>NC_057807.1:615513130-615818616 GCF_018294505.1 Triticum aestivum | reverse complement strand
CGGCGATAAGACGGAGGGGGTGGCGTGGCTCATACCTTTCTCGGTCTTTTGGCTAAGATCAAGTGTAGTATCTGTTCTTATCAGTTTAATATCTGATATTATGGCCATGTGCCCACAATGATATTAAATTCATTTTTTGTGGGGAAGGGTCCACCACTATGGCTTGCTATTGGGGCCCTTACGTGTCGCCCAGATGTTGCACTGCTGCCTGGGCCTGGCGCACCCCAACCAGATCAAATGAAAATCTCGCTGACCATTCTTCTCTCGTGATTCAGAGCTGAAATGAAGGTTGTTCTGTTCTGCTACGTTGGGCAGATCCGAGTAGCCCCTGAACTGGAAGCACATCAGACCATTCATGCTCCTCCAGGCTTCCTAATTTGTGTGAATCACCAGCTTTTAAGCCCAACGTACCTTGAGTTCCATTTCAGAAAAAAAGAAAACCCGTACCTTGAGTGAGTGACCCCTGCATCCTTGTGCAGCAACCTCCATTCTCTCTCAGGAAACAGAGAACTTTCCGCCACAACCTGACACCACACCCGAACTGCAAGGGAAGAGGAGATCCAATGTTTTTTCAGGGAAAGTTTTGTTGACACGTTCTTCAGACCAAACAGTTTTGTTTTCTGAAAGTGCAATCCGACGTGCTATGTATGTGGCTGACTCGAGCTTCACACACTTTTCTGAATCTAAGTTCCTCAAATCATAAACCCGAACCCAATCGCAGATGTTACCGTCTCAAGGGACAGTCCTCAGAGCATAAAATAAATTCATGGACCAGACAGGGAGGTATATCACTACCCTAGCCGCATGTTGATCACAACATACAGGAGATATGTAATCACAAGGGTTGATTGTAAATACCACCCATTTAAGATTGGCCATCGGTTGAATCTTGAAGCCAGAAATGAATGTGCTGTGTGGTACGTGATGTGTTTTTTGGTTTCATCATCATGAAACAAATAGCCGGCAGAGAGCTGAAGATGCTGTCATGTTTCCTCTTCTTTCTGGAAAATTACTGAAGCTCTGAATGTTCAGAACAAGGACCTAAAAATCTACTAAAACACAGCAAATTTTGAAAGATCACACTTCGAATTACCTTCAAACTGGGAGCAAGACAGGACGCAGATACATCACAACAATTGCATCCATTTTCCTCCAGATGCATTGCACACAATACCATCACGGCAATTCCAAAGCCCCCATATAGGATAGCAGTGGAAGAAACCGTGCTAATAGCCGGCGCACCCGACCAAGTCAAAGAAAAAAAAAACTACTAATGTTGAACCATCCAGCCCTAGAGCTGGCTTATTCAGAAATGAAATACTGTACTTCGCTGTTCTGTTCAGTACTGCAACTTTTTTGCTAACCCTTGGTGCCTAAGAGCAGATTATTTTAGTCATGACTCAAACAGAATAACTGAAATACTCATGCAGCTAGCTAGTGCTGCAAATCAAGGAATGACTGGTTGTTGCAGGTTTACTACTACAAAGCATTCGTTTATTGCTTGAAAATACGGCTGAACAACGGGGGCAGATGAAATGAAACAGGAGTCACGCAAGGATCACCAGCAAAATAAACCCGAACAGGGAGCCAGGCATTGCATTGGTAGGAAACAAGATCTATACAGATGCAACATGGAAGGGACAATCTTCAGGTAACACTCAAGCTCACCAATGCACAAGGATTGGAATCTGCATGCAATTCAAGACAGATGACCAAAAGAAGATGCAGATCTCAGCGTTAGGACCAGAATGCTAGGGGAAGTTCAAGCACAAAAGCTTGCGGGTACCATAGCAAAGCAAATGCGCTTACAAGATGCCAAATTTCTTACAGATAATATTCCCTCCGTCCCAAAATAAGTGACTTAAGTTTACACTAGCTTTAGTACACAGTTAGTACAAACTTTAGTCACTTATTTTGGGACAGAGGGAGTACCATTATGGCGAAGGCAGCAGGCAGGCAGGTCTCCAACTGAAAGTCCTGGACACTGGGAAATAAGAGCACACCTGGCAGATTTCTGTGACTGAACTCAATCAATCGAAGCCCCAGTCTTGCACATTACAGAGGCACACTCCAGTGCCAAGGAGGTGATCAAACTAAGAACCTTGATATTTTAGTTGCAAGAATTCTGCTCACATTAGGACGCAATGAATTCTTTCGTCGCATTTCACAGATAAATATTCAGGACTATGTAATCACTCATGCATACTGCATCTGAATGAGTATATGACGCTCTGAGCACCACCAGTTTGATAAAAAAAAGTACTGAAACTTAGGTCTAAAATGAGGCACTTACATGCCCCCCGAAATGTACACTTGACATGCCCATCTATGCAAAAAAAAAAAAAAAAAACAGCTTCCTGAAACTGTACTTCAATGTGCTAGAGAGGGACACAAACAAATATCATGGTGAAATTTAGCCATATTCCACTGATTCCAGCAACCGGTTAGAAACTCAAAGACCAGAGGAGGAGGTATCTATTACTAACTACCCTAACTGCATGTCCAGCACAAACTCAAGACCAGATCAAATCAGGTACCAAATACCACCTGACGGCACCCAGCGAAGAATTTTAAAGCCCAGAAGCCAAGTCCCAAGTTGAACCAACATATGCCATGCCAGCCGGTTCTTGTCCCGCGCAAGCATTTTCGCAAGCAGCTGATGCTCACCTCACTGGCCAAGCGGCTAACCACCATGTGGCCCATCCCACAGCTAGCACCCCTCACTGGCCAAGCGGCTAACCATCTGATCCTGGACCATTCTTCTGCATCACAAGTTCGATGTGAGAATTGCCGAAGCTCTGAATGTTCAGAACAAGGACCTGAACCATACCAAAATTTAAAAGATCACACTTTGAATTTACCTTCGAAAAAAGGGTCTTCCTGAATCAGACTCCGATATTCAGAATCATAAGTTCCTGGACACATTTTTCTCGAGTATGGACACATGAAGATTATTTATGTACAGGACAGGAGCACAATTACAAAAGTGAAGCCTGAGCCAAGATCAATAGCCAATAATTCAACTTGCTGCTGCTGAATAGGAGCTTGTTCCTCCCTGACTCTGAACACATTAACCAAATTCCTAACCCACAATGAAAGAAGATCAAAAGCTGCAAAATCATACACATATATAATTTAGAAGACCAAGGACCCTGACTAAGTGCACACAAGACAGAGTGGGCACACATATGCCTATCATAGTACTGATTTCTCAAGTCTCGATATGCTCTTCTCAAGGTCTTTCTTGATAGAAGAATATACATGGTGAACAAGTCCAAGATATATATAGACAAAATAACCAGAATACGAGTGCAAGGTAGACATCAAGGACAGCACATAAACCCATCACTTATCTCTTTGATACCAACTAAAGTGACTAAAAGGACTTGGCCCCAAAACAGCTGGCTGAGCTGAAGCACCGGAGGCCGGCGTGCATCATGCTGGCCTGCTCAGGAAATGCAGCTGGAGCCAGAGGCGGTGAGGGAGTGGTAGCCTCAAGGGAAGGTGTCAGGGAGGAGCGTGGAGCTAGGATCTGAGAAGACAAGGAGGCATTGGTATGCTGCACTGCCTCTCCCTGGGGCCGGTGTCCGGCTTCCTCAAACTGGCTGTGGTCATCTGCCTCAACATTGGCCTCTACCTCCGGCTGACATGCTGAAGGTGGTGGCTCAGAAGGTGCAACTACTGCAGGTGCCAGTGGACGACCAACTTTTTTCGTCTGCTTTGACTTGTCGGGCCTGGGCTTGTAGGGCTGGTGCCTGGTTTCTCTAGGTCCATCATATTCAAAAGCTCGCATGATCATCCCCATGATGTATGGTGCATACAAGAGGTTAGTGCGACTGTGATCTTTCTTCTTTTTTTTTAGAAAAGGACTGTGATCTGAAATAAGTAACTTAATCTCGTCGAAGATCAAAGCAATGATGTCAAATGGGTGCTGCTCCACAATATGATGTAGGAGGTTCCAGTTGTATCCGTGGACTTTACTTCCAGAAGACTTGGGATAGATGGTTTTCCAAATAATCTTATTGGCTATGCTAGCCAATGGAGAGAGGCCCCTGGTTTGGTCTACTGTGCATTCTGCAGCTGTGTACATGATCCTCTTGTCATCATCATCAAAGAAAAACTCTGAGTGAATTCTTGAAGTGTGAATGCTGCCAGCAATGCCAAATGTCTCCTCCCATGCTCTTTTGTTGGTAGTGACCCTCCTGCCATCTGCCATCCAAGTAATAGAGCTATTGTCGTCGCTGATATAAACTGTAGAGTAAAACTGCCTAATCAGTTCGATGTCCCAATCACAATGGTAACTCATCATCTGCTCAAGCCCCACATGGGCACATCTCTGTCTGACACAAGAAAACTCATCCATGCTATCAATATAGTCCCAGTCTATCCACTGCATAGGAAACAACCCGGCCCTACTGTATATGAAGTTGTACAAGTCCTGCTGCTCAATGGACCAGAATCTCCTGTCTGTTGCTGTCCTATGCCCCTTGTAGTGGTTCCTGCTTCTGAGCCTCTTCAGCTCAAAAGGGGCTCGAGTGTAGTCCACCGGATCATTGGGACGCACTAGAGAAACTGGAGGCAACTCATTCTCCTTCAGAACTTCAATCACTGACTCCACAGCTGGAGGCGGCACTTGCTCTTCTGAATCAAACTCCGAGTTCTCGGACCAGAAATCCTTTTCTAATGAATGTGGCTTTGCCATCTCTAGACCTGATGGGTCGGACTCCTGCATGCACTCATCTGAAGAAGGCTCACCAGGCTCGTCTTGGTGTTCCACCAGAGGAGTTGACTCAACAGCTATAGTGTCTAGCTCGACTGCCTCCTCAACTACATTTGGATTCGGCTTTGTTTGGCTTGTAATGTGTGGAAGAGAATGTGAGACAGGAAGAGAATCTTCTGCAACTTCCTTGAATACATCACCTAATGAGCTTGCATAGCTTCCTTGCATTTGCTCTTCAAAGAATGCCATCATTACCTCTGATTCAAAAGGCTCCTTTTGACCTATTCTACTCTCCTGAGAACGCAGTACCCCATTGTTTATATTACTCGGGTGCCTGCAAGAGATCAAGGTGAGTGTTATGTTGTTGCCCTTATAGCTGTAAACATAGATGCCTAGTAACAGAATTCAGAACCAGCAAACCTGGTTGGGTCAGGTGAATCAACCATTCTGTCTTCCAAGGAGCTCTTTGCTTCCCCAGAGGATGGCACAACTAGCAATTGTTGCCTGGCATTCTGCAGCTCCACTTCTAGTTTTTCCTGTTGCCTTCTGTGTTGTTGTGCTTCTTCCTCGAGTAATTTCACCTTAGGAGAAATGAAAAAAATCAGTGCTCAGAAAGAAAAGTAAGTGACCAATCAAAACTATTAACATACCAGCAGTGGCAAACTTACCTTTTCTTCCAATGAACACACAGTAATCTGGCCATCCTCATTGGACATCTCCAATAGCTTGATTACTTTATTTTTCTCTTCGACATATGCCTTCCTTTCCTCTGATATCTACAAAATTATTATAAATGGAAGGGTTATAACAATCATATAAATTTCGTCCATGCCTAATCGCGCTGTTTGTAGGGCCTTCTTGGACAAATACTAAAATCTGAATGTATTTATGGATATGCTGTAAAGATATTCTCATGCGTAATTTAAAGAACTCCCATAATGCAACATATAATATTGATATAAGTATGGCATTTGGCATTTTTAATCTACCATAAACCCAAAAAAGGATAAAAAGCAAAAGCACTCATAAAGAAAAACATATACATAATTTTGTGTGTGAGCCTTTATAAACAACATAGAAAATTGCGTGAGATCAACAAACTAACAACCTCAAAGCTATCCAAACTAATAATATGCCTTAGATAAGAAGAAACGAACATGTTGCAAAGCATCACTATCTGATAATGAGAATGACTGGAAGTCAGAACAACCAAAAATGCTTGCATCCTAACTAATAGGTGGTTCGCAAAGAATGTCACTGCCATAATTCATTGTTCAAAGAAGAAAAAAACTATATGAAAAGACAAAAACTCCAATGAGGTAAGCCTAATTGCCTTTCAAAGAGTTACCTCTTTTTCTTTATTCCATGAAATAAGTAATGCTCCAGCCTGATAATCCATTTCTTGCATCTTTATCTCCAGTTCTTTAATTCTACCTTCATAGAATCTATTTGACTGGTCTAGTTTGGACTCGAGCTGACGAGTCTCTTCTTCCATCCCTCTCAGTAATGAAACAAAGCATTGTTCAAGAACCTCCTTCTGCACAAGAATTTCGGTGGACTGATCCAACAAAACAAGGCGTTTGGCAGCCAACAACTCTTTTTTGTTACAGGCATCTAGCTGCTGTTGCAGTGACAACAGCTGTTTTTGTAAGGATATAATCACCTCAGACGTTTCACACATAGCCTGCCTATGGATTTCATCCATTTCTTGCTCAAGCTCAGTGTTTAAAATCAGAGTTTCCACATCCCTCTTCTTATGAAATACTGGGCTTTGGAAATTGTTTTTCTTCAGCTCCTCTAGTTCCTTTATCAAACTAACCTGCTCCAAATTCTTCTTCTTCAGCTCCTCTACTTCCTTTATCAAACAAATCTGCTCCGATTCAACAACATCCAAAACAGATAATGTGTCTTTCAGTTCCTTTTCTGTGGCTTCCTTCTGCCTGCAAGCTTCAAGGGTACGTAAATTTGCTGCTTTCAGCTCATCTCCTAAAGCAGTTGCCCTGACCTCAGCTTCTGCTCGGGCTTTCATCTCGTCCGCAAGAATTGTTTCGGTTATGGCCAACTCCAGCTGCAGGCTCAATGTATCTTCTGAGTTGTCTTCTTCCTTTGCAGGTGCATGAGAGTCATCTTGCTGCAATGTTGACGAAACATTCTGTCCACAAAGTCAAATAGCACAGCGTTAAGATTTTTGTTATTTCCATCACCACCACCACAACGGACGAGCACATATAAATTCAGAAGCTATTGCGCATATTAGAAGTTATCAGGTTGCTGTGCTTTGGGACTTGGCAGTGCAATGTGGCATCTCTAGGTGCAGAATCAAACTTAGAAGGCAGTGGAGGCACAATACCACACAGGGATAGTGATGGAAAAGGAGGATAACAACTTGATGAATATGAAGGACGAGGGAGGTACCAAATCCAAGTACTAGGTGTACTATCCTTTGTATAAATCTCTAGGATGTTATGTAATCTTTCAAAGAATGTTAAAGGGGTCATATATGAATTGAAAACAGTGACCAGCCTCAGTTTATATAACCTTACAAAAAAAGGAACAGGGGTGATAGCAGTAGATGTGTTTCACCTGCACATTGCGATTCTCCTCCCGGAGCAAGATGGGGTTTCGGACCTTGGAACGTTGGACCTGCGCAGAACTGGCCCCCATCGTCAAGAACCCCTGCCTCGGCACCGGCTTCGGCTTCCCCAGGATCTTGGTCGGGCCAAGGGGAGTGCTCACCGCGCCGATCCGCGCCGACGTCTTGCCCGCTGTCCTAGCCTCCTTACCCTTCTTGGGCGTCGGCGCCGGCCGCCGGGGCTGCCCCGGCGGCTGGATAGCGCGGAGGGGGTGCCGGGAGGTCGCGATGGGCTCCGCCGGGGCGGGAGTCGAAGCTCCGCCAGGCCGCGCGTTCTCGTCGCTCCCGAGCGCGGATGCGGGATCCCTCGCCGGGGTGCGGCACAGAGCGCCGCCGAGCTCCCTCGCCATCCTGTGCGCGCGCAGCACGAAAATCGTCAGAAGTCAGAACCGAAGAGGAAATAGAAGGCAATAATGCAACCGATTCAGTGGTGGGTTGGTTGCTAAGGAGCTCGAGCGAGCGACCAGCAATCGCGGCCGTGCTACGGCGCCGGCGACGGGCGGAGGAGGCTAGGGTTTTCCCCGGGAATCGACGAGGACGCACCTGAGCGAGGAGGCGGATATGGAGGCCAACGCGACGGCGGGATCGGGCCGGAGGGCGGCGAGTGCCGGAGCGAGCTAGCGGCGGCGGCTGCGGACCGCGAGCTGCTGGGTGGTGGTGGTGGTGGGCGGAGGGCTGGAGTTTGAAACTTTTGGGGGGAGAAGAGAAAAGAATCCTTGCGGTGCTGCCGTGCTTGATGACGCCGGGGCCCCACGCGAGGCCGTTGGTTTGGCTTTGGGAAGCTCGGCGGCGGCGCTCTACTAGTCCCATTGGTTGCCGCCTTAATTGACCATCCCGCTAGCTGCACGCAGAGGCAGCAGGCACGGCACAGCAGCTACTATTCATGGTCATTTGACATTTGTGCTAAGATTGTCATAGTACAGTACTAGACTACTAGTTTTTCATTTTTTTGCCGTGTGACAATGTGGAACTTTTATGCTTAGGGCCTGTTTGGTTTCAAATAAGTCACCAACTTATAAGTCGAAAAGTGGAAAAAAAATAACTTATTTTGCCAAACAGACCCGACTTATAAGTCACCCCAACTTATAAGTCATAAGTTGCTCCACCCCAACTTAAGGCCTTTTTTGGTTCATAGGATAGGATTATTATAAGAATAGGAATCTTGTAGGAAATGAGATGACATGTATCTCAAATCCTATGGGTAGGAATAAGAAACAAGATGTCATTTGATTGACACCAAAGGAATTTTTCCATTGAGTCTAGGCTCTTTTTTTATTTTCCTATGAAATGTGGAGGATAGGAACCAATCCTATATAGGAATAGGAATCCATTACTATGAACCAAAGGGCTCTAAAGAAAAAAATCCTATAAGAATCCTATCCTCTAGAATTCCTATGAAATTCCTCTAAACCAAAGGAGGCCTAAAACTTATAAGTCACCCCCTTTTGCGTGGGTTCCATCACCTGCATGATGTTGATTGGTGTGGGAAGATGTGTCAGGTGACTTATAAGTCAGGTGGAGTCACTGGTTTTAAGTCACTTGACTTATAAGTCAGGTGACTTATTGGAACCAAACATGCCCTTATGCAGGCCACGGAACTACGTACATCTTGCCAACGCTGCACTTTTGGTTAGGAGATGCACAAGCCTGAAGCCACTTGTTGAATCTCTACGTTACTGTGCTGTCCAGATAGCTGGAGTATCTATGCTTCGAATTAGCATCGAATTTCCACGCTCTTGCATTGTAGGACTTCGAAATATAAATCATGCCCTCGAGCGTCCCAGTTGATATCAACGAGGCTTGCCGATTTTGCTGCGACAATTTTTCCTGATACCATCCATTCTCAAACTCATCATTAACCACATGAACATCAGCACATGTACTCATTAACAACACGGAACTAATCTCACTCTTCTAATTTATCGGATTTCTGCTTTTGTGTATCATTCAATGGGCGACACCTATTTGCTCGGATTTAGACACTAGTGTAAAAATTAGACTATTTCATGCGCCATATAAGGGACTAATAAGCTCCTTGGCCATGTTAAAGTGGAGATACATATACACTCCCTCCGTTCCTTTATATAGAACTCCCATGTTTTCGAGGGTAGAGTATCACAAGTATAGGGGACCCCATGACGGTTCACTAACGGGCCACTTCGGGCAACCCATGACATGTACGAGGAAGATTTCACAAGACTTGGTGATCAAGACAACGACTCTTCTTCACCGACGTATTCGACTAGGATTCTTGTTATCTCAGGCCTCCGGTACATCATATAAGCCGAGGTCAGACTAGTCGATAGACAATTATTCATACATCCATAGACATCAACGCAATCTCGTTCACCTAGCGCTAGAATTAGAACACATCTGAAGATGTCGATGTAGATCAACTCTGTACTTGTAACATTCTCGTCAACATAAACACAAGCATGACATAGGGTTTTACCTCCATTAAGAGGGCCCGAACCTGGGTAGCATCGTCTCCCTGTTCCTGTTACCATCTGTCCGAGATCCACCACTCGGGACCCCCTATCCTAAGGTTTGCCGGTTTTTACACCGACATGTTGTAAAAAGGAATAGGGAGTGTCTAGAAGTAAGAGTGTGGATGGGGAATTAATGTCCCATATTTGTGGGTAGATGCCAGACATAATATAATAGTTGTACGTATGAAGTATCATATGGATAAATGATATATTGGTTGGTACCCACCTGGCAATTTCATTAGTTCAGTATAAAACATCATTACTTGTCCATACATGTGGATTCTCTTGTGCGCATACGTACCACCCACGTTAACAAGGTGGAGCCATCTGACTGGGACAATGGGTTGCTCACTCACATGGACACACACACACTATGCAACACAAGTGGAGACTCATGTTACATGCTCTGTTCCATTCACCACAGGGATCTCTAATCATTTGATTGGACACACGTACAAGATCATTTGCTTGGACACACGTACACTCGTGTAGCGAACATACTCATAGCTCCTCATATGCATGTAGCTGTATAAAACAATTTAAGTAGGTTGGCCTCCTATCCTCGTATTTCAGTTTTCGTGACCATGCTATGTATGTGGATGCCATTCCATACAACTTCGTCTTCTTTGCCAAAGGGTAGCAGCAAACACAATATCTTCAGCTTGGTAGTGCTCTTTGAGCACCGAGTCTCAAGCACGGGGGTGAAAACCCTAGGTATGGCCTTTGATGGTTGCTTCTGGCAATGGCGGTGTTTTACGTGTCATATGTCTTTTTTTAAGACATTGCTTGGAGTATGTTCAGATGTGCACTTCACAGTGAAAACCCAAGATTTGCAAGTCGTTGGCCATGTCGGATTTCTTAGTTTCTTCTCCTTATCCTTTTTGGCTATGTGCAGCCTTGATATCTCGATTCAGCCTTGATATTGTGTCGTTGTAGAGCCCGGGTATAATTGGTACCATCTTAATATTAATCTATTACCCATTGTCAAAAAAGGATGAGGCTCTCACTAGGATATGGGCTTCAGGCAACCAGTCAACTAGCTCCTTTCTTTTTTAGGTTATTTGCATTTGCATAGGGATTATCACGATCGGCAAATCTTGTCATTTTAATGTAGATGTGTTTTCCATACATCCATCAAACTAAAGAACATCTAAGTGACTGCGTGGCAGATCATACAGATGATTCTACCAAAGAGCTAGGCTCATATGCGTGTTATGTCAATCAACACATTGCAAGCGATCGTCTAATTTATGTTGTATTAAACAACTGCACTGAGGTGTATAAAACTTATACTGTATTTGGTAACAGCTAGTTGAGCCGAAGCTGTAGCATATTGGATAGCCTCAAAACTTGTACCGAGGTGTTGGTCTTGGAAGATATGGCCATTCCTAATCCCAGAAATCAGCAAAAAAGAAGGCTATGAAATGCACGCAGAGAACATTAGGAGCAGCACGTCACAGGGAGATTCACGGTATAGTGAAAGTCTCCTGAGACACAAGGATGCTAAGATCAAGGTGGCAACTTACAGATCTAGCTAAGAGACTACCTCCCGATGCCCTCTATTCTCAGACCCAAATGACGATATATTTTCATCAACCAAAACCATCAAAACCACTCACATCTCGTATTTGCTTCTGAAACTCATCGTCTCTTCTCCAGGTGTCTCTTCTTGCGTAGAACAAACATTCATCTGCCTATATGTTGAGAGTAAGGTTTGTAAGGAGATGTATAAATGGGTAGCCGAATTGATCGGGTAGCGTATAGGCACACAAGGAGGGTGTATGAGGAAGCAATGACCCCCTCAAGTCCTTTTTTTCTCAAGCACGTGCAATACAAGATTGACACGAGCAGAACATGCACACACATAAGAAAACTTAATGTGGCACTTTTTTCTTCTGTCTATATACTTATTTTTCTTGGAACAAGAAAATTTAATTATCATCGTCTGGTCTCTGCATCTTGAAGTGCATCAAGAAGCAATAAAATATCAGTTATCGTGAGAGAAAATTTCTACAATATCAATGAATCTATCCAATAGCAATGGTCAGTCCAACAATTAACGGACAGTTCGAAGCTCTTTGGAAAACCATCTTCATATTCAACGCGAAGCCTCTGGAAACGGGATGCACATGCAGATGTTGCCAGATCCACTAATGCCCTCTGAAAAATATCATCAATCTGTCATGTTTTGGTTTCAAATGGCTAATTCCGAAGCAATAATGTGTAGTGCAATATGTAGATGCAGTTGTTGTAATACTGTTATATCTTATATTATATGTATTACTAAGGCTGGCAATCGATATGGTGGTGTCCTAGCTACTCCTAGTTCTTGTGAGATCATTGAATACAACTTTAGATTCTGATTCTCAAGCAAATTGCGTACGTGAACTAGAGTTAATTACACTTTTGGCACATGGACGTGTAATCGATGTTATTGGAACCCCAAAGTTTAATGCTATGATTAGATCTTAATTATTCTTTTATATTTGTGGATACTTGCATGGAGGGTATAGTCATAAGTATTTTATTTGTTCAAATAAGAACAACACATTATATAGGCTGCACCACAAAGAAATATCAAAGCAATGAATGTAACTCAATGAAACTAGATGAGAGTAACTTGGTGAAATTTCCGTGTGTCCTCGAGAGCAATTTGATTCCTACAACTAAAAATCCGACTTGTTCTTAGCACAATTAAGGATTGGGACACTTGCTGCACAATATCACTTTTGTTACAATTTAAGTTCTTGCAATTATTCCAGTGATCAAATAAACCATCAAACAATCTTAACAAATTTTACAGTGAATACTTGCTGAAATCCATTGACCAATTCCTTATGCTCCTCCACGAGACACTTAATTATTGAAAATGGTATAATAGATAGCCTACACTTGTGGGTTATCATGGGACATCGGTCCCGAGCTCATGCCAAATGAGTACAAGAAGGCTAAAGAGGAATATGATCCTTACATTACTTAGGAGGGGGAAATTACAAGTGCGACTACTTTGCTTGAGTATGTCACATTGACGTTTTTTGTGACCGTGAGATATTTATTTCTCTGATAATGGGTTACATTTAGCTAACAAAGTATGTGCAATATAATCTAAAGGACGGGGTAACCAACATGCGGTGTGATCCTCGGTTCTACCACAATTAGCTAAAACATGAGTAACCATGTTTTGATTTCTATCTAGGTTCTCGAGCACTATCTCATGAAGACGTATATATCATCTGATCTTCTTTAGTAATTGGCACATAGGTGATCGATCCACCATAGTGTTGCCAAGCACCGTGAGCAAAGTCACACAGTCACTTTGGAGGACTATGGGTTTATCGGTCCATTGGAGTGCCAAACGTACCCCTTCCATGGTAGCACATACGTACCTCGGCTTCATAAGCATCTGAACAATTGAACAAACAATGATACACAACAAAGACCATGCAACAAACATCATCACGTAGCACTATCCTGACTCTAGCCAAGCCACCCGCTTTCAGAAAGGAACCGTCTACGGATAGCGCCGTCCATCCTAGAGGATCACATCCGGCGGTGCGGGCTTGGACCTTTTCACCTGGGTTGAAGTTCACTTTGAGTTGCTATTGGCCACTTGATCCACTCTAGGAAAGTCGGAACTGTCACTGATAGAACCCCATCTAGGATATTCCATTTGCACAAATGCTAGCCGGTTTTGTAAAGTTTCTCTCGGGGGTTTGTAAAGCTTCAACTGGTTACTTTTTTCTTTATTTTTTTGCTGGGGTTTTCTTTGTTTTTTCTTTTTACTTTTTTGTAGTATTTTAAATTTTATGAACAATTTTCTTATTATGAACTTTTCAAAAAAGTTTGAATTTTTTTGATTTCGCAAACATTTTTTGGGTTCGCGTACATTTTTTAATACACCTTTTAAACTTTGTGAATTTTATTTGAATTCACGAACGTTTTTGCATTAGTGGTTTTTTTTTTGAATTCATGAACTTTCTCCGGATCCGCGAACATTTTTTTAATTCATGAACTTCTTTTAAATTCTTGATTTTTTTTCCAAATTCGTGTTCTTTTAAATCAAGGTATTTTTTTGAATTCAAGATTTCTAAATACTGTTTGAATATACTGAAATTTAATCTATAAAAACTAAAATTGTTTTTTTCCTAGTATGACCGAGCGAACAAGCTACCTGGGCCATCTACTCTCGGGCGCTTAAAAAAAAAGTAAAAGAGCGGTGACGGCGACGCTAACCCTATTGGTCGCCGGAGCGAAGCCGAGTGCCAGCGCCCCGCGCCGCCACACCCCATCCCTCCCCAGGCCGGCCGGCACCCAACCTGAAGCCCTCCTTACAGCACCGGCGTACGATCCCGTCCCGCCTCCTCGGGTGCTCTTCGGTCGTCAGGCAGCACGGGCTCAGGGCGACAGAGGCACCCACATCCGGCAAGCACGGCGGCGTTCGAAGCACGCTCCACGGCAAGTCGGCGACGGCAGCAGCATCGTGAGTGTTCCAAATTCCGATCCTTCACAATTTGTGATTTTCCCGGTTGAGAGGAGAACAGAGGATAATTCTTGAAGTTCATCGATTGATAATTCATTGTTGGCTGTTTGCATTCGTCCACTGGTTCATTTTGTTGTGTTGAGACTTGGGTAGAGCACAGTGGTAGTGGCCAAAAGAAGAGGATCAAGAGAAGCAGCGTTGAATTTTATGCATTTCAGCTTCTGCATCCAACCTTTTTGTATCAACCATCCACTATATATCATGTCTTGTATTACTGTGAACTTCCATTTCTTATATTGTTCCCACCATGGCCTGATTGAATGATTGTTGCCTGCTTGCTGAAGATGAGCAAAACAGACAGTGGCTTCCTATTTTCCATCACAGCCCAGCCAATCATCAACTTAGTATGTTTGTATCAATGCTTGCTAAATATGGGCGAAACACTCTGTTACTTGCTTGTTTAGTACTGCAGTCAAGGTGTTTGATTAAATGCATCTGAGATGAACAACAGGACCCAGGTGCTTTTGGTGTTGGTAGATTGTTCTGTTTTCTTTTTTACCCTTATAGCATCAGAAATGATTTGTTCTTGTCACTCTCACAATACATGCTGAAGTTAAATATAGATTTCAGTACTTCGCTCTGCTATTTTACTTGTCTTGTGCTTTACCATGGAGCAGGTTAATCCATCGTAGAACCGCATAAAGAGGCTGTTTCAGTTGCGGTAGCAGCCGGAATGAAGTTTAGAGTTGTTTGCAGGAAGGTGTACGATTACGTGAGGTACGATCTGAAAGAGATCGCCTTCCCGTCTTCTCTGCCGGACCCTCCGGGCACCAAGAGGCGCCCTAAACTCACACTGAAAGAAAAATGGTGTATCCTCAAGGAGGCATCTAGGCTGTATGGGGCTTCCTGGGTCAGGGACATCGGTCCAGAGCTCAGGCCGAATGATTACAAGAAGGCCAAAAAGGAATCTGATCCCAACATTACTGACGAGGGTAACACTAAAACTGAACCTACTGTGCTTGAGGACCTCGCGGTGGCAGCGAGGGGTGGGGCCGAGACTCTGAAGCCTGCGCTGCGGCGCATATACATGACCCGCGCCTCAACCTACACAAGTGCAGTGAAGAACTATGTGGAGACCTATCAGGAAGGGCTGAAGGATGTGTTGGACGAGAAGGCTGGAAACGGTCACCAGCAAGGCAATGAGCCGATGAGATCATCGACGTCGCCTCCGCCCCCGCAATCATCATCATGAGCTTGTTTCAGTATGTGGGGAAAATGTCATCATTAGGACTCGCAGTTCAACATTCATGAGCTTGTTTCAGTTTGTGGACAGCTGTGTAGTCGGGTAGAACAGATAGTGATGCTTATCACATTTCCTAAAATTTTCTTTCATGTGTAGGTCTCTGATCTTGTTTGTCTACTGATCAGGGTTATGTGAAGTGTATTGTACATTGTTGCTATGGACATTGTTATTCGGTTTGTTTCAGTTGATGGACAGACAAACAAAAAGTGATGCTTAGACAAAAAGAAAGAGAACATAGTATGATAGTATGCTAGTTAGATCTCTCTTGCCGGTTGATTTTTCAATCATGTAAGTTAGAATGGGCATCCATGTGCAAACTCTAAATTGAGGCCTACTCCCTTCGTCCGGTGAAGAGTATATATTTAGCTTTAAATTTGTCCACAAAAGAGTCTACTTCTATCTTCCCAATGCACTTTAATATAAAAAAAAGAATGTTTCTCTCTTATCACACGGTAATCAAGACCAATAACATTATACACATGGTCTCTTTAATTTCTACATGCACTTAGCTCATTGGGGGTTGGGTAATTAAGGAGGCGAGAGATGGTGGCTTGTACCTTTCCGATGCATTTTTTTACTCCATTCCATCATTTATCCTAAAATTTCTATATGTACATTTTTCACAGGACGGAGGGAGTACTAACATCCTCATAGGGCCGAGTTAGAAGTAGTCATGCCGATTAGGGGTCATGTTTGGTTGCAAGGGCTGCTTGTCCCTGGGTCGCCTAATTCATCCCGATGTCTGCTATTCTCAAAACTCTTTGTTGTTTACAAGTACACACCATGAACACTACGATCAGATAGTCCCTTATGATAACTTGTTCCTACCAATCGATCGTCGAAGATATATATAGAAAGATGAACGTAATGACAACACATGAAGGGGCAGTACTATACCCATACGCACGTTTAGTTATACTAAGACTTGATGTATGGTGGTTGTTGGTCTCTAGCTTAGCTAGTCTAATGGGAACCGGGAAATTCCAATTTGCAAGGAAGTAGGGTAGGTAGCTAGGTCAATAATCATAATCATTACCGTATTTGCAAATATTTCTTTGCAGGAAGCAGCTTGTTCCATCAATTCCAATAAACGCTCACGCTCATCACCGGCTACCACACACGTGGATCAGAGCAATTGTTCCAGAGTAAGGCACTGCAATCGCGTGCATACATGATACATCAGCAGTCATCAAGAGTCATGGCCTTGTTTAAACCAGCAAGCACAATGGTGACATGTAAGAGCAACTTCAATGGAGCGACCCATTTCGTCTGTCCGCGTCCGTTTGGGTCAGCGCGGACAAAAGTGACGGCCCAACGCGCCGATCCAAACGGACGCGCGTCCGTTTTTCGTCCGCGGGCGACCCATTTCATGCCCAATTTTAAGGCGGATTTACGTCGGCGCGGACACGAGACGGACACGCACACGCCTACTCCTCTCCCCGGGCCCGCCTGTCGGTGGAACCACCACTATCCCCCCCCCCCCCCCCCGATTTTCCCCAAAAACGCTCCCACCCCCGCGCGCCCCCGCCCCCCAACCAGCCATGGAGGACGCCATCGACCTCGACCTCGACGCCGCCCCCGGCCTCGCCTCCCTCGCCTCGTCCGGCGTCGTCGCCCCTTCCGAGAAAGGCAAGCCTCGTGCCCCGCGCAAGACCGCCGCGGCGGCCAAGCCGAAGAAGGCGCTGACGCCCGAACAGCGGGCAAGGGAGTCGGCCAACAGGAAGGGCCGGAGGCACGCCGCAGACGCGAGGGATGAGGCCGCTGCGCAGGCCGCCGCCGCCGCCGCCGCGCAGCAGGAGTTCACCAAGGCCCGCGTCGCCGCGGCAACAGGGAGGCGCTCTACATGCTTGGGGTAAACCCTAGCCAGCACGGCCTCATCCAAGCCGCCGTCACCGCGGCCAGCACCGGCTCATCGGCGTTTCCTCGGATGGTGATGCCCGACTCACCCCGCGCATCGGCTTGCAACCCGGTCCCCGGCTTCCACGTCTACCCGCAGGCCTCCCGCCTCTCCGGGGAGTGCTCACCCCGCGCATCGGCTTGCAACCCGGTCGCGCCTTCCACGCCCGCGCCCATCGACCTCAACGCCACCCTGGTGGTTGGTGGCTCGTCGTCCGGCTGCACGAGGAAACGCGCGCGACAGGCGCCGGCCGGCGGTCTCCCGGACGCCCATAACCTGTTCGAGGAAATGTCGTCCACCGTCGACGAGGACTACATGCAACACCTCATCTTCGAGGGTGGTGCGCCGGTGAAAGGATCGATATGGTTGACTAGAGGGGGGGGGTGAATAGGCAACTAACAATTTTTAAGCTTTTCTTTATCAATTTAAACCTTGCAACAAAATAGGTTGACTAGATATGCAACTACGTGGACAACCTATATGATGCAAAGACAACTAGCACACAAGCAAGCAATAGATACAACACAAGTAAGCTTGCAAAAGTAAAGGCACGAAATAACCAAGAGTGGAGCCGGTGAAGACGAGGATGTGTTACCGAAGTTCCTTCCTTTTAAAGGGAAGTACGTCTCCGTTAGAGCGGTGTGGAGGCACAATGCTCCCCAAGAAGCCACTAGGGCCACCGTAATCTCCTCACGCCCTCACACAATGCGAGATGCCGTGATTCCACTATTGGTGCCCTTGAAGGCGGCGACCGAACCTTTACAAACAAGGTTGGGGCAATCTCCACAACACTTGGAGGCTCCCAACAACACCACGAAGCTTCACCACGATGGAGTATGGTTTCGAGGTGACCTCAACCGTCTAGGGTGCTCAAACACCCAAGAGTAACAAGATCCGCTAGGGATTAGTGGGGGGAATCGAATATCTCTTGGTGGAAGTGTAGATCGGGCCCTTGTCACCCAATACCGAGCAAATCAACAAGTTTGATTGTCTAAGGAGGGAGATCGGGCCAAAATGGAGCTTGGAGCAACAATGGAGCTTAGAGATAGAAGAGGTAGTCAACTAGAGGTAGAAGACGCCCCTTTTATAGTCATGGAAAAGATCCAACCGTTATCCACATGTTCAGCCTGCGACATGCGGTACTACCGCTCCAGGAGCGTGGTACTACCATGGAGGGCCACGGTACTTTCGCGGCAGCAGCAGAGGCCGGGACTTGCCTGACTGAGTGCAGTACTACCGCTTGCACGGTACTACCGCTCCCCCTTGCGGTACTACCATAAGGCAGGAAAGTCAAAGCCTACGAAGAGCGCGGATGAAATAAAATACATCCGTGCCTACTTCCGCTGAAACTGAAACAGTGCAAAAAATCCGACGCGGTACTACCGCACACAAGGCGCGGTACTACCGTGGAGACGCGGATGTAAAAAATTACATCCGCTCCTACTACCGTGACTCAGCGGTACTAGGCATGAGGGCCACAGTACTACGACTCGGGAGGAGCGGTACTACCGTGGCCTCCCGCGGTACTACCGCGCATGACGTGCGGTACTACCGTGAGGGCGCGGATGTAAAAAATTACATCCGCCCCTACTACCGTACCGGAGCAGCACTAGGCCTGGGAGCCACGATACTAAGGCTCCAGAGGAGCGGTACTACCGTGACCCCCAGCGGTACTACCGCAGGTGCTTGCGGTACTACCGCTCCATAGAGCAGTACTACCGCAAGTACAACAGTAGCCGTCAGATTAAGCACAACTAGGATAACGGAGAGATGCTCCAAAGTGCAAGGGAAAGGAAGGACATGTGTATGTGTTGATTCCACCCGAACCTTTCCGACGCGGACCCCCTCTTAATAGTACGGCTCTCCTACGACTCAAATCCACCAAAGAGAAACGTAGAACAACGCCGTCTTCAATAGTCTTCGAGGGGCACCGAATCGTCTCGTGCCTAGAGATGAAGCGTCTGAGAAACTAAAGGCACACGATTAATCCGCAAAAGCATTGTCATCAATCACCAAAACACTTAAGGGATACATATGCTCTTACAGCCGGGCGCTGGCTACGATCCTGAGGAGACGCAAAGCCAGGATGGCCGCGGGGTGTTCACGCGGGCCGCTGGCTATGATCCCGAGCTTGAGGCGGAGAAGCAAGCCAAGATGCTAGAGATCGAGGCCGCCAACGCCAAGACAAAGGAGAAAGAAGTGGCTCTTGCAAGCATGATGACCGGGGTGGAGATCATGAAGGTGGAGCTCAACGCCTTGTCGCCAAGGAAGAGGCCGTGGTTCGAGAAGATGCAGGCCAACATGCTCAAATTCAACGGCGAGTGATCTATGGCGTCGAGGGGCCATCTTTTTTGTATGCCGGCAGGTGTGCCGGCATGACCACGGGAGCCGCGATGGCGTGGTCGAACGCAAGTCCCACCATTTTTTGTGTGCTGGCATGTGCGCCGGCCGGCTGGCGAGTGCGCCAGCATGAACTGTGGTGCTTTCTGAGGCCGGCATTGTATGCCTGCGCTGGCATGGTGCCGGTATGAGACATGAACGATGGCATGATCGGCCGCGGGCCTTTTTTATTTAAAAGTTGAATGCGGACATGAAATGGATCGGCGCGTTGGACGCATTGCCGACCCAAATGCAAAACTGGACGGACGACGGGCGGGAGGCCAACCCAAACGGACAAAAAACGGACAAATGCGCCGTCCGTTTGGATCGCCCCTTTTGAGTTGCTCTAAGGCTGCTCCGCCTAGCGACGCGGGCTACTCCGTTGTCACGGCAGACATATGGAGCACGCGCTAAGCCACTTGATCACGGTTCAGGCCACCGGTCAACTAAAGTTCTTTGCTTAGGGATCATGGTGATCAAATTTGGTCACTTTGATCAAGATGCATTTTTCATACATCCGTCAAACTAAAGGCCATCCAAGTGACCACATGGCAGCTCATGTGGACCATTTTAATTACCCAATAAAATAGGTTCAGATGTGTCGTGTATGTGTAAATGTTAGCGTAAATTTGACAAGTGTTTTTGTTATGGCGCTGCTAGAAGGAGGGTGCGAGAGAGCCGGCCTGGAGCCTTTTGCCCATGGCCGGGCAAGAAGGAAGGAATTTACTTCTTAATTCTTGCTTGATTAGATTGATACATCTCCTCTCTTTATATAGAAAGGTTTACTTGACTCCCAAGCAAAGCTTACTTGACCCCTAAACAAATGATTCTTATCTCTAATTAACCCTAAGACTAGCGGGCTATACCGCTAGCCCAGTCCCATTAGGCCCATTACATACTCTAACACTACACCCCACCTGAACATGCAGCTTGTCCTCGAGCTGCAGCCTAACCAACTTATAACCATGACTCGAGGCAACACAAACCTAACATCTAAAAACACGCCTTTTACATCTTGGGTTGTTTTATTACTCTCAATCTGAAATGGACCAGGACCTAATTCATCCCGATGTCTTCTATTCCCAAAACTCTTTGTTGTTTACTAGTTATAAGTAAGTACCACATGACATGAACACTACCATATCACATAGCTCCCTTCTCGTAACTTATTTCTACCAATCGATCGTCGAAGATATATACAGATAGAGGACCATAATGAGGGCACATGATGGGGTAGTACTATGTCCGTACATACGTATAGCTGTAGTAAGACTAGTTATATGGTGAATTGGTGATTGATGATTTCTAGCTTAGCTATTAGCTAGTCTGATGGGATCTGGGAATACTACATCTTTGGATTCCAATTCATAGGGAAATAGGGTAGGTAGCTAGGTCACTAATCATAAACATGGTTATATTTGCACATTGTTTCTCTGCGGGAAGCACCTTGTTCCATCAATTCTAGTAAATGCTCAAGTTACTCACCGGCTACAACACACACATGGATCACAAATTGTTCAACAGCAAGGTAATGCAACGTGTGCATACATTAGTAGTCATAAAGAGTCATGTTCTTGTTTAAATTAACCCGTAAGAACAGCGGTGGCATGTAAGGTTGATCTGCCTAGCGTGCCCAGTGGGTAGGGCGAGCTATTCTGTTGGCGCAGCAGACATGTTGAGCAGGCACTTACCCACTTGATCATGCTTCAGGCTACAAGTAAACTAAAGTTCTTTGCTTAGGGTTCATCATGGTCAAATTCTGTCACATTGATCAAAATGCATTTTCCATACATCCGCCAAACTAAAGACCATCCAAGTGACCACGTGGCAGGTCATATGGGCAATTTTACCCAATAAAATAGGTTCAGATGTGCCGTCTATGTGTACATGTTAGCATAAATTTGACAATGTGTTTAATGTCTTGAAAGTAATTTTGTTTTGAAGCATAAGTAGATTTATTTGTAATCTTCAGTAGACCAAACACCAGGACAAGTTGTAGAGCAGTTATATTCAACATCAGGTTAATAAAGAAACAAAAATAAATCGGCAATAGCATATTTCGAGTGCTTCAAATCAGTTGGAGACGTAAGTTGCATCGAGGACAGCCAAAGGGCTATAATGTACAGACATTGAACATTTGGAGTGAAACGTTGCTGGGAGAAGCCATGTTGTTGAAGTCTCCCGCGACGCGACCAAACTATGATCTGATGTGTATGGTAAGAGACTACATGCCGATGCGCTCTAATCTCAGATTTGAAGGACAATGTTTGTTAACTACCAAAACCATAAATAAGATTCAAATCGTCTTTGCATGTATAACTCATCATCTATTTTCTTAAGTGTCTCGTGTTGTATAAAAGAAACTAAATACCACACACATTCAACTACCCATATGCCGAGATTAAGATTGTATCGAGATTTATACATGGATAGTTGTATCGACTAAGTAGCATGGATAGTTGTATCGACTAAGAGCATCTCCAGCCGTGCCCCCAACAAGGCCCCCCAGGCGACTTTTCGGCCGCCGGCGCCAACAAATCGACCCAGTCGCGCCCTCAGGGGCCCATTTTTCGCCGGCTCGGTCCGAAATTGGCGCCGGCGGACCCAACCCAAACCCGCGCGCTGGGGGGCGCTCGGGGGCGCCGGGCGAATCGTTTTTGGCGCGAAAGCCCGCCTCGTCTTCTCCCGACGCCTCGGTTTCCTGCGGGGAATCAATGGCAAGGCTGCCGCCGATCAGTTTTGCCATTGATTCCTCACGGGCGGCGCGTCACGGGGCGGCGCCGACGCCTCCCCTCCCTCGGACGCGTACACACGGGCGCGACGCGGCTATATATGGCCTCGCTCGCCTGTGATGAGTGCCACCTCTCCACCTCTCCCCGAGCGCCGCCGCCGATCTCTTCTCCCCAGCCACCCCATCTCCCCGATGGCCGAGCGTTTCCCCGGAGACGAGGCGGTGGCCAACGGCTTCGGCCGCCGTTCGCTCCGCGAACAGGAATCCTGGCTCCTATTCCAGGCGAACATCCCGGTGCCGCCAAACATGCGCGCCGGGCCGACGGGCTGGAGGCTCAGCAATAGGGGAGTGCCCATTCCCCCGTTGCCCAACGATGTTGCCAAGCCATCCTACTTCGCCAACGAGGTCGAGATCGCGCGCGCGTCCCTCACCGACGCCGAGCTCTCCCTACCCCAGTACGCTGCTGACAACCACGCGGCTTGGGAGGCGTACTTCGAGCGCCGCCAGCAGCAGCGGCTGGCGTCCACCAACGGGGCACCGGTGGTCGGCGGTACCAAGAACAGTGAGGGGCGCCACCTGTGGTGGGGCGTCCCCGGCCGCACGCTTGAGGGCGTGCTGACGCATCTCGAGGGCGGCAACAACCCTCCGTTGGCGTACCCCCCGGCGAGGGCGGCCGCCACGGCGCACCGCCGACGGGACGGGCAATGGGCGCCAAGGAGGTTCGGCTCCTCCTCCTCTTCCTCCTCGTCATGTTCTTCGTCTCTATCCTCCGGCACTCCGACGCTGCTCGGCGTCAAGGCCGAGCCCGCGGCGGAGACGCCGCTCGACCTCCGCTCTCGCAGCGCCGGCATCGTCATCAGCGAGGGCGGCTGACGCGCCTCCTCGTCGGTTCCTCCCCCGCACTTCGTCAAGCCGAAGACGGAGCCGGGTCTTGCGTCGGTGAAGACGGAGCCGGGGCTGGCGCCGGTGAAGGTGGAGCACGGCGAGGTCGAGCTCAACGACGACGCGGCCCTCGAATGGGCACGCCAGGACTCCCTGAAGATGGCGAGGGAGCGCCAGTGCGCCGCCCTGCGGCGCTTCGCGCAACGCCGCCGAGGCCGCGACGAAGGAGGAGTCGTCATCATCGATGACAGCGACGACGACGACGACGCGCCGCCGCCACCAGCCGGGGAGGGGTCCAGCAGGGGCGCCTGAGTCAAGGAGGAGAAGGCCGACGATGGCGGCGATGACGGCGACTTCTCGGCCTTCAGCTAGTTTTTTTGATTAGTTTTTACATGTAATGGCGACTACTCGACTTAAATCAGCAAATATAAGCCCAAGTTTGCCGAAATTTGGTGTATTTTAGCCGAACTTAGCCTAAATTTGCTACACGTTTTTTCCCCGCGCCTGGGGCCGGCCCTAGGGGCGGCGGCTGGGGGCCAACTCGCCCCAGGCCCATTTTTTGCGTCGGGGCACCCCCAGGCGGCGATTTTAGGCGCCCCCTGGGGGGCCAACGGCTCGAGATGCTCTAAGTAGCATGGGTGGATGAGAGATCACATGCAATCTCTACTCCTAATGGAGCAGGTGGTGAATAGTCTTCACGGTTTTTTCACTGTTTTTTTCGTCCTCCCTCCCACCTCCCAATTTTGTTGGTTTTTTTTCGTCGGTTTTTTACTCACCCCCTCCCACCTCCCAATTTCATCCGGTTTTTCTTCGTCCCACCTCCCACCACCCCCTCGTACTGGTTCTTTTTCTCTCCACTCTTTCCTTGCAAACCAGTAATTTCCTAACATACAAAAGATCACGAATCTATCTTTCCTTACCCGAATCAATCGCTCCCTACATCAGTGCATTTCTTTATTATGAAAACTAACACGTAAATCTTAACGCATTGTAAAAAAATCCCGTTATGGACCTAATAAATTTATTGTGGAATCTGTACGTCGTCGCATTGGTTCTTTTTCTCTCCACTCTTTCCTTGCAAACCAGTAATTTCCTAACATACAAAAAATCACGAATCTATCTTTCCTTAGCCGAATCAATCGATCCCTACATCAGTGCATTTCTTTATTAAGAACACGTAAATCTTAACGCATTGCAAACAAATCCCGTTATGGACCTAATTAATTTATTATGGAATCTGTACGTGGTCGCATCTCTCCCCTCGTGAAAAAATCGCATCCATCTCCCGTTAAAAAGGAAAAGAGAACATGAACGATCAATCCCACACCCTGCATCTCAGTAGCAAAAAATCGCCCCCGCCTCTTCTACTGCGCCTCGCCGTGTGCTCGTCTCGACCCATGCCTCGCCTGCATGGCTGGACGCCGCCGTCTCCACCGCCACGTACAAGAAAACGGTGGGCAGAACCATCCATTCAAATCGCACACCCCCACCCTCCTCTGCAATCCCTAGCCCCGCATCACCCTATCGCTTTCTCGCCTCTCTTTCCCCTCGATGTAGATGGTGCCGAGCGGCGGTCTCGAGCACTGGCAGTGCCGCCCTCTCTATCTTCGCCGCGTTGAGAGATGGGTCGAGGCTATCGGCGGTTCGCGCCCACGATTGGGCCACCTCCGGTTGTCGCGCACCACCGGCTCGTGCCCGACCCTCTCCGCTTTCGACCTTCCGGCGACCACATCCCTCCGCGCCTCCATCCATCATCCACAAGGCCACTCCCTGCACCCACTCTCCTAATTTCTCCATACCGGGGGACAATCACCGAAGATCCAAGTTGGCCTGATATCAATTTTTTTATGTGCTTTCTTTATCAGTTGGTGATGGGAATGGGTTCCAATTTCTCTATCTGACTGTGGATTCGCGGGCAAGAAGCGCTTCTACATGCATCCTCCTGTCGGTCCCTAAAGTACCAAGGTAAATGGTTGATACTGCGTTTGTCTAGGATGATATATGTTGGCTCTGTTCCGGTTCATCTGAGCAGTTTGGTGACTAATTTGCTGATTATTTAATTATATTAATTAAATGAGTCGGGTGTATCGTCGTGCATTTATCTTGCCAGTAATGTTCTGTGATGCTCTGATGCACTTTGGGAAATGTTTATCTTGTCTTCAGTGCAGAACATTTGTTTATTAATGCATTAGAAGAATCCTTGTTACTACCTTGAACCTGTTTTATTACTGAAGTAAGTACCCAACCTCTAAATTGCTACATTACCTTGTAGATTGTATACGCTCATTCTCTTATGATTTTGTGGTGGTATATACAGTGTTCTGAAAACTTTATTTGCTAACATTATGAAACGCATGCTTTTGGCAAGATATATACTTGCATTTCGTGAGATTGATAGTGGATGCATCCGAAAATCAATTGACAACCCGATGCATGTTATTTTTACGATTGACAGATATTAACTTCAAATTTATGAGATTGATAGTTGGAGTTATGTTCTGAGGAGTTCTGAACATGTGATTTTTGGGAATGCTTAACCAGTTCATCTTTGGCCGTTGGTTTTATTTGTATTTGAGACAAGAACATAGTTTCTGAGTTACTTCATCAGTGTGCTTCGGTTTTTTCTTTGTGCATGCCTAGGAGCTGGAATGCAAGTGCACGTGCGCCAGGTGACAAGTTTAACATGGCTTTTGTCTTTGTTCCCGCTGGTCTAGATACATATGTTTTCTTGTCCGTAGATAACTAGATATTGATCGTGTGTACAAGGATGCAATAAGCTCTGCAATGCTACGGTATTTAACAGTAATATATAGCCTAAATAGGCTATGCTGATTGGCACTAAAGTTGAGCTAGCACCGCTTGATTATGTTACATGTAATCGCCAAGATCTCGTCAGCGGCGTCACCTCTTTCATGTGCTTTACTGCATCACATAAGTCGTGTCTCGACAGCAAAATTATAGGAGTAACCGGTCCTGGTTGCACAAACCTTTAAATAATAATAGGGCCAGGCAGATTAAGGAGTTCGCTGACGTGAAGAGTTGGATTGTGTGATACCACCATTCAATTGCGCCATTCTTTTGTTTTTTAGGAGGAAACGACAGGAGAGGCTTCTACTGCATTTAATTAACAAAAGATATTAATGTTACATATTTACAAGAGGGGTGCCACTTGTTTGTTGTTTTGCCTCAGTTGCTCTTAACGCGTTCCTACCTTCTGTCATGCGATGCCAAAGGCGTTTCAGGAGGCGTTGCGCATGATGGAACATTGGTGAGTCACAGGTGCACCAGGTCATCATGGCCTCCAACAGTACCACATGGTACGTTGAGGTTCACGCATCATTAACAAGTTGAAGATGAAGTTGTGTGAGTCATAAATTGGAGTGGCTCGTGATTCTGTATGTTAGCCCTTCCTTGTAGGTGCTTCTCAAGCTGGAGGACAACATATTAGTCAAGACATTAGGGATCCTCATTGATGTTTTATCTCTCGTCTGCACTTATTTTGTTTGCTCCAATTCTATATATTCTCACGAGTAGATGAGGTGTAAGCATGTGCAATGTAGTTCCTTTTTGTACATATGGTGATTGATTTCTTCTTTGGTAACCCAACTAACGGATGGTAATCAATCTTCAAATACCAAAACCAAACATATAAGGCAACAATCAATTCACGTATCACAATCAGATTCTTCTTTAGTACCCAGCTTAACTCACGGATGGTAATCAATCTCCAAACAAAGGAAACAATCACCGTCGTTTACCTCTCGCCAATGTTACATAAAAATAACGCTGAGAATTTAGATGTATTGTTTGTCATGGAGCTGTGGCTAGCCGATTTACATGAAATTAATTCCCTCAGTTGTGGTGGCAAATATAATACACATAATCCATATTGTTATGCACTAGCGCGTGTGCGTGTGAAATAGATGGATTATGGTCCCGTATCCAATAAGATGGATGTGTGTATGTTAGAGAGAGAGAGAGAGAGGGAGAGAGGGGGAGCGAAAGTGAGGAAGAGGGGGGGGGAGAGTGTGTGTGTGAGAGAGAATTTGATGGTAAAAAAGGCCGCCAATGTCACTTGATATGTATGAGAATATTAAATGTAATATTAACATAATTGATATTGAACTCTTAAAGTTAATGTAGTCCCGTACCCAATAAAATGGATATGTTTGTGTGTTAGAGAGAGAGAGAGAGAGGGAGAGGGGGAGAGAGAGTGAGGAAGAGGGAGGGCGAGAGTGTGTGTGAGAGAATTTGATGGTAAAAAAGGCCGCCAATGTCACTTGATATGTATGAGAATATTAAATGTAATATTAACATAATTGATATTGAACTCTTAAAGTTAATGTAGTCCCATACCCAATAAAATGGATATGTTTGTGTGTTAGAGAGAGAGAGAGAGGGAGAGGGGGAGAGAGAGTGAGGAAGAGGGAGGGCGAGAGTGTGTGTGAGAGAATTTGATGGTAAAAAAGGTCGCCAATGTCACTTGATATGTATGAGAATATTAAATGTAATATTAACATAATTGATATTGGACTCTTAAAGTTAATGTGGTCCCGTTGCAACGCACGGGCGTTCTTCTAGTATATACAAGACTCGTGAGCAAAACACAAACGTAATAGTATTTGTTTCCTTTTTCTTGTGTAGATATTTAGTTTTCTTGGAAGACGAAGAATTTGGTTATCATCTCCCATTAACTGTTTTTTTTCTTCGGAAAGGAGGAATACCCATGATCTCCCGGTCATTGTATCTTGATGATGCAAACAACCAAATTATTACAGGTTAGTGAAGTGCATGAAGAGAAAAGAAAAACTAGTGACAATGAGAAAGAATATGTCTACAACATCAATGAAACTATCCAATGGTGACGGCCGTTTTATTTCAATTTTGTCAACATTTCTTGAAAAAACGTGAACAATTTTTCTTAAAAATTGCGAATAATGCTTGAAAACTGTGAAGAAACTTTGAAGTCGAACAAAGTTTTAAGACGTGAACAATTTTTGAGAAAATTGATTTTTTTTAGAAACATGAACAAACTTTTGAAATTCCAAACATTTATTGAATTTTTTATATGTGATGAATTTTCTTAAATATATATTAAAAAATTGGTAATATACGCTAAACAATTTTTAAAATACACACTGAACTTTTTTGTTATACAGGCTGAACAATATTTAAATACACATTGAACACTTCTGTGATATATGTTAAAAATATATTTAAAACACATTGAATTTTTTTATATATATGTTGACCAATTTTAAAATAAACAATGAAAATTCTTTTAATTATGTCAAACATTTTCTCAGTATATAGCATGAACATTTCCTTAAATACACGATGAACATTTTGTGTATAACACACAAAGACATTTGTATAATACACGGGAAAAATGATGAAAAGATAAAAAAGGAAAAACGTAAAATAAACAGAAACGGAAAAAAGCAAAAAAGCAAAAAAGAAAAGAAACAGCAGTGCGACCCATGGGCCGGCCCAAACTGGGGCTTCGGGGGGCTGAGCTTCAAATCAGTGGTTCATTTAGTCCCACCTCGCGTGAGGAAGAGAAGGGATCGGAGAGCCTCGGCTATATAAGAGGCCGCCCCCTCGATCTGCAGGGCCACTCGCCGCCTCCACCTCCCGCGCAATCCCTAAACCTAGAACCGCCAACTCCTTTTTCGCTAGAACCGCCAACGCCATGGCCAGCGGCAACGCGTCCAGTGCCTACCTCTCTGTCGTCGAGGACGTCGTCTCCAAAGTTCGTAAGGACTTTACGAACTCCGGCGTTGGCGACTCCGTCCTCAACGAGCTCCAGGCTCTCTGGGAGACGAAGTTGCTGCACTGTGGCGCAATCTCAGCGAACATCGACCGCAACAGGGCTCCCCACGCTGGAGCGTCTGCTGGCGGCGCGACTCCACCGGTGCACCATCTCAACGTGCCCTACGAGGCCACGTCCGAGGAGTACGCCACCCCAACCGCCGACATGCTCTTCCCACCGACCCCGATCCAGACGCCACTACCAGAGGGGATTGATACGGGGCCGTGGGACTATGCCCCATCGCCGATCGGTGACATGAGAAACGGCATGGGGATGATGAATGGGGCTGATCCAGAGACTGGCCGCCCAAGCCCTTTCATGCAACCTCCATCGCCCTGGATGAATCAGAGACCACTGGGGCTTGATGTGAACCTTGCTTTTGCTCATGATGAGGAGATCCGGATGATGATGCAACCCCGGCCACTGACGACTAAGGATTTTCTCATGATGTCTTCTGGAAAACGGAAGAGGGATGAATATCCTTCTGCTGCCTCATTTGTGCCACAGCAGGATGGATGTGCAGATCAGGTTGCGGGTGATGGTGATGATGATGAACCTCCTCTCAATGAAGATGACGACGACGATGACGACATTGATGATGACTTTGATGACACGCAGCACCTTGTCCTTGCACAGTTCGACAAGATAACAAGGACAAAGAATCGCTGGAAGTGCACTCTGAAGGGTGGAATCATGCATTTGAACGGCAGAGATGTTCTGTTCAGCAAGGCTTCAGGAGAGTTTGATTTTTGAATTTCATTTCATGGTAAAGATGATATTTTAGGTGCCTGCTGTATGAACTGTCTTTAACACAAAGGAAGGGAAGGTGACAAAAGAGTTGTGGCGAGTTTGGCACTATGATCATGTCTCGTGTTTTCCTGTTGAGGCTTGCTTCACCCACTTGGTTTGTTGACCATAACTCATGTCACTGTAAAAATGGCACAGTTGGTACGATTGTGGACATTTTCTTGAGATGGTCACTTAAAGCTGGTGGGACGATCTTCTGGTCGGACGATCTTATAGCTCATAAAAATCATCAAGAAACAAGTAGTCGCTGCAGAGTTGTACAGAGAAAAGGGAAAAAGAGAAGGCACTGTCTATTCTTAAGTCGACTGATTTTTCTTTTTATGTCTAATTTCTGTCCTATGATGTGCTACCACGTGTCTTGATTTGATTTTTGATTTTGTCCTATCAGCGTGTTTGGCAAAAAATGGGAAAGGGAATGGGAGTTTAATGTAGGGAGTTGTATTGAGATTAGACATGGGATGAGTCGTTTTATTCCCAATCCTCTGTTTGGCGTATGATGAAAATTATGTGTGAGAGTTTGATGAGAAATTGTATTCCCGTGTTTGGTTCGTGGGAATTGACAAGGAAATAGACAAGGGAAATTAACATAAGTTATGATGAAGGGCTAAGATTGACTCACTAAAACAATTCCCTTCCAACTCCCACCCCCTCCCCTGTTAATAAAACGGTGGGAGTTAGAGTCTCAAGTCCCATGACTATTCCCTTATCAATTTCCAATCCCCCTAACCAAACAATAGATTTGAAGTCTCGTACCCCTTCAATTCCCATTCCCTAGCTCTAACTACCCTCAACCAAACATGCTGTATGAATCTGAAAGCTGAATGACCAATGATAGAAAGAAAGATGACTGAAAACCTTACAAGAACTGAACACTGAAACCTCAAGATAGATAGAGAAGGGGACTGAATAAACGAGACTCAAAGGTGGTTGAGAAACATTTACTAAAGACTGAAGAAAGATGACTTGAAAGGAAATAAATGGAGAAGGAAAGAGTAAGAACGACACCCAGGAATAGACTACCAGAGTGAGATCAATAGTGTGCAACTATTGCCCAAAACTGAACTGACAACTATCACTGAAACAACTGACATGACTGAAGCAAAGTGGTATAGAGAATTGATCCAATATGGATGGAATCATGAATAGTCATTGGTTTAGTTTTTTTATACTCCTAAATTAAACTTGCTATCTTTGGAGCAATATTTATCCAGGAAGCCTCCGCCAAGATCCAATTTATTTAAACCCATATTAAAATTCTATCATATGAATGAAACATAGTTTGAAAAAGACGACTAAACAAGTTTGCTTAAAACTTATTTATTCTTAAATTTCCACCCTCAATGGATGGCTTGAGATGATCAATCTTGAAGTGAGAAGAGAAGGATTGACTCTTCCTCAATAAATAACTGGAGAAAGATAACTGAAATAATCCTGAAAACTGAAAAAAAAAACAAGTTCAGTTGGTGAAAATATAAATGACAAAGGAACAAAATGAAAAAATAATGAAAATTACTGAAACTACAACTGAACAAACACATCAAGGATGAAACCTGAAACCTGAAAATGCATGACTGAACCTGAAGAATAAAGAATGAGGACTAAAACTAAACCAGAAGATAAATGACCACAAAAGTAGGAATTCTTAAGACTGAAAAACAATAAAATGAAAAAGTAAAAGAAAAAGAGACACCAAAGAGAAAATCATGATCACTACTTCGTCACTCGATGCGGTGCTCTCCTCATAGCTCTCTCTTTTCGACAGATTGTCATCAGGATCGTAGTTGGGCTCGTAACAACCACTAAATGACATGTGCCCCATAATCCACAACCCTCCTGCTGAAAAAAGAAGGCATCATTCCAGTGCATTCTTGTATTTTCGCATGTGGTTAGCTAAAAACTGAAAGGAAAAAGAATGGTCTGAAATATGACTACCTTAACCCTAATCCTGACAAAGTTATCTTTATGCTGTCTGTTTATGGTTCTTGGTGGGCATCTTTTCTAATCAATACACACTCGAACAGAAAAGTTGCACCATATTTTGTTTCAGCATTTCTTCAGGCTTAACGTACTTGGGCGTGCATAGTAAAAAAATGATTGTGTTAAAACACTCAAACGGCATGAATAAAATTAGTCGGTACCGACTGTACCCAACTACCCATCCCAAAACTTTCAGTACTGATGATAGGTTCATGGGAATAGACAGTGACAACTAACTAAATGAAAAATCAGCCAAAGGACTGAATATTGGCTGATAAATATATATATACATTGTTTCCATTCAGGGATTCATTTGATGTTTGCATATACATTGGCTAAAATGTTTTTTCTGAAACTAAGCACAGCTTTGAACTCTCTGAACTTAACTCGTGTGAGAAGTGAACTCTGCATGCATTCTTCAGTTAACAAGGCAGAGCACCATGGGAATTCAGACAAAATGATCTGACTTTGACGCCTATCTTGTGATACTTGACATCTAACTCAAATGACAGTACCAAAAAAATGAGTGGGAATCACACCATTTACTAACAAACGCAGAACTAGAAACTTAATCTTATGTGTTGTCAGATGAATCTCAATGCCAGGAGGTAAATCACGCCATTTACTAAAATCAAGATAGTTAGTTTAGAATGTGGTGCGGTACTTTTTAGTGTGTTGACTGCCAATAGGCAGCAATGCTTGTCACTGCTTCGCTGATTAGCTTCCTAGCATTTCTTATTTTCAACTGTAATATTTTTTTTTTGAATTGTTTGGATTGCTTACGACATATGTTATGTGGTTTTTTCAACTATATACATACAAGTTAGTATCCCTTGTATCCCTAGAAGTGTTGAATCATAAGAGGAAAATAGTTAGCGAAGGGAATGGAGTACATATAGGCATGCTCTCATGGCTGGTATGAGATGTTACAGATATCACGTGTTGCTTGTTTAGGTCATATTAATATGACATGCTAGAGCTGATGTGGGTCATGAATGCAAGGTGTGAGAAGGGGCTTCCATGTTTCGGGATATTCATCGTCAATGTTATGTATCCGTCCCATAATGTAAGACGTTTTTGTAAGTTAAACTAGCTTGCAAAAACGTCTTACATTATGGGACGGAGTAATAGTTGATATTCTTGACATCTAAGATTTTTGTGCTTTTATTAGAAACTTGATGATGTGTTCTTTATTGTCAGATTAGTGGCAGAAGTGAGACCGGTTAGTACTTGTTTTCTAGCAGCATCCTTTCCCACATATGCTATTTTTCTCACATCCGGCTAGTAATTGCTTTTTAGATAGATACCCGGGGCGACTCGGGCGGGTTCCCAACCTTAGCCGCCCCGCTCCCGAATCCACTTCCCCTCACCCCGCCGCCGTCGGAGGACGCCGACGGCAGTGGCGGGGATCCTCCTCTCTCCTAGTTTTCAGTTGGAACATGCATAGTCCCCTTCCCTGCTCCCTCTCGACCCCGTAACCCTCGCTGCCGCCGCCACCTTTCCCGCCCGATCTCGGCCGGTTTCGGCGGGCCTCGCTAGCACGCAGGCCAGATCAGGGTTCTCCTCCCGCCGCTCCTCCCTTTCCTCCCTCTCGTTCCCCCCGCGTCGCCTCCCCGAGCGAGGCGACCGGGGGGCTCCTCTCGCCGCCCCCAGCGCCCCCTCCCCTAGCGCTCCTCCCGCCACCGGTGGCCTGCGCCACCGGGCCCTGCCCGCGTGGTGTCGTCGTCGGCGGCGGCCTCGTCCTTCCCTGCGCGCGGTGCCCTCACTCGGGTGGGGGTGACCCGCGGCGGTGCTCCTTAGTCTGCAGAGGTTCCGGCGGCGGCGGCTGCTCCGGCGGCGTGGCTCCGGGTGGCCAGGGGGCGGTGACGCGGCCACTTGGCGGCGGGCTGGCGCGGTGGATGGTGGCGACGCCCTCCCGGCCCAGATCTGGCCCCCGTTGGGCCCCATCTAGGTCTGGGCGGGCCTGGCTCGATCTCGTCTACGACGGCTCTGGCAGGGGCAAAGGAGGTGCAGCTTGTGCGGGGGGTTGTGGAGACGGCGGTGCGCCTACTGCAGCACGGCGACGGGCGCTTCATGAGCCCCTTTTGGGCTCGGCCGGGCCTCGAGGGCCCGATATTCTCCTCTCGCTGTGTCCGGTCGATGACCGCCGACGGCGGTGGAGGTTGTCTCGTCCCGCGTGCTGCTGTCGCTACCGCTGCCGCTCCTCATTCCTAGCCGCTCCCTTTCGACCTCGTCGTTCTCGCTTCGTTGACCATGGTGAGGTGGCGGTGATGATGGCAAGACCGTGGTGGCGCATGTTGGTGGGCGGCATGAGTGGTGGAGTGCATCAGACCATTCAGGGATGTGGGTGATTGGTGGAGGGGAGAAATCCCTGCCGGCTTGTCAGCACCAACGCGGCGACGCTCGTGGGTGCCACCATTCCTTCCTGAAGGGCGTCGAGTATTCCCCTTCCCCTCGCCCCTCCGTGTACTTGGGGAAACCCTAGGACTTGTCCGGGCAGCAGCGTCGTCGTCGTCGTTCCCTCCCTGAAGGTGTTGCTTGGTATGCGGAGGTTCGAGATGCTAGGTGTGAGGTGGTAAATCTCCGGTGGGCGCAGCGGTTGCGGGTCATCATCGTTTTCGTCGATCTGACGCTGTCGACATTTTCTCTCTCTTCTTTCTCTTTTGTTTCTTTTGGGTGTGCTTGTGTTGTTTGCCCCAGCATTGGACTCTTTGTTGTATCAGGTGGTTGTTATATCTATATAGCAAGGCGAAAGCCTATTTCGTGATCCTCCTCTCTCCCGCGTCTCACGGGTGGTGCGGATCCCTTGCGTGTGCGGAGGCGCGTCAGGTCTGGTGGCGGCGGTGGCTGGCCCTGTCGCAGGCGACGGCGACTCCGGCGCGACGGGCAGCCCGGTCACGGGCGGCGGCGACTTATGCTGCGGGCGGCGGGTCATCTGGCTTCGGATCGGCGACGACATGGAGGGCCTGGTGGGCGGCTTGGTGGCACCTCCGGTCAGATCTGATCTGGCCGGTGAAGCTGGCGGTGGTGGCCATCTCCTCCGTCGGACGTGGTCGGCTTGAGGTTGGATGATCAGATCTTGAGATCCGTCATCTAGTTCCGGCTGCGAGTCGGGAACACATAGTTGCCGGTGAAAACCGAGCCGATGGTAGGCGATGGCGACGTTCTACGCTGTTACTTGATGAAGGCATCGTCGTGCAACGATTGTCGACCCACTCGTGCTGCTCCGGGGGAAACCTTAGGATCTGGTCTTCCAGATCGGACGATGGCGGTACTACGGTGCCATTTCTCTCTTGGAAGCATCGTTTGTGAAGCAACGCTGGAAGACAGAGGCAGGAGGTGGAGCGGCTTCGTCTTGCATAGAGCTTCGGTAGAGATGTCAAGTCATGCCTGGCCGACAGGTGCTACGCTGTGTCATGCCTGGTCGGTAGGTGCTACACACGACAGAGCTTCCAGAATCTTCGTGTCTGGATGGACGAGCGCGGGGCGGTGGCGCTGTTGGGCGCCGTGATGGCGTCGATGGATGGACGGACTAGCAAGGGTGATGCGGATTTTTATCTTGAAGATGGGTCAGTGGTATGGTGATGATGGCGGCGTCTAAAATGTGTGCATATGATGTACGCTTTAGGTTTGCTGCACCGGCTGTTCGTTCCGCTGCGTTATGTATCATGGATCCGCGACGACAGCGGTTTAGATATGGGGAGTGAGAGCACTCCACATTATCAAGTTTTGTAGGTGTGAGTGGTGGCTTCGGGTGGATTGATGTATGTTCTTGTTTGACCTTGGTGAAATAATAAATAAAGATGGCCGCATGCATCGATTGACGCAGAGGCCAGGGGTTTTAACCTCTTTTTCCAAAAGAATGCTATTTTTCTCAACTTAAACAATTCAATGCATGACGTGTTTGTTGTTGGTTACAATTCCCTTCAATTTCGAGCGTGATCTTGCTGGAATGTAGCCAGCTCCCAGCTATGCTTTGGTTTTGATTAGCACTTTGAAAACGCTGAAGATTGCACACTGACTTTTAGTTTGGGGATTAAATGGTAGGCAGAAGAATCTTATGTCTGCTATACTTTCAGGTGTCATTTGGGGGATTTGGAAAGCGAGGAACCTTGCGTGTTTTCAGCACATTTGGCCGTGTGAGCCGATTAATGTGATTTTTCAGATATGCTAATGGATTAAATTTTGAAGTTTATAGCAGGGAAAAGAGGGGAAGAATGACACGGAGGACTGGCTACGGTGGTCTGTAAGACTTCTGGCACAAGTCGTTCTTGATGTCTTCAGCGCTAGCAGAAGATAGAAGTCCTGGATCCTGAGGCTGATTGTGTGAGATTCCCTGACATGTGCGTTCTCAACCGTGCCCATCAAGATAGTATTGTTCTTGGAGAAGCCTTTGCCGATGCCTCGCATTCTTAAAACTCTGGGTAGTTGAGCAGTCCTGAGTGTGCGTGATTGCCACTAGGTAACAAACCGTTTGTCTCTGCTTCGCTCCTCAACTTTCTAATGGATTTTCTTACTCATGATTATACTCCATACCCTTTTTATAAAAAAACAATATGATTTTCAGTCGCTATGATATACGCTCATATTAAATACTACTCCCTCCATTTCGTATTAGTTGTCCCTGATTTAGTACAATCAACGACAACTAATATGGAACGGAGGGAGTAGCTACAAAACAACGATCAACAAACAGCAACAACGACCAACCTTGCACCAACCATCTTACCGAAAAAGGGTTCCCCGCTTTGTATTTCAAAGCAACCAACACCGAGTACAGATAACGCTGTGGCGAGCAGCACAACACACCAAGAGAAAAAGAAGAAGAAACAAATGCCAACCACGGCAGCTTGGCAAAGCGAGGATGACCCACCACCGCGGCGCCCACCGAAAACAAAACACCACAGACCGAGGCTCCGATCCGCCGCGTACCAAGCAGCACCTCCAAGAAGGGATGCGACGCCGACGACGCTGCTGCCCGGATGAGTCCTCAGGTTTCCCCGGGCACGCGGAGGGAGGTGGGGGGTGGCTACCACCGACACCCTCCAGGGAGGAACGGTGGCACCCGCAGGTGTCACCGCGTCGGGGCTGAAGCCGGCAGGGATTTCTCTCGCAGGCCAACTCCAACTGCCCAACCAAACGGAACCGACCGCCAAACCGCCGCCCATCACCATGCGCCAATGCAGTAGCGCCGCCACCCACACCGCCTCACTACGAACACCACCACGAGGCCAAGAGGACCGGAGAGAAGCTCACCACGACAGGAGCAGCAACATCAACGCCGAGCGGGAGGGAACCACCGCCACCGCCGTCGGGCGTGAGGCCCGTGCCTCCGGCACCGTCGCGGTAGCCGTCCGGACGCGGCAGCGGGGCATGTCGGGCCACCCCTGGCCCAGCCAGGCCCAAAGCGGGCCCGTTAAGCCCCGTCGACCGTGATGCAGCAGGCCGGCGTCGTCGCCGCCGGCACCCAGCCACGCGTCGCATCTCCCCCACCTCCCAGAAGCCACACCGGAGCCATCCTCGCCGCCGGCCCGCCCAGTCCCAGATGGGGCCCGAAGGGCCCAGATCTGGGCCGAGCGGACGGTGCCAGATCCCGCCGCCGCGCCGCCCTGCCGCCCAGTTGCTCGCCTGCATGCGCCACGGAGCCTCGCCGCAACGCCAGACCGCCGCCGCCTAGATGCACCCCTTGGAGCCGCTCCGCCCGCGCCGGAGAGCGACCGGGAGGGGAAGGGCCAGGAGGCCGCCGCCACCAGCAGCCCCAGGGCCAAGCCGGCCGCGGGCGCCGGCGCCGGCGGCGAGAAGGAAGAAGGAAGGGGGGAGCTTGGAGGGAGGAGGCCTGACGCGCGGCCGGTCGCCCGTCGGGGGGAGGGGAGGGGGGGGGGGCGACGCGGTCATGAGAGAGAAGGGGGTCGCGAGAGGATTTGTCTCGTTTAATTTCTTCACCAACCATGTTTTGACATCACAAAGAGAACGAACACTAGTAGAAACCAGGGCTGCCGTTCGGGCCTGGCCAGCCCATTAGTCCCGGTTCTTCAAGAACCGGGACCCATGGGGGTATTAGCCCCGGTTCGTGAGCCCAGGGGGGCGGCCGGGGCCTCGTGGGCATTGGTCCCGGTTCGTGTGGAACCATTTGTCCCGGTTCAAGCCACGAACCGGGACCAATGGTCCTCGCTCCTTGCCCACAACCATTGGTCCCGGTTCGTGTCTTGAACCGGGACATAAGGGGGTGCTTTAGTCCCGGTTCATGCCATGAACCGGGACAAATAACTTGCCTATATATACCCACCGCAGCGGCAGAGCACTCCACAGTGCTTTGTTTTTTTCAATCCGGCGAGGAGAGGGCATTTGGGTGCTCTAGTTCACCTCCTATGCACATGAGGTGTTCGATGAAATGCCCGAGCCACACTAGTTAAGCTTTCTCCTCTCGAAGCTCGACCTCGGAGCTCCATTTTTCTCGAGATTTGTCTAGATTTAGCGGTCCGTCATGCCCCGTCCCCGTTTTCACCGCCGTTGATCGCCCGCGCCGATCTCGTCACTGGCACCACCGTGGTGAGCCTCTTGTTCTTATCTTCTTTCTGATACTTGTTTGATTTTCTTACTTTAGATAGATATTTGTCTGATTTTCTTACTTTTGACACACATAATTATATATAATGCACGCAGATGAACCGACAATGGATGTATGGTGACAGACACACCTCTGAGTACATTAAGGGCGTGCATAATTTTCTCGAAGTGGCTGAGGCAAACAAGCAGAATGGTTTTATGTGTTGTCCATGCACTAAATGTGGGAATACGAAGTTTTACTCTGACCGGAAAATCCTTCACACCCACCTACTTTACAAGGGTTTCATGCCACACTATAATGTTTGGATGAGGCACGGAGAAATAGGGGTTATGATGGAAGACGACGAAGAAGAAGAGGACGATGAAAACTATGTGCCCCTTGAATACGGTGATGCTGCAATGGGGGGAGCTGCTGAAGATCAAGAGGAACCAGACAATGTGCCCGATGATGCTGCAACGGGGGAAGCTGCTGAAGATCAAGAGGAACCAGACGATGTGCCTGATGATGATCTCCGCCGGGTCATTGTCGATGCAAGGACGCAATGCGAAAGTCAAAAGGAGAAGCTGAAGTTCGATCGCATGTTAGAGGATCACAAAAAAAGGGTTGTACCCCAATTGCGAAGATGGCAACACAAAGCTGGGTACCGTACTGGAATTGCTGCAGTGGAAGGCAGAGAATGTTGTGCCTGACAAAGGATTTGAAGCTACTGAAAATATTGAAGAAGAAGCTTCCAAAGGATAATGAATTGCCCGACAGCACGTATGCAGCAAAGAAGGTCGTATGCCCTCTAGGATTGGAGGTGCAGAAGATACATGCATGCCCTAATGACTGCATCCTCTACCGCAGTGCGTACGAGGATTTGAAAGCATGCCCGGCATGCGGTGCATTGCGGTATAAGATCAGACGAGATGACCCTGGTGATGTTGACGGCGAGCCCCGTAGGAAGAGAGTTCCTGCGAAGGTGATGTGGTATGCTCCTATAATACCACGGTTGAAATAACTGTTCAGAAACAAAGAGCATGCCAAGTTGATGCGATGGCACAGTGAGGACCGTAAGAAAGACGGGAAGTTAAGAGCACCAGCAGACGGGTCGCAGTGGAGAAAAATCGGGAGAGAGTACTGGGCTGAGTTTGCACATGACCCAAGGAACGTATGGTTTGGTTTAAGCGCGGATGGCATTAATCCTTTCAGGGAGCAGAGCAGCAATCACAGCACCTGGCCCGTGACTCTATGTATGTATAACCTTCCTCCTTGGATGTGCATGAAGCGGAAGTTCATTATGATGCCAGTTCTCATCCAAGGCTCTAAGCAACCCAGCAACGACATTGATGTGTATCTAAGGCCATTAGTTGAAGAACTTTTACAGCTGTGGAATGGATACGGTGTACGTGTGTGGGATGAGCACAGACATGAGGAATTTAACCTGCACGCGTTGTTGTTTGTAACCATCAACGATTGGCCCGCTCTCAGTAACATTTTAGGACAGACAAACAAGGGATACCACACATGCACGCACTATTTAGCTGACACCGAAAGTATATACCTGGGAAGCTGCAGGAAGAATGTGTACCTGGGCCATCGTCGATTTCTTCTGACCAACCATCAATGTCGAAAGAAAGGCAAGCATTTCAAAGGCGAGGCAGATCACCGGAAGAAGCCCGCCATGCGTACCGGTGATTACGTACTTGCTATGGTCAATGATTTACACATAATCTTTGGAAAGGGTCCCGGCGGACTAGCTGTTCTGAGTGACGCTGAGGGACACGCACCCATGTGGAAGAAGAAATCTATATTTTGGGACCTACCCTACTGGAAAGACCTAGAGGTCCGCTCTTCGATCGATGTGATGCACGTGACGAAGAACCTTTGTGTGAACCTGCTAGGCTTCTTGGGCGTGTATGGGAAGACAAAAGATATAGCTGAGGCACGGGAGGACCTGCAACATTTGCACAAAAAAGACGTCATGCCTCCAAAGCAGTATGAAGGTCCTGCCAGCTACGCTCTTACCAAAGAACAGAAGGAAATCTTCTTTGTATGCCTAATTAGTATGAAGGTCCCGACTGGCTTCTCGTCGAATATAAAGGGAATAATAAATATGGCAGAGAAAAAGTTTCAGAACCTAAAGTCTCATGACTGCCACGTAATTATGATGCAACTGCTTCCGGTTGCATTGAGGGGGCTTCTACCGGAAAACGTACGATTAGCCATTGTGAAGCTATGTGCATTCCTCAATGCAATCTCTCAGAAGGTGATCGATCCAAAAATCGTACCAAGGCTAAGGAGTGATGTGGTGCAATGTCTTGTCAGTTTCGAGCTGGTATTCCCACCATCCTTCTTCAATATCATGACACACATTCTAGTTTATTTAGTTGACGAGATTGTCATTCTGGGCCCCGTATTTCTACACGATATGTACCCCTTTGAGAGGTTCATGGGAGTCCTAAAGAAATATGTCCGTAACCGCGCTAGGCCAGAAGGAAGCATCTCCATGGGCCATCAAACAAAGGATGTCATTGGGTTTTGTGTTGACTTCATTCCTGTCCTTAAGAAGCTAGGTCTCCCTAAATCGCGGTATGAGGGGAGACTGACTGGAAAAGGCACGCTTGCAGGGATGGATATTCTTGGTCTCAAGCACACTACACAGTTCTACAGAACTCTACCTTGGTGACCCCTTATGTCGATGAACACAAGAACAGTGTGTGCTCCAAACACCCGGAGCAGTGCGACGACTGGATTGCATGTGAACACATCAGGACTTTCAGCAGTTGGTTGGAAACACGTCTCAGAGGTGAAAACACTGTTTGTGAGGAGTTGTACTCGTTGTCCAGGGGACCATCTTCGACTGTAATGATTTGGAAAGGATACAAGATAATTGGGAATATATTTTACACGATCGCCCAAGATCAAAAGAGCACCAACCAAAACAGCGGTGTCCGCTTTGATGCAGCCACCGAGAGGGGAAAGGACACATATTATGGTTACATAGTGGACATATGGGAACTTGACTACAGAGTAGATTTTAAGGTCCCTTTGTTTAAATGCAACTGGGTCAATCTGTCAGGAGGCGGGGTACAGGTAGACCCATAGTACGGAATGACAATAGTGGATCTGAACAATCTTGGGTACACTGACGAACCGTTCGTCCTAGCCAATGATGTGGCACAGGTTATCTATGTGAAGGACATGTCTACCAAACCGAGAAAAAGAAAAAATAAGGAAGCGAATACATCATACGATGAGCCAAAGCGCCACATAGTTCTTTTAGGAAAAAGGGACATCGTGGGAGTGGAGGGTAAGACATACATGTCCGAAGATTATGAAAAGTTTCATGAAATTCCTCCCTTCGAAGTCAAGGCTGACCCAAGCATCCTGATAAATGATGAAGATTATCCATGATTACGGAGCAATAAGGAAAGGACACAAGCGAAGAAAAAGTGAAGACTTTGTCCACAACTATTATGATGATACCATGCCAACTTTCAACCTTTTCGTAGTTCATTTGAAATGCCTATTGTAACAGACAAGTTTCCGTATGAAATCCTGATACTTCGAAAGAGATTGTCCATTTTGTACATGAAGTGCATCCAGTTTTTGCCGTAACCCACTCAACTTTCTTGCACATGCTATGTGGATGAAATGATGATACCATGCCAACTTCCAACTTTTTCAGAGTTCATTTGAAATGTTTTTCAATTTCAGGGTCTTATAGCTCAAAATAATCAGTAAATGCATGAAAAATAACAAATGAATTCAGAAAGGGTTGAAAATTGATGATGTGGCTTTGAATGGTGCATTTTGAACACACAAAAATTCAGGAGTTCAAATAAGTTTTAAAAAATGAAATCCATGTGTAACAGATGAGTTTCCGTATGAACCCCTGATACTTCGAAAGAGATTGTCCATTTTGTACACGAAGTGTATCCAGTTTTTCCCATAACCCTCTCAACTTTTTAGCACATGCTATGTGGGTGAAATGATGATACCATGCCAACTTTCAACCTTTTCAGAGTTCATTTGAAATGCTTTTCAATTTCAAGGTCTTATAGCTAAAAAAAACCCAGTAAATGCTTTTCTAAAACTCTAATAGCAAAATCAACTAAAAAGCTTTTATAAACCTCTAGTATTTTTTAAACTAAAATTATATAAAATTTATGCAACTAAAACTATCAAAGTATTTTCTGTTCAAAACATGAAAAGCAAAAATAATTATCATAAAGAATTTTTTGTTAGAAACTTTAGTAGCAAAAAGAATTGTCATAAAGATTTTTTTTTGATAGAAACTAAAATAACAAAATCTGTTTTTCAATATAATGATAAAACGCAGTAATATTAAATAGCAGGAAAAAGAATCACTCCAAATATATTTTTATAGTGAAGTTATTCACAAACTAGTGATTCACACAAATTTCAAAGAATTAAAATTTAAACTATTCAAATTTGGAAACTAATGGAGTAACAGAAAGATTATAATTATTCTGAGCTAAAAGAAAAAAGAACAAAAAAATAAAGAAAAAATCAAAAGAAAATAAATAATTCAAAGCAAAAAATAAAACAAAAAAATAAAAAAAGTGCCACCTAAAGGGCCACCACGGCCTGAATACGACTAGAAACCCAACAATGGGCCAGGATTCAGGCCCCGCAGTAGGCCCAATAGGCCCACAGGCACATATAGTGCGTTTAGGCCCGGAAGCCTGCATTTGAGAGGAGCTCGAGAGGGCAGCGGGACTGGGGCTTATAAACCACTCTCGAACTCCCTCAGCTAGCGAGGTGGGACTAAACTTTCGTGCCGCGACGCGGGCAACACAAGACCTTTAGTCCTGGTTGGTGCTACCAACCGGGACTAAAGGGGTGCATTGGTCCCGGTTGGTGGCACAAACCGGTACCAATGCCCCCCTTTAGTCCCGGTTGGTGCCACCAACCGGGACCAAAGGCCTCTGCTTTCCGCCCTTTGGGCTGCTGAAAAGAGGCCTTTGGTCCCGGTTGGTGGCACCAACCGGGACTAAAGGGGGGCATTGGTCCCGGTTGGTGCCACGAACCGGGACCAATGCTCTGGCTATATAACTAGCACTCGTGAAAATTTCGTTCAGTTCATTCTTCCCTGCCCAACGCCGCCAGGCTGCCCGTCTCCGCCTCGTCGTCGCCCCGCACCGTCCCGCGCCGCCCCGACACTGTCGCCGCCCCCCGCCCCGTGCCCCGTGCCCCGCGCCGCCGCCAGCCCCTGCCCCTCGCTGCCCCGCCCGTGCGGCCCCTCACCGTCGACCGTCGCCGCGCCGCCCCTCACGCACTATCGCCGTCGCCGTCCCCTGCCCGTCGCCCTCGCCGCGCCCCTCACGCCGTCGCCACCAACCGAGGTTGAATTTTGCTAATTTAATTTGATGTGTAGTTAATTTAGATGTGTAGTAATTTAGATGTGTAGTTAATTGAGTTAGATTTTGTTAGATTTTTTTGTTAAATGTGTAGTTCATAGATTTTTTTTCATATTGTGTTAGATTTTTTTTTCTGTTAATAGATTTTTTTGGGTGATATTATTGTTGAATATGCATGTTTGTATGTTCATATATATGCAAAGATCGAATATGTCAAATTTTTATGATTTTTTTCTGTTCATAGAATTTTTATGATTTTTTCTGTTGTAATTTTGTTCATAGAATTTTAATGATTTTTTTGTTCATAGAATTTTTCTTTGTCAATTTATGTATATGTTCATATTGTGTATGTATAGGAAAATTGTGTATGATCAAAGACATTTATGAATATGTTCATATTTAGAAGAGAGGAAAAAGAAAAATAAGAAGAGAAAGTGTTTAATATAATTAGTTAGAAAAATAATAGAACTATAGCTAAACTAGTTTATTTTTAGTAAGTACTACTTTATTTTATTTATAGTAAGTGCTTAATATATAGTTGAACTAGCTAGTTGATTTAATAAACTACTTTATTTTACTATATATAGAAGTAGTTTATTTTTAATAAGTACTACTTTATTTATTTATAGTAAGTGCTTAGTAGTTGAACTAGTTGATTTAATTAATAAACTACTTTATTTTATTATATATAGAAGTAGTTCCCGCATCGACGTCGACGCTGCCTATCCCGCATCCTCGTCGTCGACTCGGCGGTGGAGGCCTGCTTGATCAGGGCCATGTCCGGGACTGGGCTCCGCCGGGCTGGTATTGGGAGGTGCTAACTTCCGGGGGACGTAGGTTGGTGAGGAGCCAGCCCGTTGTTGACCCGGTCCTTGTTTGGTGGCGGTCGCGTGGTCCAGTGACGGTGCCGAGGGTTTTGGACATCGCGGAGGTGGTATGTCACCGTGTCAGTGAGGAGGACGAGCACGTCCGTCGCTACATGGTTGCGTTGGAGGGCAGGTTCGACAATACCTGACAGGTTCTTCAGGGATCTCATTGGAGCTATGATCCTGTGATGGCTCCTTACCTTTGGTGTCCACCGCCCGCGACGATACCCGTCGGGCGCTACGGTTCTAGCTGTATTAGCGATGCTATGGGTGTGTTTGGATGCCCGTGCTGCACCTGCATGGCATCCCAGATGCAATTTTCAGCTTGTTTGGTAAACTGCATGGCCATCTGAGCCTGGCCCAACCGATGCAAAAAGTACCTTCTCAGCCAGGCTGAGAGCTACGCCCGATTCGGGCGTTCCTTCGATGCATGCACGGGCTGTGCAAAACGCCTGCACCCACCCCGCATCCCGCGTGCAGTTTCACGCAGGGGGGTCGCGACCCCTTCGCCATAACTCCCCCATTTTCTTCCGCCCCTTCCGCCCAACGCTCCTCCTCCCATCCCCTCGCCCGGCCTCAGATTCGCCGCCGCCGTCGCCACATCCTCGCCACCGCCGCCTCCTCCTCATCCTCGCCGCCATCGCCTCCTTCTCCTCCACTCCGCCGCCATCCTGAGATGGGCGCCCTCGACGTTGAGCGCCGGCGAGTGGATCCCACGATGACCTGTGGCTCGTTGCGTCTCGATCCCGTAGCGGTGGGGGATGCTGGTCGGCGGGGAGAGGTGCCCTACACAAGAGCCCGTAGTTCGAGAAGATGGTGTGATGATGTTCGCCACGCGATTTGGATCTCATGGCAGCAGTAGCCGCAAGACCATGGAATGGCAGCAGCAATCAGATCCGTTGTGTCTCAATACTTCGTTTCTACTGTGATGATCTCCAACCATGCTGGCTTGTCATTGGGCTATTGCCATGGCTGATGTTGCCCGCGTATGTTGTTGTATTTGTAAACAAATATTGGCTGTTAATTTTATCTGAAGGAGACATGCTTCCCATGTTTGCTGCAAATAGTACGACCATTATACCAAACAACATCTCACCCAACCAGTGACATCTCATACAACCTACCAAACACATATTCTGTCTGCCAGTCCTACAACACACAATCAACCAAACACATATCTCAGTGTATCATTGCATTAGCCTAGCCAGACCACACTCAGCCAGCATGGTAGATGCGATGCAGCCAAATGTGACCCAGGCATCCAAACACGCCCTATATGTATGATAGTATTCGAGGAGTATTAGTGATAATATTCAACGATGTACGAACACACGAGATGATGTACTTTTGCTTATAATTGAATGCATGCTAATTTGAATACTACTTTATTTTACGATTCGGTTTTGCTTATTGAATGCTCATATTGGAAAAGTACTCCTACTTTGAATGCTAAAATTGAAGAGCACTCTATGCAGAAATCTAGGAGCCCTTCCATCATCCACGCCGTCGTGGGGGTAGTTTCTCCTTCATTCCCGTGTGCTAGACAATTTGGTGTAATAATGCACTCGGAATGAAAGGAGGAGCTACCATCACCGATAGTCAACTCGTGATTAATAATAATAATCTAATTTAGGTTTTGTAGTACATATATTTAATTGTACAAGTTTAATATTTGAATTATGAACATAGGCCGGAAATGTCGTACTCGGACGACGAACACCGCCCGGGGGAGTGCGACTGGTGCCACGACGATCGAGGTATGTGCGACAGGTTCCTTGAGCTGGACGAAGATCGGCGCTTCAGCATTAAGCTCGAGGAGACCTTCGATGTTCATACGGTACGCAATGACGACAATAGTTTTTTTTCGTAATTAAGCACGACTTCAACTATTTTAACGTGTATTTTTTATCTTTTTCAATTCGACTAGCTTATCTCATGCTATGCAAGACGCTATGTCTTGGAGAGGATGGGTTTTGAAGACCATGAAAGTATGGAAACCAAAAAAATTCACCTAAGGTCCCATCATGGTGTGGATTTTAAAGTAAAGCTGTACAATGCTGAGAGTGTAACCTATTTTGGTTGCAAAAATTGGGAAGTACTTTGCAAGATGTATGGTTTTGATGAGGGTATGCTTGTCACCATGGATCTTGGTGATCCTACAATCGAGCAAGACAATATGGACATTTGGGTCCTTGTGGATACACTTCCAATTCTTCCCCCATGTGAGCTTCTCAAACATAGTTATTAAGTAATTTATATTATTTATTTCAAAATAGTTGACAACTTATTTTCATTGACAGTTTATTTTCATTCTTCAAAGAATGTGCGGAAGATGATAGAAAAAACCCACTACACCGATGACTCCGAATTAACTTATAAGGAGAAAAATCATCTGATCGCATTTTGTAATGATCTTGAGAATTACAATATCTACAATCGAACTTCTCAACATTATGGTCAATACGTGCCACTAGTGCACGTGTTGAACTACGGTAACTACCATAGAGATACCCTGGTAAGATTTTTTACTATTACAACATCCGTGCATCTTTTTGCATACTTCTAAAACTAGTACATCATTGCTAACTATGAAGTTATTACTATGTTTTTCAACAGATAATCCTGAATGATTGTGTGCCTCATCTGATGTATACGCACGGTCACCTTGATGTTTTGAACATACAACCAGGTCGTCCTACGAATCTCAACTGTCCATACCGGATTTCTGAAAGAAGTGGAGACATGACAATCAAAGAATGAAGAAAATGTATGGACAGTCGTAAGGAGCTTCTTGGAAGCAAAAGGAAGCGAAGCACAAGAATTGGAGACAGGATGATCTCCATTCTTCATAATGGAGAGTCAGGGTCTATATTGTTTTATGCTATTTTACCTTAAGGGTGTTTAGGTCCTACCTGATACTGATAATCATGTGCTAAGAACAATTATGTAGGATTGGGTTCATTGACTATGAGGATGATGATGGTATGACTTGTTATTAATAACGAGTAAAAGTTGTATGATGATGCATGATTAGTAGGACTTGTTATTATATATGATGATGCATGATGCAAGCATGAGTTATTATATATCAGCGGGTGAAATGAACATAGCAGTAGCGTTGGTAAACCAAGGACGAAGATATAAGAGAGGACACTTCTCTCTATTAGCTAGCTAATAACAACCTAAATTAACCCCCAAAACCCCTAAACCAGCCACTTTTTAAAAAAAAGAAAAACCTCAGCTCCAGCCAGCTGCTGACGCGTGGAACCCTTTTGGTCCCGGTTTATGTCACCAACCAGGACCAAAGGCCCCCTTGCCCGGGCTGCCCGCAGTGGCCACGTGGAGGCCCATCTGTCCCGGTTCGTGTAAGAACCGGGACTAAAGGGGGAGGGCATTAGTACCGACCTTTTTGTCCCAGTTTAAGAACCGGGACAAAAAGCCCTTACGAACCGGGACAAATGCCCTATTTTCTACTAGTGGAAAAAGATTATTCAGTAGCAACGCCTTCGAGAAACACCACTGTCACGGCTCCACAACCATACCCTCTGCCTCAAGTCATCGGTTGTAGATGGCATCTCGCCGTGGAGGCTATCGGTGAAGAGATCTCCCCATGGCCGCCTTCATCGACTAGTGTCAGGACAGAGCCCGACCACTTGTATCTGGTAGCAGCAAGGGAAAGGGGGGAAGGAGAGGTAGGAGGTGGGGTTGTGAGGAAGAGAGAAGATGGCCGCTGTGGGAAGGTAGGAGAGGTGGCCAGTGTTAGGTCATGAGCCTCGAAAGCAAGAGCATGTTGTCATAATAAGGTTAGCAATTGTTTAAATAATTACCCTCGAGCAAAAGGTAGAATCATCACTTGGCTAGGCATTGCCCCCCCCCCCCCCCCCCCCCCCCCACACACACACACACATTGCAGTCCAGTTGGTGGTTGGCGATTTTAATGACCTTTTTTTTTATTGAGCAGTACAAGTTTTACCCGGAAGGAAGACAAATAAATGTAACCAACGAAGCTTTGGTGGTTATTTCTAGGCAAGATTTCATAATTAACCCTTTAATTAGTTCACAGAAGTCCTTTGGGGTAAGAAAATTTAGCATGGCACAAACCTAAAATCATTTTTTAGCCCCGCAAAAAAAGACTATGTCAAAGAAAACGAGCAGTCAGGCTGCTCCATCTAGCGTGCCGGTGGCTGGTGCACGATGTTCCCTCGTGAGATTCTATTCTGCAGGGCTCTCGCCCAGAGATGCTTTGCGAATGCCTCGCATTCCTGAATCTAGATAGTTAGTTTCTAATGCAGTCTGTTCCTTTGAGTGTGTTGATTGCCAGTTGGTAGCAAATGCTCGTCACTGCTTCGCTGCTTAGCTTCCTTTTTCTCGAAAAGGGGACTCCCCGGCCTCTGCATCAGAACGATGCATACGGCCATCTCGCTGCTTAGCTTTCTGATAGCATTTTTTATTGTTCAACTATATGCATGCAAGTTCTTAGCCATCATATCCCTACAAGTGCTGAATCGCAAGAGGAAAATAGTTAGCGAAGGAAATGGAGCACATATAGGCATGCACTCATGGCTCGTGTGAGATGTTACAGATACCATATGTTGCTTGTTTAGGTCACATTAATATGACATGCTAGAGCTAGCGGGTCTGAGTTATGAATGCAAGGTGGGAAAAGGGGCTTTCATGTTCCGGGATATTCATGGTCAATGGTATGTGGTTTATTTTCTTGACCTCTTAAATTTTTTGCGCTCCTATTAAAAACTTGATGGTGTGTTCTTTGTCGACAATAAAGTATCAATCTGTATTCAATCTATAGTTAATCAATGATTTCGGCAATCAGGATATGTAACTACTTAGTTTTGGCAGTTATTTTTCATATGGAACCCCATAGTTCCCAGAGGTTACTTGTCTATGAAAATTTGGCATGACACAAATTAAAAGCCATTTGTCAAGAAAACTTGATGTCTATGTTCTGCCACCAATATACCACACAAGTATGTAAGGAAGACCAAAGAACCTCATGCCACCAACGTGTCAGGCTGCTCCGCCTGGGTGAAGAAGTTATTTTGGAAGTTCTAGCTTAATATCCACAGCATGCACGTCACGGTAGGCTTCTGCTCGGAGAACCCTTGCTGATGTCTCACATTTCTAAAACTCTAGATTGTTCATTCAGAATGTTGTGGTGTCCTTTTGAGTGTCTTGGCTGCCACTAGGTAGCAAATGCTTGCATTCCTTCGCTTCTCAACTCCCTAATAGATGTCCTTTTTTTTTGCGGGTGAATAGATGCCCTATTTTTTTACTATATGCATACAAGTTCCTACCACTCATATCCCAACAAGTGTTGAATCATGAGAGGAAAGTTAGCGAAAGGAGTAGAGTACATATAGGCATACACTCATGGCTTGTGAGAGATGTTATTTATAGTGGAGTTGATAAGAATTAATGGAGCCACGTATTACTATGGTTAGGTCATTTGACATTCTAGAGAGGGTGTGAGTTATGGATGCAAGGTGGGAAAAGGGGCCTTCCATTTTCCACGATATTCATGGTCAATGATATGTTTTTTTTTCAAAAAAGAGGATTACCCCTGGCCTCTGCATCAATTGATGCACACAACCTTATTATTAAAGAAAGTCTCCACAAAGTGCGTAATCCGAAACAAGTTCGCAAGGAAAACAAAAAATGTAAAGTAAGCTCTCACAACCAGCAAAAATAGGACAAGATGACAAGATACATGTCCTATTGTTGGACCGCCATCCAAACCGGTTGTAGATATCCCGTGCTACCGTCTCTCAACGGTTACACCCATAAGCCATATGCTCACTCACTTCCGCATGGCTGAGTAACGACAACACATGGATCCAGCCAGTCGCCTCGAAAATAACCTGCAAAAATTTTGTGATGTTTTTAATATAAAAAATGACATGATTCCGACTATTCCAGATAGCCAAAGTAATGCACACACGTCAACTCGAATATGCGCCGCTGTCTTAGCTCTACCCTGTTTAGCCATGTCTCAAATAAAGTGGCAACACCGTTAGGAGGATTGACATTAACCGACACATTTATTATACGCCACAATAACTTGGCTAGTATAGACATTTGAGGAAAAGATGTTGTATTGATTCATACTGATCACAAAAGCAACATTGTTTACTACCCTCCCAACTACGCTTTGCCAAGTTGTCCTTAGTCAAGATCACTTACTTGTGTACAAACCACATGGTCAATGGTATGTATTTGATATTCTTGACCTCTCATGTTTGTGCGCTTTGGTTCATTCTTCATCGTCAATGAAGTATCAATCTATAGTTAATCACTTGTCTAAAAAAATGTGAAGGTCGGAAAATGTAACCTAATTAGTTTTGGTAGTTATTTGTAGGCGATATTTCCAAAAGTCACTTGTCTAAGAAAAATTGGCATCGCACAATTTAGAAGTCATTGTCAAGAAAACTTGATGGTTCCTTTCTACTGCCAATACGACTCAAACCTCCATACGACACAGCCATATAAAAAAGTAAGAAGTCATCGCCGTTAATCGCGTGAGGCTACTTCGCCTAAGGTGTTGGTGTGTGGTGCATGATTTTCCCATGTGGCTTGCCATTCTGCTAAACTTCCACCTGATATTGCATCCACACCTATACTCAACTACTAAGATGAATTTCTCAAAACAAAACAAAAACTACTAAGATGAACCATCACAACATGTTGTGTACTTTGTCTAGTGGACTTTAGGCAATTGATCAAACTAGCCATTGCCTTTTGTTTTTTAGGGTCTTGGCACGCTAGGTCAGCTGCCCCTAGACTCATGCAGATGAGCTTGGGCATGTGTCAAACAAGCAAAGTAGGGAGGCCGTCTAGTACTTGTTTTTCGGCAGCTTCCTTTCGAGCACACTATGTTATTTTCCTCAACTTAAACATTTCAGTGCATGCTACGTTTGTCCTTGATTTAGATTCCCATCAATTTAATTGTGCTCTGGTTGGTGCTAGGAATGGACAGTTAGTTAAGCTGAATGACATTTGTAGCTAGGTGGTTTTGACAGAAGATTCAGATAAGTTGGTTTTGAAACTAACAGTTTCTGAATCTGTCTCTGTAAAATCTTACTACAATGCCCTGCAACACCACGGTGTTGTTCCATAGAGGTTCATGCGGAAGATTAAAATACCTTTAAGAATCAAAACATTCATTTGGCTGGTGCTTAGTAGGAGTATACTAACTAGAGATGGTCTGGTCCATAGAGGTGGAAAGCGTATCAATCAATGCTTGTTTTGTACTCCCTCCGTCCGGAAATACTTGTCGGAGAAATAAATGTATCTAGACGTATTTTAGTTCTAGATGCATCCATTTTTATCAATTTCTCTGACGAGTATTTCCGGACGGAGGGAGTAGTTGGGATGAATCTATCTCTCACATTGTTTCACCTGTCCCGTGTCTAGACATGTATGGAATGTAGCCAGGCGTGCTTTTGGTTCCGATTACCACTTTACAAACGCTGAAGATTGCATAACATGGGGACTTGTCTTGGAGGCTGGAATGGTAGGCAAACGAATCTTATGTCTGTTACACTTTCAGCTGTGACTTGGGGGATTTGGAAAGCGAGGAACATTGTGTGTTCTCAGCTTTCAGCACATATGGCCGCGCGATCCTATTGATGTGATTTTTCAGATATGCAACTGGATCAAATTTTGTAGTTTAGTATAGAGGAACTAGGAAGGAGGATGCAAAGGACTGGCTGGGCCTGGGTGGCGTGCAAAACTTCTGGTACAAGTAGGTCTGGATGTCTTCAACGCTAGCAGAAGCTGGAAGACCTGGATCTCGAGGCTAACAGTGTGAGATCCCCTGAAATGAGCATTCTCAACCGAGACCATTATGATAGTCTTGTTCTTGGAGAAGCCTTGTTGATGCCTCGCATTCTTAAAATTCTGAATAGTTGTGAAATACCATGCAATCCTTAGTGTGTTGACTGCCACTAGGTAGCAAATCATTTGTCACTACTTTGCTCCTCAACTTCCTAATGGCTTTTCTTTTTCATGATCATACTTCATATACCTTTTATAAGACACAACATGATTTTCGGTCATTATGATGTATGCTCAAATTAAATACTAGCTATGTATGTACCACATACACATTGTTCAAATGTTTGAGAGTAACATGGCGAATTAATGCACACAACGCGAATGCTTTGCCTAGTCTATCGTGGTGGGCGAGATGCGCTACTCCCTCATGCCTTCACCTACTCTTGTGGCGACAAATATATTCAGCACACGCTGAACTCATTTTATCATGCACCCACTCCTTGATTCAATTACAGAGATTAATTTGACAGAAGATGCCAACACTTATTGTGGTGAGCATCAGACATTTGTTTTGTCAACTGGCTAGCTGCCGCTTTTCGTTTTTAGTTACTTTCACTTATCATGTACAATCTGAAAGAGGCCTGAAGAGCATGCATATGCGTCTTGCACATGTGCCTTAATCAAGTCTTGAGGTCCCCATGGGCTCCACGTGTCAGCTACACGGTCAGATTTTTTTGCCTCTACGTGCTAGCCCATGCAAATGGGAGAAATCTACAATACATTTTGTATAAGGTGTATGAATTTGTTTATATGCATTTTCTAACTCAACATGATTTGCATACTATATTGTTGTTCAAATTTAGAATAAAAACACCTTTATTGGAGCAATAATAAAATCATTGGAGATACAGAAGGAAAGAACTATATGTGAATATAGTAGCGGGTAATAAAAGCTCTTGAAGTGTCGTGGCCCAAACACGCAGGGGCTCTATGAGTCGTCGGCCTTATCGATCTAGCGCCCGATGGGTTCTGGCAGATCAAAGAAGTCGTCACATGCTGGGAGGTTCCACACTTCTCACTTGGGCTTATTAGCTTGGTCCTATCTATGCGTTGAAGATACAACGTAGTGATGTCGGCTCACAACTTTCGGGACCATGAGTTTTTGAAATAACCAACTTTTGGAAACTAAGCTGTTGACCTTTGCCTAGAGTGCACAATGATTTTGATATGCATTCTTGCTTCGTAATTCAACAGCCTTGGCCCGGCATTGATTATCTTGATGATGCCTTCGCCTCTTAGGTTGGGAGAGAAATACAACCAAAGATGCCCAACTTACTGCCTAAAGTTGTCTCATTACTCCTTATTGCAAAATAAATAGACAAACAACACTGCACGATGTTATTTACAATGTTGTAGTCGAATATTCACAGGACGCACGTGGTGCCACTCTGCTACTCGGAGAAGCCGTGCTGATGCCTCTTATACCTAGTTAGATAATTAGTTCATGATGTCGTGATGTCCTTTTTAGTGTGTTGACTGCCACTAGGTAGGAAAGGCTTGTCATTGCGTCGCTACTCAACTTCCTAACAGTTTTTCTTATTTTCGACTATATGCATACAAGTTATTACCCCTCATATCCCTACAATTGTTGAATCATGCGAGGAAAATAGTTAGCGAAGCGAATGGAGTATATATAAGCATACACTCATGGCTGGTGAGAGATGTCATGTACACCGGAATTGGTAAGAATTAATGCACCCGCGTGTTATTATGGTTACGTTATATGACATGCCAGAGATGGTGCGAGTTATGAATGCAAGGTGCAAAAGGGGGCTTTCATGTTCCGGGATATTCATGGTCAATGGTATGTAGTTGATATTCTCGACTTCTCAGATTTCTGCGCTTTTATTAAAAACTTGATGGTGTGTGCTTCATTGTCAATAGAGTACAAAGATATAGTTAATATCAATGATTCAATGATCATGAAAAAGTACCCTACTAAGTTTTGATACTTATTTTCTAGGCAAGATTTCGTATGTAAACCCGTAGTTCACAAAAGTAATTTGTGGAAGAAAATTTGGCATGGCACAAACTAAAACATTTGTCAAGAAACTTGATCTCTCAATTCTATCACCAATACGAGATTTCATACAACACAACTATGTGATATTTTTTAGCATTACAGTACCAACATGGCTGGCTGCTGCGCCTAGCGTCTGGGGCGTAGCCACATGCAGCAAGGGCCATGACCTGGAGCGTGGCTATCAAACTCTTTGTTGATGTAGCACTTTTTGGTACTGTTGTAGAATATGTATCCCCAAGGGTTGGCCAAGGGTTTCGGTAATGTAGCTGTTAAACCAGGCGCATTACTCTGTCATATAGATATGTCTTGCGCATGAGATAAGTTCAGGAGGTAGTTTAGGCTAGATATTCTTGTTGTACTTAAACCTATCTCCTCCCTTTTCTTTCTCTCCAAGATGTATCTTATCTCCTTGTAACCGAATGATGTATGCGCTGTCAGGGAGATTGCGCCCCTGCTATATAACACGCAACACGTCGCCCAAGCTAGGGTAAGACGTTTTCGCAAGTCGCACATGGTATCAGAGCATAACCTCTTCCCATCCAAGCTTTCCACGATTCCAATCTGTGCCTAGCCATGTCTTCCTCGTCTTCCTCATCCGGCGCTATCTCCCAGCCTACCCTCAGTGGTCAGGTCACCGAGAAGCTCTCCCGCACAAACTATGTGCTATGGCGCACGCAGATCATCCCGCAGCTGCGTGGCGCCGGGGTCTTCGGCTATGTCGATGGCACCCTGCCGGAACCGGCCAAGCTCCTCGCCACCAAGGACAAGGATGGCAAGGAGACGTTTGAGCCCAACCCTCTCCACCCAATCTGGGCCAGGGAGGACCAACAGGTGCTCGGCTACCTGCTGAGCAACCTCTCCAAGGAAGTCCTCATCACGGTGACCACGGTCACCACGACGACTGCGCTCTGGACGACTCTGGCGGCCATGTACTCGTCGCAGTCGCTCAGCCGCGTCAACAACATCCGCACCAGCCTCATCAACGCCCAGAAGGGCAACCAGTCCGTCGCCTCTTACTTCGCCTCGATGCGCGGCCTCACGAACGAACTCGCCGTGGCCGGCAAGCCGATCCAGGATGATGAACTCATCTCCTATATCCTTCATGGACTGGATCAGGACTATCAGCCCCTGGTCTCGGCCCTCGATGCCCGTGTCACTCCTGCCTCCCTCGACGAGATCTTCTCCATGCTCAGCAACTTCGATCAACGCATGGCTCAGTTCCACGGCTCCGGTGGCGGCGGCTTCAAGTCGTCTGCAAACGCTGCTTCTATAGGTCGTGGTGGTGGTTCTCTCTACCCTCGCTCCTCCCGTGGCACAACACGGTCCTCAGGTGGAGGACAAGGTGGTGGCGGCCGCGGGCGCTCGGGCACTAGGGGTCGCTGTGGCCGTGGCTCTGGTCGCGCTCGGGCGGACAGTCCTCGCTGCCAGATCTGTGGCAAGCCAGGGCATACAGCAAAAGATTGCTGGTACCGCTACGACGAGGACGAAGTGATTCTCAGGACGAGGACAAGGTAGCCAACGCAGCTGATGGCTCCTATGGGATCAACACCAACTGGTACGTCGATAGCGGAACTACAAATCACATCACCAGCGAGCTCGAGAAGGTGACGATGAAAGAAAAGTACCGCGGCAAGGACCAGATCCACACTGCCAGCGGCGAAGGTATGCAGATATGTCATGTTGGTCATTCAATTTTTAGTACCCCTAAACGCAAACTTCATCTCAGAAAAATTCTACATGTTGCTAGTGCCGACAAAAATCTTCTTTCCGTTCATAGAATTGCCATTGATAATCATGTCTTCCTCGAGTTTCATCCTTACTTCTTTTTGATAAAGGATCAGGCCACGAAGAAAATTCTCTATCGAGGTAGATGTGTTCGAGGGCTTTACCGGTTGATTCCGGAGCGTAGAAGATTCAATAAACAAGCCTATGGTGTTGTCAAGCTTTCGTCAACACGGTGGCACGATCGTCTAGGACATGCTTCTTTTTCTCTAGTTGAAAGATTGCTTAGGAAAAATAAGCTCCCGTTTGTTGGTGAGCGGCATATCAAAACTATTTGTGATTCATGTCAACGTGCTAAGAGTCATAAGTTACCATACCCTATATCCACTAGTGTCTCCACACAACCCTTGCAATTAATTTTTTCAAATGTTTGGGGTCCTGCCCCTAGTTCTGTGGGTAGACACACATATTATGTGAGTTTCATCGATGATTACAGCAAATTTTCTTGGATCTACCTTCTTAAGAAGAGATCAGATGTTTTCCAAGTCTTTAAAAATTTTCAAGCTCTTGTTGAACGCAAGCTTAATAGTAAAATTATTGCTGTTCAATCCGACTGGGGGGTGGGGAGTACGAAAAACTCAACTCCTTCTTCCAAACTCTTGGCATTTCACACCATGTTTCATGCCCTCACGCTCACCAACAAAATGGCTCGGCCGAGCGCAAGCATCGCCACATTGTCGAGGTTGGACTTGCTCTTTTAGCAGGAGCCTCCATGCCACTCAAGTTTTGGGACGAAGCGTTCCTCACTGCTGTGCATATTATCAATATGCTTCCTAGTCGTGTTATTCACAATGAAACACCCCTCAAACGCCTTCTCCACATCAAACCTGACTACAAGTCTCTCCGTGTGTTCGGATGTGCCTGTTGGCCCAATCTCCGTCCATACAATACTCGCAAACTTATGTTTCGCTCCACACAATGCGTGTTTATTGGATATAGTGCTCAACACAAAGGAGTCAAATTCCTAGATGTCTCTAAGGGCCGTGTCTACATATCCCGTGACGTTGTCTTTGACGAAACTAAGTTTCCCTTTGCGGATCTCCATCCCAACGCCGGTGCACTCCTTCGCCAAGAAATTCTCCTTTTACCTTCCCACCTTACCGGTCTTGATCAAGGGGGGAACAATATTGATGATCAACTTCTGACTAATCCTACTGATAGTGTGCATGAGCATTGTGGTGATACAGGAGCAAACAACGAAGAAAATGCAGCTCAAAATGATGAAAACAGTGCAAAGATTCGGCCTCATTTCATGTGTCTCGAAATAGGCAGCAGATCCCCCTCGGGATCAGTTCCGAGCCAGAGAATCAGATCCCCCTCGGGACCCGTTACCGCAGACGAACCAGGTGGGCCAGACGCAGATGGCGCACGCGCCCCCTCGGGATCCGTTGCCACAGATGGACCAGGCGGGCCGGGCGCAGATGGCGCAGGCGGACGCGCCGCTCCCTCTGATTCCGCGGCTGACACGCGGAGTCCTCCCACTCGTCGTGATGCGGCCCGTTGTGATGTGGCTCCTACAGGCGACTCCCGATTCGGCGATCAGCCTGTCTGCTACAGGAGGCGGGGCCCAGGTGGTTCGGGTCACGATACAGGTGCGGAATTCCGCGTCAATCCGCCCGTGCGCCCGACAGGCGCAGACGCCGGTGTGGATCCACCGGCACGTCTGACAGGCACGGGTCTCCGATCGGATTCGCCATCATTGGCGAATGATGAGCCGATCCACAGGCCGGGATTTTCTGCGGATCAGGCCGGTACCGAGGCGCGGCGGCTCACCACAACAAATCCTCATGCAGCGGACGCAGAGAATCTCTCCTCGGGATCTGCTGCGGCTGATACTCCTGTGCTGCCCACTGGATCTTCTGTGGCCACAGAATTGCTGCCTTCATTGCCTCGGCAAACACGTCTACAGAAAGGGGTAACAAAACCTGTTGATTATAAGCACATAACCAAGTATGGAATGATTTGCTCTACAGGTGAACCAGGTGAACCCACGACAGTGCAAGAGGCTCTTGGTGATGAAAAGTGGAAGAAAGCCATGACCGAAGAGTACATAGCACTCAAGAAAAATAACACATGGCACTTGGTTCCTCCAAAGCAAGGTACAAATTTAATTGATTGTAAATGGGTATTCAGGATTAAAAGAAAATCTGATGGAACCATTGATCGATACAAGGCTAGGCTGGTTGCAAAAGGCTTCAAACAGCGATATGGTATAGATTATGAAGACACCTTTAGTCCAGTAGTAAAAGCTTCTACCATTCGTCTTGTCTTGTCCATTGTTGTTTCTAGGGGTTGGGATCTCAGGCAGCTTGACGTACAGAACACGTTTCTTCATGGTGTTTTGGAAGAGGAGGTATATATGAAACAACCTCCTGGGTTTGAAAATAAAAGTGCTCCCACTTATGTCTGCAAACTTGACAAAGCATTGTATGGGTTGAAGCAAGCCCCAAGAGCATGGTATTCTCATCTCTGCCATAAAATGCAAGCACTTGGTTTTGTTCCTTCCAAATCTGACACCTCATTGTTCATTTACAACAAGTCCAACACATGCATGTTTGTTCTCATCTATGTTGATGATATTATTGTAACAAGCTCATCTAATGAAGCAATTCAAGGACTGTTGAAAGACTTGGGTGCAGAGTTTGCCTTGAAGGATCTTGGAGATTTGCACTTCTTTCTTGGCATTGAGGTGAAGAGACACAAAGATGGATTGCATCTCTCTCAGGAAAAGTATGCAACTGATCTAGTAAGAAAGGCTGGCTTGCAAGGTTGTAAACCCTCACCCACTCCTTTATCTAGCTCAGAAAAATTGTCTCTTACAGAAGGAACACTACTAAGTCAAGAGGACAGCATAAAATACAGGAGCCTAGTAGGAGCTTTGCAATATCTCACTCTCACTAGGCCTGATATTTCTTTTGTTGTCAACAAAGTGTGTCAATTTCTTCATGCACCTACTACTGTTCATTTGACTGCTGCTAAACGTATAGTAAGATATGCCAAGAACACTTTGAGTGTTGGGTTAAACTTCAACAAATCACCCTCTACTCTTGTCAGTGCTTTCTCTGACTCTGATTGGGCAGGATGTCTGGATGACAGAAGATCAACTGGTGGATTTGCAGTTTTCTTTGGACCTAATTTGATATCATGGTGTGCACGAAAGCAGGCTACTATTTCTAGGTCAAGCACAGAGGCAGAATACAAGGCATTAGCAAATGCCACATCAGAAATCATATGGGTTCAATCTATGCTAAAGGAGCTAGGTGTCAAGGTCAAACAAGCTCCTTGTTTATGGTGTGACAACCTAGGTGCAACCTACCTATCTGCAAATCCAGTCTTCCATGCCAGAACAAAGCATATTGAAATTGATTTTCATTTTGTCAGAGAAAGAGTTGCTCAGAAAGAACTTGATATTCGGTTTATACACTCTCAGGACCAACTGACCGATGGATTCACCAAGGCATTGCCTGTACGGAGTTTTGAAAACTTCAGAACTAATCTCAACTTAACTAAGTTGTGATTAAGGGAGGGTGTTAAACCAGGCGCATTACTCTGTCATATAGATATGCCTTGCGCATGAGATAAGTTCAGGAGGTAGTTTAGGCTAGATATTCTTGTTGTACTTAAACCTATCTCCTCCCTTTTCTTTCTCTCCAAGATGTATCTTATCTCCTTGTAACCGAATGATGTATGCGCTGTCAGGGAGATTGCGCCCCTGCTATATAACACGCAACACGTCGCCCAAGCTAGGGTAAGACGTTTCCGCAAGTCGCACAGTAGCTACTGTAGCAGATGTACCCCAAGGATCAGCGTAGGGTTTCGCTACCATAGCTACTGTAGCAGGTGTGTCCCTAAGGGTTGGCATAGGGCGTAGTCCATTCCTAGATACACAACTGCTTAGTGTGGCGGTGGCTGGTGCACGGCGTTCACTCGTCACGTAACATTCTGCAGGACTCTCACCTGGAGAAGCCTTTCTGATGCCTCACACTCATTTTTTCGATAAAGGGCATATTTATTAACTCAAAATATAGCATCAAGCTATGCAGCATGATGAGCAACACTCAGTCTCTGCGTAGCTAGGATGTACACCCGGCCTAGAACGCCTTGCACTCCTAAAATCTAGATATTTTGTTCAGAATGTCGTGCGGTCCTTTTAAGTGTGTTGTCTACCAGTACGTCGCAAACGCTTGTCACTGCTTCGCTGCTTAGCTTCCTAATAGCATTTCTTCCTAATAGCCCTCATATCCCTACAAGCGTTAAATCATAAGAGGAAAATAGTTAGCAAAGGGAATGGAGTACATATAGGCATGCGCTCATGGCTGGAGTGAGATGTTACAGATACCATGTATTGCTTGTTTACGTCATATTAATATGACATGCTACAGCGGGTGCGAGTTATGAATGCAAGATTGGGAAAGGGACTCTCATGTTCCGAGATATTCATGGTCAATGATTGTACTTGATATTCTTGACCTCTAAAATTTCTGTGTTTTTATTAAAAACTTGATGGTGTATTCTTCGTCGTCGATGGAGTATCAATCTACAGTTAATCAATGATTTTCTGTCATCGGAAATGTGCGACAGCTGGAAACGTCTTAGCCTGTTGAGGCCGACGGGTTCATGTTATATAGAGTTGGGGCGCACCTCCCAACCATAGCGCATACATTGTTGAGATTACAGAAGAGAGAGAGAGATATTCAAGGAAGAGATAGAACTTGGAGAGAAAGGAAAACAATCTATCTCTATCTATCTATCTATCCTAACTACCTCATGCACCGGGTGCAACCATAGTATGTTCAACACCCTCCCGTAATCAAAGTTTCATTAAGTTGAGATTATGCTTGAATTCTTCAAAACTCCTTGTGGGCAAAGGCTTTGTAAATCCATCTGCAATTTGATCCTTTGAATGCACAAACCGAATGTCAAGTTGCTTTTGGGCAACAAAATGAAAGTCTATCTCTATGTGCTTTGTTCTGGCATGGAACACAGGATTAGCAGAAAGATAAGTGGCTCCAAGATTGTCACACCACAGACATGGAGCTTGTTTACTCTTTACCCCAAGCCCTTTCAACATAGACTGAACCCATATGATTTCAGCTGTAGCATTTGCTAATGCTTTGTACTCTGCCTCAATACTTGACCTGGATACAATAGCATGTTTGCGTGCACACCATGATATTAAGTTAGGCCCAAAAAAGACTGCAAAACCACCTGTTGAGCGCCTGTCATCCAGGCACCCTGTCCAGTCTGAATCAGAAAAGGCACCGACAAGGGTAGAAGATGACTTGCTGAAATTTAGACCTATATTGAGAGTATGTTTAACATATCTAACTATACGCTTGGCAGCTGTCAAGTGAACATCAGTAGGTGCATGCAAAAACTGGTAGACTTTGTTGACAGCAAAAGATAAATCAGGTCTGGTAAGAGTTAGATACTGAAGAGCTCCTACGAGGCTTCTATATTTTGTGCTATCTTCCTGACTCAAAAGTTTACCTTCTGCAAGAGACAATTTTTCTAAGCTGGATAATGGAGTGAGTGAGGGTTTACAACCTTGCAATCCTGCCCTTTTAACCAGATCAGCTGCATATTTTGCTTGAGAGAGATGACGTCCATTCTGATGCTTCTTTACATCAATCCCAAGGAAGAAGTGCAAGTCTCCAAGATCCTTTAATGCAAATTCTGCACTCAAGTCTCTTAAGAGACCTCTGATTGCTTCATCAGATGAGCTGGTCACAATAATGCCATCAACATAAATGAGAACAAATATGCATGTATTGGATCTGTTATAAATAAATAATGATGTGTCTGATTTAGAGGGAACAAATCCAAGTTTTTGCATCTTGTGACAGAGACGAGAATACCATGCCCTTGGAGCTTATTTTAATCCATATAGGGCTTTATCAAGCTTGCACACATAAGAAGGAGTATTCTTACTTTCAAACCCAGGAGGTTGTTTCATGTACACATTCTCTTCCAGAACACCATGGAGAAACATGTTATGTACATCAAGCTGCCTGAGACTCCAACCTCTGGAAACAGTAATAGACAAAACAAGACGAATAGTGGTAACTTTTACCACATGGACTAAATGTATCCTCATAGTCTATGCCATATCGCTGTTTGAAGCCTTTTGCAACGAGCCTAGCCTTATAGCGGTCAATGGTTCCATCAGATCTCCTCTTAATTCTGAAAATCCACTTGCAGTCAATTAAATTTTTACCTTGCTATGGTGGAACCAGGTGCCATGTTTTGTTTTTCTTTAGTGCCATGTACTCCTCATTCATTGCCTTCCTCCACTTATCATCACAAAGTGTTGCATCAAAGGTTTTGGGCTCATCTGGTTCTTCTGTGGAACAGACCAAACCATATTTAGTCATATGTTTATAATTTACGGGTTGAGTTACCCCTTGTTGCAGCCGTGTACGCCGTGATGGTGGAGCAGCAGAATCCATAGCCGCAGAGGATCCAGGGTGCTGCGCAGGATCATCAGCTGCAGCTGCAACTGATCCCGAGGCGGATCCTGTCGCGGCAGCAGCGCCAGCGCCCTCAAGGTTGGCCGGATCTTCCGTGGCCAACGGCTGAAGCGCGGCGTCTACGGTTGGCGCCTCTGCGTGCGCACCGGTCGGCCGACCGCTCATGGGGGGACCCACTGGGCCCGCGTCCTCCCTGGCGCGTGCCAAGTCCCGCCGCTTGTACGTGACTGGTTGGGCACCATACCGCGCACCATTCGGAGGAGGCCGCGTGTCAGACGCGGGGTCGTCGCGACGTGAATCCGGCACGGGAGCGCGTGCGCCTGCCCCCTCCGCGGTGGCTGATCCCGAGGAGGATCCTTCCTCCTGCGCCGTTAGCGATCCCGAGGCGGATCCGATCACCTGCGCCACTACCGATCCCGAGGCGGATCTGTCTCCTGCCATGGGACACATGGGATATAGCCCAAATTTTGCACTGTTTGCTTCATTTTCTTCACCATTTTCACCTGTTGCATTGACACAGGACTCATGCATGCCATTAGATGAGTTAGCCAACAATTGATCATCAATATTTTGTCCCCCTTGATCAAAGCCAGTGAGATGAGGTGGCAAGAGAAGAATTTCTTCTCGAAGAAGTGCGTCGGCATTAGGGTGAAGATCAGCAAAAGGGAACTTAGTTTCATCAAAGACTACATCACGGGATATGTAAACACGTCCAATGGACACATCCAGGCACTTGACCCCCTTATGCTGAGCACTATAGCCAATGAACACACACTGTTTTGATCAAAACATGAGTTTGCGATTATTGTAGGGACGTAGGTTTGGCCAACAGGCACACCTAAAGACACGAAGAGACTTATAGTCTGGTTTTGTGTGAAGAAGCCTTTCTACAGGAGTTTCATGATTAATGACACAACTAGGTAGTATGTTTATGATATGGACGGCAGTGAGAAACGCTTCATCCCAAAATTTAAGAGGCATGAAAGCGCCGACCAAAAGAGCAAGGCCAACTTCAACAATGTGCCGATGCTTGCGTTCAGCTGACCCATGCTGGTGAGCATGAGAGAGTTCAACTTTTCGTACTCCCCTCCCTAGTCGGATTGGACAGCAATGATTTTGCCGTCAAACTTTCGTTCAACTAGAGCTTGAAAGTTTGTGAAAACTTGAAACACATCAGATCGTTTCTTTAAGAGATATATCCAAGAGAATTTGCTATAGTCATCAATAAAACTGACATAATAGTTGCGTCTACCAACAGAAGTGGGAGCAGGGCCCCAAACATCAGAAAAAATCAACTGTAATGGTTTGGTAGAAATACTGGTAGAAATTGGGTAAGGCAGCTGATGACTCTTAGCTCTCTGACATGAATCACAAATTGTTTCATTATGACGCTCACCAACAAACGTGAGTTTATTTTTCCTAAGTAACTTTTCAACTAAAGAAAAAGAAGCATGCCCTAAATGATCATGCCAACATGTGGATGACAGCTTGATAGCACCACAAGCTTGTTTATTTTGTCTTCGAAACTCCAGAATCAACGGATAGAGGCCACCAACGCATCTATCTCGATAGAGAATTGTCCTCGTTGCCTGATCCTTGATCAAAAAATAATAAGGGTGAAATTCCAGAAAGACATGATTGTCAAGGGCAATTCGATGGACAGAAAGAAGACTTTTATTGGCACTAGGAACATGCAAAAAATTTCTAAGATGAATGTTGCGATGAGGGGTATGAAATATTGAGTGACCAAAGTGACGTATACTCATACCTTCTCCGCTGGCAGTGTGGATTTGATCCTTGTTGCAGTATTTTTCCTTCATAGTGACTTTCTCGAGCTCGTTGGTGATGTGGTTGGTGGCTCCGCTGTCGACGTACCAATTTGTGTCGACGCCATAGGAGCCATCAGCCGCCGCAACGAATTTCTCCTCATCTTGCGAGTCGTAGTCATCCTCCTCATACCTATACCAGCAGTCCTTCGCCGTGTGCCCGGACTTGCCGCAGATCTGGCACCGAGGAGCGTCTGGGCGGTTTCTGCCGCCGCCACCAGCGTCGCGTCCACGGCGACCGCGACCACCAGATTGAGGTGGCGTGACGCCACGGTTGCCGCCGCCGGACCTGCCCTTGTTGCGAGAGGAGCAATGCGATCGGGAGTCGCCGCCCCGCCCGCGAGTGGCCATGTTGGCGGACGATTTGAAGCCGCCGCCGCCAGATCCTTGGAACTGAGCCATGCGCTGATCGAAATTGGATAGCATGGCAAAGAGCTCATCAAGGGTTACCTAGGTCACGCGAGCGTCTAGGGCAGAGACTAGGGGCTAATAGTCGGTGTAGAGCCCGTGGATGATGTAGGAGGCAAGTTCGTCGTCGGGGATCGCCTTGCCCGCGGCTGCTAGCTCGTCGGCGTAGCCGCGTATGGCGGCAAAGTAGGAGGCGACGGAGAGGTTGCCCTTCTGTGCGTTGATGAGGGAGGTTCGGATGTTATTGATGCGGCTGGCGGACTGCGAGGAAAACATGCCGGCGAGCGTCGTCCAAAGCATGCCCGCGGTGGTGACCGTGGTCACCGTGAGCAGCACCTCGTGCGTCAGATTGTTCAGCAGGTATCCCAGAACCTACTGATCCTCCCTGACCCAGATTGGGTGGAGAGGGTTGGGCGATGAAGTCTCCTTGCTGTCCTTGGTGGTGACGAGGAGTCTAGCCGGCTTCAGCTGAGTGCCGTCGACGTAGCCGAAGACACTGGCGCCACGCAGCTGGGGAATGACTTGCTGCGCCATAGCACATAGTTTGTGCGCGTCAGCTTCTCGGTAACCTGGCCACTGAGGCTGGTTTGGGAGGCGTCGAAGGATGAAGACATGGCTAGGGCTAGATGGAGTTTGTATGGAGCTTAGACGGGAAAATGATGGCTCTGATACCATGTGCGATAGCTAGAAACATCTTAGCCTGTTGAGGCCGACGGGTTTGTGTTATATAGAGTTGGGGCGCACCTCCCAACCATAGCGCATACATTGTTGAGATTACAAAAGAGAGAGAGAGATATTCAAGGAAGAGATAGAACTTGGAGAGAAAGGAAAACAATCTATCTCTATCTATCTATCTATCCTAACTACCTCATGCGCCGGGTGCAACCATAGTATGTTCAACAGGGAAATGTATCCTACTTAGTTTTGGTAGTTATTTCTAGGTGAGATTTCATACCGAATTAACCCCATTGTTCCCGAAAGTCACTTGTCCAAGAAAATTTGGCATGGCACAAATTAGAGGTCATTTTTCAAGAAAACTTGATGTCTCACTTCTTCGACCAATACCCCACAATATGTAAAAAAGAGCAAACAACCTCATCTTCACCAACGTGTCAGGCCGCACCACCTAGTGTGTTGGTTGCTCGCGCGTGCTGTTCCCTCCTATCTTGCCATTCAGCTGAACTCTCACAGGACCTTGCATCCGTACATATACTCCACTACTAAGATAAATTTCTCAAGCGGAGAAAACTACCAAGATGAACCAACACAAGATGCATGTACTTTAATTTGTCTGGCAGGCTTCGGGAAATTGATCAAAATAGCTGTTACTTTTAGTTTTTGAGGATCTTCGTGCTATGTCAGCTGCACCTAGACTAACGCAGATGACCTTGGGCGTGTGTCAAAGAAGCGAAGCAAGGAGGCCGGCTAGTACTTGTTTTCTGGCAGCTTCCTTTCCCACACTTTATGCTATTTTTCTCATCTTACACATTTCAGTGCATGATGTGTTTGTTGTTGGTTTAAATTCCCTTCAATTTGGACATTTCCTGGTTGGTGCTTGGAGTGAACAGTTGACTAAGCTGAATGACATTTGTAGCCAGGTGGTTTTGACAGAAGATTCAGATAAGTTGGTTTGGAAACTAACCGTTTCTGCATCTTTCTCTATAAAATATTTCTACATGCCTTGAGACACCATTCTACTGTTCGATAAAAATTCATGTGGAAGATTAAAATACCTTTAAGAATTAAAACATTCATTTGGCTAGTGCTTAACCAGAGTATACTAACTAGGGATGTTCAGATCCATAGAGGTGGAAAGTGTATCAAACAATGCTTGTTTTGCAGTGGGGATGAATCTACGTATCTCTCACATTTTTTTTCACCTGTCCCCATGGCTAGACATGCTGCGGTGGCGTGCAAGACTTCTAGCACAAGTAGGTTGTGATGTGTGTGAAACGATATTGTGGAAGCGTTAAACCCTTTGCTCGGGCCGCACTTGTATATATAGAGGCAATGCCGTGGCTTACAAGACGAGATCGAGAGAGAACGATCGTTACAGATCGGTACAGGAGGATTACGAGGGAGAGATAACAGAAGAAGAGATAGAGAAGGGTACAAGGTTTGAAAGATATCTATCCCTATACAACTCTATCTCTAACTAACCAACTATTTCAACATTCCCCCTCAATCTAAACCTTATGAAACTTTACTAAGGTTGAGATTGTACTTGAACTCGTCCAACCTTCTCATGGTAAGAGGCTTTGTAAAACCATCAGCAAGTTGATCTCCAGTAGGTATAAACCGAATGTCCAGTAGCTTCCGAGCTACTCTTTCTCTGACAAAATGAAAATCAACCTCAATGTGTTTTGTGCATGCATGAAAGACCGGATTGGCTGAGAGGTAGGTTGCACCAATATTATCACACCATAACCTTGCAGCCTGTGGAGCTTTGATTCCAAGCTCATAGAGTAATGTCTGTATCCACATTACTTCAGTTGTGGCATTTGCTAGGGCCTTGTATTCAGCTTCCGTACTTGACCTAGAAACAGTTGCTTGCTTTCTTGCACTCCAAGACACAAGATTTGTTCCCAGAAAAACAGCAAAACCACCTGTAGACCTTCTGTTATCAGCACATCCTGCCCAGTCAGCATCAGAGTAAGCAGTAACAAACATAGAAGAGGACTTGGTAATCTGGAGCCCAAGTCCTTCTGAAAATTTGAGATATCTAAGGATTCTCTTCACTGTAGTCCAATGAGTAGTTCTGGGTGCATGCAAGTATTGGCAGACCTTATTTACTGAATAGGAAATATCAGGACGTGTAAGTGTTAAATACTGTAAAGCACCTACAACACTTCTATAATTTGTTGCATCTTCTGACCCAAGGGCTTCTCCACATTCAACTGTAAGTTTTTCTGAGGTAGAAATTGGTGTACTTACTGGCTTGCAGTGCTCCAATCCCACTCTTTTGAGAATATCATTAGTATACTTTTCCTGGGAGAGAAGTATACCATCTTTAATTTTCTTTACCTCAATTCCCAAAAAATAGTGAAGATCACCCAAGTCCTTGAGAGCAAATTCTAGCTTTAGATCCTTAAGTAAACAGACAGTGGCATCTGGGCTTGAACTAGCAACAATTATATCATCAACATAAACAAGCACAAAGATAGTGATATTCCCTTTGTTATAAAAGAATAAAGAAGTATCTGCCTTAGATGGTGTGAACCCAAGATTTTGTAACTGCATGCTTAACCTGGAATACCAAGCTCGTGGGGCTTGTTTCAAACCGTACAAAGCCTTGTCCAACTTACATACATACTGTGGTGTGCTTTGATTCTCATATCCTGGTGGTTGCCGCATGAACACTTCTTCCTCAAGAACACCATGAAGAAACACGTTTTTGACATCTAGCTGTCTTAGACTCCAACCTCTAGAAATTGCAATAGACAAGACAAGTCGAATAGTAGCTGACTTAACATCAGGGCTAAAGGTATCTTCATAATCAATTCCAAACCTTTGTTTAAACCCTTTTGCAACTAATCTTGCCTTATACCTGTCTATGCTTCCATCAGACTTTCTTTTTTATTTTGTATACCCATTTACAATCAATGATATTGTTGCCATGCTTCGATGGTACTAAATGCCAGGTCTTATTTTTCATAAGTGCATTATACTCATTATCCATAGCTTCCTTCCACTCTTTATTGGCAAGGGCGTCATGCAAATTGATTTGTTCACCAGTTGTGGTAAGAAAAGCACGTTTGAGTTTGTCATACCTTATTGTACCATCATTGTATTGTTTTTCCTTGACAATACCTGACCGAGACCTTGTATTTCGAAGGAAAGGCGTAGGCGACACAGGAGCAGTTGTTGTTGCAGATGGTGCATGCGATCCGGACGAAGCAGAATCAGCCATAGAAGATCCGCCCCTCTCGCGATCCGAGGCAACCAGCAGATCAGCCGGCTCCTGATCCGAGGAGGATCCTTCCTCACGTGTGCGGTCGGCCGCACACTCGCGGTCTGCCTCCGCCCGCAGGGAGACGGCGTTGGGCGACACACCCGCGGTCCACCTGGGCCTGCCGCGACGTGGCAGCAGGCGACTGGGCTTCTCCTTCGCCTGGGCCGGCGCGCCTGTCGTCACACGGGCTCGTGGGCGCTCCTGGACCGGTGGGATCCACTCGATCGGGGCGGTCTGCCACCATCCTGCATGCAGCCACGCGCACGGGTGGCGGATCCGCCTGGGATCTCGCGCCGTCAGTAGAGGCAGGCCCGCCAGGCGAATCTGCCTGGGATCCGCCGCTGTCAGCCGAATCAGCTTGGGTTTCTGCACCTGCGTTGTTTGTTTCCTCATACATAAAATGACGCCCAGAATTAGCACAAGTATCAACAGAATCAGGATTTTCTTTGGAATTTTGCACATGATCAGGTTCAGTTAATGCGCCCCCGTGATCATAGTCTGGTAGAAGTGCAATTTCAGCACGAAGCAAGGCACCGACATTGGGATGAAGTTTTGAAAACGGAAAGACAGTTTCATCAAAAACGACATCGCAAGATATGTAGATACGTCCAGTAGCAATCTCAAGACACTTATAGCCTTTGTGAAGGTTGCTATAGCCAAGGAAAGCGCATTGGGTGGACCGAAACTCAAGCTTGTGGCGATTGTAAGGACAAAGATTAGGGTAGCAAGCACATCCAAAGGTTTTGAGATAATTATAATCAGGTTTTTGGTTGTACAACCGTTCCAAAGGAGTAGAATTGCCAATGACACTACTGGGTAGACGATTAATAAGATAAGTGGCGGTGATAAAAGCTTCATCCCAATATTTAAGAGGCATGGATGCATGAGCTAACAGAGAGAGACCGACCTCAACAATGTGGCGGTGTTTGCGCTCAGCAGAGCCATTCTGTTGATGAGCATCAGGACACGACACATGATGGGCTATCCCTGCTACGAAAGAAGGAGTTTAGTTTCTCATACTCCCCTCCCCAGTCACTTTGGACTGAAAGGATTTTCCTATCAAACTGGCGCTCAACTAGTTTCTGAAATTCTTGGAAGATAGAGAAAACCTCAGATTTATAGGTAAGCAAATATATCCAAGTGAACTTGCTATAATCATCAATAAAACTGACATAATATTTTTTTTCTACCAAAGGAATCTCGGGCATGACCCCATACATCACTGAAAATAAGTTCTAGTGGAGCATGAGACACACTAGTTGACTTGGGATAAGGAAGCTGATGGCTCTTGGCACATTGGCAAGCTTCACACACAGACTCATTATTTTGACTATGAGATAAAAGAAGATCGTCTTTATTGACTATTTGTTTGACGATGACCGAAGAAGGATGTCCTAGTCGTTGATGCCACCGTGCCAAAGAGGGCTCGATGACGGAAGTGGACTTGACGACGCTTGTGACCTAGTGCTTCGGATGGAATTGGGTAGAGCGCTCCAACGCATCTACCGTGATGAAGGAGTTCCCTCGTTGCCCGATCCTTGATGAAAAAATAACGAGGGTGAGTCTCAAAGAAGACATTATTGTCGGTGGCTAAACGAGACATGGAGGCAAGGTTTTTGTCAGCTTGTGGGACATGAAGTACATATGGAAGAACTAGATCACGTTTTAGTGTAGGGGAATTACTAGAACCTTGACCGATGTGAAAAATATCCATACCTCCACCGCTTGCGGTGTGAATCTGGTCGCTGCCATGGTAGCGCTCACTGAGAGCAAGCTGCTCGAGTTCATTAGTCACGTGGTCCGTCGCGCCAGAGTCCACGTACCACACACCATCGCCACCGCCCTGTTCACGTCTGGCAGCAGTGACATGGCGAGCGTCAGGTACGTAGTCTTCGTCGAACCGATGCCAGCAGTCGATCACCTCATGGCCAGACTTTTTGCAAAGCTGGCAGCGAGGGCGACCACGGGAGGGAGGACGACGGCCGTTGTTGTTGGTGAAGCCGCCGCCGCCGTTGGTGTTGTAGCCGGCCCCCCCACCAGAGCGAGCGCCGTCGCCCTGGGAAGGACCGCGTCCGCGCCCACCGCCGCGTTGCCCCTGGTGAACGCGCCCACGGCCGCGACCATGGGAGGCAGAGTTGACGGAGGATTGGCGAAGATCGCCGCCATGCAGGAGGGTAAGGCGGGCATCAAAACTGAGCAGCTGGCTATAGAGCTCCTGGACGGTGATGGGCTCAACCCTGGCGGCGAGTGCGGAGACGACCGGGTTGTATTCCATGTCCAACCCAGCGAGAATTTTGGAGACAATCTCCGGATCACAAAGCGCCGCAGCAGTGCTTGCAACTTCATCGGTGAGACTTTTAATCTTGCCAAGGTAGTCGGACATGGACATGTTACCTTTCTTGAGGTTGGTGAGCTCAATGCGAGTATTGATCGCCTGGGCTTGACTTTGAGCAGCGAACATGGCGTGGATCGTGCGCCACACCTCGGCCGGCGTTTGGAGCGTTGCGACCTGGGCAAGGATCTCACGGGAAAAGGAACCCATCAAGTACCCTTGAAGTTGTTGCTGCTGTGCATACCAGAGGGAGCGTGCAAAGTTGACGACTTGTTCTTCTTTGCCTTCCGTGGTGATGGTGAGAGTGGCCGGCGGTGGCGGGCTCTTCTCGTCGAGGTGGTGCTCCATCTGTGCGCCTCTGATCTGAGGCAGCACGACGGCCTTCCAGAGCAGGAAGTTGCCCCTCGTCAGCTTCTCGTGGGGTGGCGATCCGAGAGAGGTGGTGTTGGTGGTGGTGGAGGAGGAGGCGAAGGTGGAAGATGAGGAGGTGGTGAGTGCACCCATGGTGCTTGCTGTCATGGCAGCGGTGGTGGTGGACATGATCTCGATCGCCGGAGGTAGCTAGATGCAATCTCTTTCGATCTAATGAGGAAAAGGCTCTGTTACCATGTGAAACGATATTGTGGAAGCGTTAAACCCTTTGCTCGGGCCGCACTTGTATATATAGAGGCAATGCCATGGCTTACAAGACGAGATCGAGAGAGAACGATCGTTACAGGAAACGATCGGTACAGGAGGATTACGAGGGAGAGATAACTGTGAAACGATATTGTGGAAGCGTTAAACCCTTTGCTTGGGCCGCACTTGTATATATAGAGGCAATGCCGTGGCTTACAAGACGAGATCGAGAGAGAATGATCGTTACAGGAAGCGATCGGTACAGGAGGATTACGAGGGAGAGATAACGGAAGAAGAGATAGAGAAGGGTACAAGGTTTGAAAGATATCTATCCCTATACAACTCTATCTCTAACTAACCAACTATTTCAACAATGTGTTCAGCGCTAGCAGAAGTTGGAAGACCTGGATTCGGAGGCTGACAGTGTGATATCCTCTGAAATGTGCATTGTCAACCAGGCAAAACTGCTATGTTGCTGGAGAAGCTTAGAGGAATAGGTGTTCTTTCTGTAATGCACTTTCTAACTTGTAGTGTCTCTCTCTTTTGATGCTCGAATGCTGGTGGTGTCACGGTGGTGCACGATGTAGAAATGATGGTTTTCTTAATGAAAATCAGGGGAAAACCTTTTACCTAAAAAAAAGTACTCTACTTGTTTTCTCGCACATGGTGCAGAACTTTTGGAAATTAGACATGTGTTGTAAAATCAATATGTACACTACGCACTTCTATGTTCTATCTATTGTGCGAGAGAGCACATCATCTGCTGCTAGATTTGTTTGGTAACAGATGGAGATGTGTCAGCTTTGTTGTCGGAAAGAGGATCGGTCTTCATGGTTGGTCTCACCAACGAATGCCATGACCTAAGCATTGAAGCCGAACATGGTTCAAAACCTTGAGAGGTTGATACTCCCTGTGTGAACTAATATAAGACGTTTTAGATAAATGATCTAAATCTAAAACGTCCTATATTAGCTTACAGAGGGAGTAGATTATTGGGTGGCAAATGAAAGCAACAGATCTATTTGCAAGTCTGCACAAACAGAATTCTCTGAAAAAACTGAAAAGATCACTTACTGAAGGTTTTGCTGACAATCGAAGCCCACATGAATTTCAGTCGGCAGCATTGGCACTTTCTGCTTATTGGACACCTATGCCTTGAAACTGTAGGATATGCTGATTGTAGGAAACATGAATCATAGTAAAAGAAGGCACCTTAGCAATATTTTGAGAGCCAATAATGGGGTCAAAGAGTAGCTAAAGACACTAGAGTTGAAGACTTTGCTAAAGAAAGTGAAGCTGAAGAGAGTTGTTTTATACATCTTGCAACGTTTATGATTATATGAGAATGAGAGAATAAGCTGAAGCATTGACTTACAGAACCGAGCACGACATGATCACCAACTCATGGTGCAACATGGAAGACACCAGGGATTATCAATCAAATGGAAACAGCTAAGCAAAGGTATATTTCCATGTGAAGCCAGCTAGCTAAGCAGAGGAAATGTAACTAGGAGACATAACTTCGCTGAACGGTTCAAGCAAATGAACTTGAAACATTCTCTTTCAAGTGTTAGCTATTCTTGCAGCCAAGCGCGGAGCGCCTAGTGCCAAACAGGCAGGCAGCAATTTCAGAAACTTGTACTAGATGCCTAAATAAAATTAGTTCAGAGAAAATAATTCCTGGACTTTTAACTCCAAAGTAGTACCAGAAAAGAAATCCTTGGGTCCAATATAACTAGTATACTAACACTGTATGAAACTGCGAATGTACTCCAACAATTCTGACCCATGGAAGAAACAATGGCGATTCCCTTCCATCCGTAGCCCCAATTCTGAATTCTGAACAATGCAAAGACAAATCCTAATTTTGAATCCACAAACACAACAATGAAGCTGCGCCTATTTCAGGAGTTCCGAAGTATACGTGGTCAATACCAGTAACTCAACTGCCGAACATGTTAGTTATGCACACAAGGGGGTAAGGTTTGAAGCTATCTGAACTATGCCCACACCAGAGGAATATCTTCACTCTAAGAGGTATTTTGAGAGTTCTTTTATATATCTTGCAACATTTATGCCCAAGTGAGAATGAGCTGAACCACTGACTTGCAGAACCGAGGACAACATGGTCATGGACTCATGGTACAACATGGAGGACAACAGGGATCATCAAATGACAACAGCTAAGCAAAGCTATCTTTCAATGTGAAGCCAGATAAGCTGAGGAAATGCAACAAGAACAAGGAGACAGAACTTTCCTTTGTTTAACACTTCAAGCAAATGAACTAGAAACGTTCTCTTCCAAATGTAACTTGCCGTCCTTGCAGCAAAGCACCAAGGCAGTAGAGTTCAGCTCTCATCTCCAGTACCAAACAGGAAGCAGCAATTTCAGAAACTTGTACAGCTACAAATAAAATTAGTGACGAGAAAAGAATTTCCTGAACTTTGAACTCCAAAGTACGTGTACTGCAAAGAAACCTTGAATCCAATACAACAAGTATACTATCATCATTTGGACTGATCTGGATGGCACCATGACAGTACTATCATCCAACAATTCTGATACAGTACCCATACCTACAACAATGGCGATTCGCCTTTCATCCGTAGACATGCTAAGCAGAGGAAACGCAACAAGGCGACAGAATGAACTTGAAACGTTGTAACTTGCCATTCTTGCGGCCAAGCGCCTAGTACCAAACAAGCGAGCGCAGATTTCAGAAACTTGTGCATATATAAAAAAGTATATATTAGTGAACAGAAAGAATTCCTGAACTTTGAACTCCTGAAATACGTATACCGCAAAGAAAACCTTGAGCCCAATACAACAAGTATACTAAGTATCATCTGTATGAAACTATGAATGTACCATATATCCTCCAACAATTCTGATACAGCACCCATTGCCACAAACAATGGCGACTCCCTTCCATCCGTAAACCCAATACCTGAATTCTGAACAATGGGTAAACAACACCAACACAAATCTGAATTCTGAACCTGAAATGTTAAAGCAGCATCCATGAACTGAACGATGAAGCTGCACTTATTTCCCGATTTCCTGAGTATACATGGTGAAGAGATGCAATGCAATCAATGGTTGAGGAACTCGGCGATGACCTTGTCCTGGGCGACGGCCTCTTCGCAGCAGGGCTCGAGGAGGTGGAAGGTGTGCCCCTTCCCCGGCGCCTGCCAAATGTCGGCCTCCCCGCGCCACCCGCTGGCCCTGAGCCGGTCGTAGTAGGCGCGGCCGCGGTCGCGGAGCACGTCGCCCTCCCCGATGCACACCAGCACGCGGCCGCACGCCAGGGCATCGAGCCCGGGGGCGCCCTCCACGAACGGGTTGATGAGCGGGTCGTCCTCCCCGGTGGTGGCCGGGCACATGACGCGCCACAGGCTGGCCAGGCTCTCCCGCGCCGCCGGGTCCAGGTCGTCGGAGGCCACCTTGTCGGTGCCGAGGAAGTAGGGGTGGATCATGAGGAGGCCGTGGATCGCGGCGGCGTGGGGCAGCCCCTCCGCGCCGACCCGCATCGCCACGTGGTGCGCGATGTTGGCGCCGGCGCTCTCGCCGCCGAGGTAGAGGCGGGCGAAGTCGGCGTGGTCGGCGAGCCAGGGCTCGAAGCCAGCGGCGGCGGCGGCGCCGGGGGCGGCGTGGGAGACGACCCAGGCGAGCGCGTCCCAGGAGTCGGCGTAGGCGGCGGGGACGGGGTGCTCGGGCGCGAGGCGGTACTCGACGGAGACGACGAGGACGCCGGCGAGCGCGGCGAGGTTGTTGAAGTAGGCGTGGAAGGTGGGGTTGAAGGCGGAGCCGAGGCAGAAGCCGCCGCCGTGGTAGTAGACGAGGACGGGGAGCTTGGCGTCGGCCTGGGCGGCGTCGATGCGGGGGAGATAGAGGCGCGCGGAGACCTCGGGGGAGATGACGCGGTCGCGGGAGGCGACCCCGGTGGCGGCGTCGGCGTCGGCGGAGGCGGCGACGAACTCGGAGCCGAAGTAGCGCTCCACGCGGTTCTTGTAGATGCGGATGCAGGGCATGGACTCGTAGACGATCTCGTCGTCGGCCGCGGGCGCCGGGGCCGGGATGGGGGCGGCGGCGGCCATCGCGCGCGCGGTGGAGATCTGGGGGAAGACGGGCGACGGTGGTGGTTGGGACTTGGGGTTGAGGCCGAGGGGGGCGTGTAGACTTTGCTCTGCTCTGGTCAAGTAGAAATGTAGGCTCTGCCAGCGCCTAGCTAGCTACTCCCTCCGTTCCAAATTAGATGACTCAACTTTATACTAACTTTAGTACAAAGTTGGGTCATCTATTTTGGAACGGAGGGAGTAGGTTGGTGTTGATTGGCTTCTTGCTGCAACTTAACTTGAAGAAGAATTAATTGATTCCATAGCTTAATCCTGATTAGTGGAGTACTAGTTGTAGAACATGGAAGAGTTCTGATTTTCTTTATTTCTTGTGGGAAGAAGGGTTCCGGATCCTGATCTGCTTGCCCAAAATTCATAGGCTGCGCAGTATAGTATAATTAAAGTTGGTCAAATGGGTGACAATGTTGTTTCTTTATCCCAAGATTACCGCAATTTTCCGCCAAGCCACTTCACAAACAGTTTTGCTAAGCATAAGTCGTCCGATGCTTCGATATGTCTCACTCGATGCTATATTTCTTTGATTCTGCATGGAAATTTGCACAAGAAAATTCTTTTCAACTTTTTCTTCTTCTTATATACCAATATCACTTGACTGAGAGTTGAAAGTCTCAGTTGACTGAGAACTGGCCACACCAATTCACAAAACAAAAACAAAAAACCGCCCCTCCTTTTGTCAACATTTTCATGATGCATTTCAAGAAAAAAAAAAGGATGGAAACCTCGAAGGCATTGCCTGGATCTAGAGAACATTGTTTAGTTGTTTCGTGGGAATGCAGCAAATGCGATAGTGGAGGAAGCTCATCTGCCCGTGCAAGATTCTCTCGCACAGCATATGCTCTGCCTCTCAACTCACCAAAATTTGCAGAGTCAAACAAGAACACGCAGCCCCATATGGCCTGCCACTGAAACTCGTGCACAGCGCTACACATTTTCTTCTTCTCTTGCGAGCTACGGTTGACCGACCCAGCCGACCGGCTCCAAAAGACTAAATACTGCTCCCGCCGCTCACAGACATAAGATTCGATATTTCAATATGAATTACATACAAACTGAAATGAATGTACAAACACACGTAAAATGCATGAACATACATTTGAATCAGGAAAAAGGTAGATCATCTTTTATTTGTGAATGGAGGGAGTATCGAAGATCGACCTTTTCTCCTTCCTATAATTTTGCTCAGGAATTCAAAATCTCAGATGCACAAAGTTGTTACCAGAGGTTTTAGAATGATCCTAGTTACATGCGACCAATCTAGCTTCCTAGAAGATTTCTCCCGGTGCCAACCATTCTCAAAACATGAAATCGGTCTTCCGCATATGCCCTAGCAAATAAGCCGTTGCGCTGAATTTATGCGCCAAAGATGTAAGCAGTGGTGGCGCCAGGATCGAGGGAGTATGAATTCAAAGGGACGTAGGATCGCCGGGGGAGGAAACATTTGTGTAGTAGTATGCCGGGGGAGTATGATTTTGTTATTTGCGGTTCTTGCCTTAGAACGTGCAAACTTGTTTGAGCTCTCCCCTCCTCTCTATTGATGAATGAACACGACAAGTCTTTTGCCGTGAAATATAAATGGAGGCATATATCGATCAATGGGTGGTTACAAAGGACGTGATAGGAAGGTGGAGTTGGGTGAGAAAGTGATGGATCGGCACTACTACTACTCCATGAAGAGTTCATGGTAGATTGTTGGTCAAGCATTAATCTTTTGAGTAGGTTGGTGTTGCACGATCTACTCCCTCCATTCCTAAATATAAGTCCTTTTATAGATTCCACTACAAACTTCATCCGGATGCATATAGATATACTTTAGAGTATAGATCCATTCATTTTGCTCTGTATGTAGTTCATACTAGAATCTTTAAAAAAAACTTATATTTAGAAACAGAGGAAGTATCATGCATGTTATTACCAAAAATGAGTTATCGGGTACTTCCCCTTTATGCCGTCTCTTAGCTTGATATCAAATTTCATTTACATGACGTGAAACTAATGAAGGGAAAGGACGAACCCTAGCTTTTCTAGCTACCTGCTTGAGGTGTGCTTTGAGCCTTTGAGCTCAACGTTACCACGGCCTACCACTTGGTGCACGCAAGGAAAGCAAAGATGCTACACTTGGCCATGTGGTTGGACCTCATGCCAACTACCAAACATCCTTGTATCCTCATGCACATAACACAACTGCTCCATTGCAAGCTTTCGGTTCACGATACCTTAATAGGCACCCTCTTTCAAAAATTACTCACCCACTCCGTCTAAAAAAAGGACATGTACACATTTTAACATCTAACTTTGACAATCAGTTAGACTACTACTATCTAGATTATATGCGACATAAGAGCATGTACAGTCGGGCGCCTCAAATGCGTCTCCAACGTCCAGACAGGCGGACTGGTCACAAAAAATCGATTCACCCAGGCATCTCAAACTGGCCTCAAACGTCTGGGCTGTCTGGCGCCCCTCATATCCAACCCAAATTTAGGGCAGCTATGTGGCGGTCCGGGCACGCCCGGGCGCGTCCGCCTGACAGATTCGGCCACCACCGACCCCACAACTGTCCCACGGAATCCACAATCCGGTGCCTAGCTCCGAACCCTAGCTCACTCCGCTCGCCTATCTCGCTCCGTCCTGTCCTCTCCCCTCCCGCATTCCGATCTAATCTGGCACAATGTTGAGCTCCAGCAACCACTTAGGCTCCAACCTCGACTACGATGAGGAGCTGACTCTCCGTATTGCCTTGGAGCGGTCCAAGGTGGACATCGGGGGGCGCTCCATATCTGCAGCATCACCGAAGCTCCCGCATCGGTGCAGCGCGGACGTCGGAGTTGAACCCTCCCGGCCCGCGCTCAACTCCGGCAGGATAACGCAGTCCACACCGCCTCCGCGCCGTCCCCTTCCCCCGCTAGGCACTCCTCCGCGTGGGGCGGCGGTGGGTGCTAGTGCCCGTGCTGCTGGCCCGAGCGCGCACTCCAAAATTGGAGGCGCCCGCCGCTCGTCGTGAGAGGCAGCGTGCAAGGAAGAGGGAGGCGGCGGAGCGGTCCGTGCACCGTCGCCATGGGATGCCGGCGGAGCCCAACGAGGACGAGCGGCTCCTCGCATGGGCCTACCGCCAGTCGCTCACGACGGTGGAGACAGACGCTCGCCGCCTCCTGCGAAAGAATGCAAATGTGCTCAGACTAACCATAGAGCAGTCGGAGCGGGAGGCGAAGGAAACGGTGACAGAGGCGGTTTGGGTCGCCAAGTTGAAGCGACAGCACGACATGGCCATCCGTCGGATGAAGGGGTTGATCGTCCTGTCTCACACCGACTCCGGCGACGGCAACGACGACGACGACAACTTCACCTCCTGTGACGAGGACCAAGATCATCCATTAGCCGCGGACACCTATAGCTGCGCCGTCGACCGAAAGAGCAAAGGCCCGACGCGGAAGTGGTGATCCAAGCTCATCCTTCTATGTTTATATCGTTTTTAGTTGTTGATGTTTAAGAACTTATCCGGTGATGAACTCAGATGGTCTTTTGGATGATGTCAAGTTTGTTTATGTCTGTTTCCAGCTGGGTTTGTTGTCTGTTTGCATTTAATTTTAACATTTAACTTTGACAGCCAGTTAGACTATTACTGTAACAACATTGTAAAAAAAATATTACTGCACAGATTATCATGCGACATGACATATTTATACCATTGGCAACTTTCTACGAATGTGATTTCCATGAGTAGACGCCATATGTTTGTGACATGGTGTAAGAAAGGTTGAGAATAGAACTTACTAGAGGCAAACGCGCGCCTTGCCGCGCCGTTTTCTCTAAAGGCACCTTTTTCACGCTAATTTCTTTCAAGCATTTTATTGGTCAAGGATCCATCAAAAGTTTTTCTTGGGGTCCAAACTTCTATTCTTCGTTCTTCCCCGGGCCTTGCAATTTCTATTTTTCTACCGACATGCAAATGGTCGTGTTATGGAAAGCATGCACACTTTGCCGTGACAATAATTTTTGGCGCGGTACTATGGTTCTGGGTTATAACTTATCACCTAATAAGAGTGTAGTTTGTGGTGGACTGTTCAATGTAATGCAATATGATTTTTGTGTGCACTTCAAAACGTTGGACATCTAGATGTACACCAGAAATTATGAGGCCTCAGATAAGCTATCAAGCATGTATATTAGGAAGCAACAATTTTGATATAAACGAACAATAATCCCAGATTTCCTTCAACATGTACCAACTTCATGTTAAGTATGTTGCAGCTGGGACCACAATAAGAACAACTTTAGTCCTGCTCCCCAGCTTCCTCTGCTCAAATTAATCACAGCCTGTAGTCACTGGTGTCTAGATTTTATTTGAAGTATCGCTAGGAGTAGACATATCCTAACCATGTGACCAGGTGCAAAGATTTCTTTGCACTACAACTTGCAAAGACTAATAGCTTTGTTCCGCTTTGTTATTTGCCAAACGTATGACAAATTGGCCACAATATTTACACAATGCTTGGCACATACAAATGCTCTGTATCCATGTTCGCACCGGCAAAAAAGAACAATAAACACAAACAGTGGGAAGTAGAATAAGAGCTAAATGACATACCTTTTCAACTGAATTCTTCAGCCAACAAGATTCTGAAATAATATCTACCAAATAAAAGTACTCCTTTTCCTTGTAATTCTAAGACAAATGAAACATCCATCAGACTGAACTGACTGGTCACAAAAGGGATTATAAGGTACTCCCTCTACAAAGAAATATAAGAGTGTTTAGATCACTAAAGTAGTGATCTAAACGTTCTTATATTTCTTTACGAAGGGAGTAACATATTAGGATCACATCTAAAAAATGTGACACCAATGTGCATGTTGCATAACCCATGAGAAATAAAAGAGATAAGAAAGATCCAAAAGCGTACTTAAATGGTCAACTAACCAATCCAGATCTAGCCAAAGCAAAATAGTGTATATGTTCATGTGACGACTGATGAAACTGAAGCTGTGAAATTAGCAGGATAGTATAGTTGTTAAACTGGTAAATAGCTTTTGAGGTTTCATGCCATAATACACCTTTTAGGCTTTTAAAGTGTAAGGTGATTTTCGAACCCTTGAACAGTGGAAGAAGGCTAGCCTTGCGAAGAAGATTGTATAGATAATAACTGCCATTGTACAATCAAGACCAAACCAAGCTTTGAACGGGTGATAACACAATATTGCAACAAGCTTCAGCCATCCAAACTTTGAACACATGAACCATCAATGTAAAGCGGCATTGCTGGAGAAAATAACAAAACTGACCTACAACAGATGAGCATGATTCTTTAGTGCAGAGAATAATTGGAGGACCAATAAGAAAAATCTTCATGATTTTGCCAAGTGCGCCGCCACGCCCAACCCATGCTTGACAGCCAACTATCCAGGTAGGCGTATGGCCGCGCCGCAAGCAGCTGCATGCCATACCTCGGCTCTCCACCGGACACATCCGCGATCAACGACACCGCTGTGCCACCCAGCTTCGCCCGTAGCCACGCCGTACTGGTTGCCTTGCCGCGTTCGTGCAACTTCTCCCTCTTCTAGAATTGCGGGCAGTACACAAACTGCAAGCAAGCATATTCCTAGTTCTCATGGTAGTGGATACCAAAGTGTGGACCAAAAGTTACATAAAAGAGATAATATTGACACTCACAAGAATAGGTATGTATCAAGAGCAGAGTAATTGCTCATTGTACATAACTAATAGGCACAACCTCGACAGCAAAAATCTGGATCCTTATCTAATGCTATGCAAAGGTGGATACAGAGAGAGCATAAATGGCCAACTGGTGGGAAAACCATATTGATGTATTTAACAATATGCATCTTGAGCAATTAGAAAGATACACGTAAAATCCAACCTGGATCCATCACACAGGATAGACATGGAAATTAAGGAGCAGATAATAGATTGTACAATCATGTAGTGCAACTCTACAATAAATTAAACACCATGCATGACGCTACATCCTAGTTTTCAGAGCATGTCATATGTAGCTGACTTAGTGAATTTACTTTTCAAGAACAAACTGTCACTCATAGTTTAAGAGCAGACTGAAATTGCACAAATTGGAGACATGAGTTTGTTTAAGGCATCATGGGTAGGCGTACCAGCATTCTACTGAAGTTTCTTTTCGAGATGAGAAGGCATTCATCACCTATCATATGCTACCTAAAAAAATTTATATTACCAATTGAGGGGCATGTGAAGTCCGAAAACAAATTAAACTATACAACTCTAGGGTCTCAAGTAAGCAAATAGAAAATAAAAGAAGAACAACCTATGTCAAGTGGTTTATGTGTTTTCCTCTCTGTTTAAAGGGATCTTTCCTACACCTGATGAACTAAAGGCAACGTGATGCCACTTCTTAATACATAACAGTACTATCATGGCATCATTTGTCCACCACTTTGCAAGCTTGTAATAAGTGAACAACTAAATGTAAGCAATGTCAAAAAAATTGACTGGGAGCATATGAAGTCTGGAAAGGTCATTATTATCCTTAAAGGACAAAAGTATGGCATACAAATGATGTTCACTCATATTTTGCCCCGCTAAATCTACAGCCAGGAAAAAAATCAGGTTTGTTTTCTTACATTGGACTTTGACCAAAAACTAACCATCCAAACAGAGCATTAGGAAGCAGATTATGATACCTTTGACTGTCGCATCAACACATTTACAAGGTCTGCATATTCTTGGCCTGCTAAAATAACTTTCTTGAGTAAATCGTGCGCAAATGAAATTTTACTTACATGTTTTTGAACTCAAGCGTGCAGGGAATAAAACAGAGGTAAAAAATATGCGCCTAAAAAGGGACAGACTTAGAGGAAGAAGAAGATGAAAGTTGAGGCCTCACCGTGCTGATTGCTGGGGGGAGACGGATCCGCGCAGCAGAGCAATATGGAGAGAGGCGTGCGGTGGGCCGGGGAGGTGGCGATGCATCTTGCTCGACAAGGAGACGGTGATGAGAGTAATGAGAGTAATGAGAGGCAACAGCGATAAGTTGCATGATCCTCCACCACTACCCTCTTCCTGCTCGGTGGCTCATCCGCCTTGGCCCTGGGCACCTTTAGGCAAGGGTGGGGCGGGAAGAGGGAATCACAGGGGATAAATCAGGTTTTTCTCAGGCAAATCAGGATTTGGTTGTATCGCTGTTTGACTGGACGACCCCGAAGGCCAGAACTCATGAGAACGCCCAGCCGCCTCTAACTCAACCCGCCCACTGTCAAACAGGCCCACACGCCGCTCGCTGGCCCCGATTCATTAGGAGCTCTTATTTTCTGGGAGCTTAGTAACTCTAGTGATGCGAGGGACCGTTCATTCTCATAAAAAAAGTTTCTTTTTTTTAAAGTCTCACGTTATAATTCAACAACTTGGTGCAGGATGATATATTATTCTTGACTTTCAACACCTAGAGCTTTTTTGGAACAGTCAACCATTTTTGTGGTAGTTTTTTGAAAAATGGTGGTAGTTTTTTCACGCATAGCCTGTAATGTGATAGTTTTTTGCTATATACTCGGCCATCCGGTGCATGTAAAAATAGCGTGACTCGAGATTTGTTTTCTGATGCATCAACTACATGACGTCTCCTCTACTTATACACACCAAAGGTTAGGATGGGCATCCACAACACAAATCGCTAATCACCAGGGATTACAATACAAACTGATTAACATAGTCGATATCCACCTTATTGTCCAGGGTATCTACACAACATGCCTATCTTCACTGCACTAGATGTTGAGCTTTGGAGGAGCGCTCACGGTTTGACCTGCAGACAAGGAAGGAACAAGAGGTGCAACGGTCACTGCGTGACATAGTTACTTGGCCACAAAATGAAGCCCCCAAATTCTTGGCCCGGGAATAACTAGTGACGACATTGCTGCTCCTTCATGGGACCAAGTCGGCGAGCCCGGGCAGCTTCCCACAGTCGACGGTTGCCGGCTCTGCCTTTCATCATCAACTGTCGTAGTTGGAAGTGAAGAAGTAGATAAACAAGGCGAACCTTCCTCTCTTTCCTTTTGTCACTTGCATGTATCACTCATTCCGGTGCCTTCCATTCCAACAATACTCCGGAAAAAGGTTTTGGTCTAGCATGCACACGGCTAAACGTGCAAGCCAAGATGATGCACTACTCATGAAAGGCTTGTCATCCACGTAAGAGATAGAAAGATAGAATATCTTGGTTATAATTTATAAAGAGTTAATTATCCTTTTGCCCTCAGTGGTGTCCATGTGCTCAGTTTTGCCCTCAGATGCAAATTGTCCTCGGTTTTGCCCCTAGTCCGAGCACAGCAACTACGACGAGGCCAAACGGCCATATTTGAGTCCATTCCGTTTGCCGGCTTTAGTAGTTGTGGGTCCTGAGCTTACACGTGGGACCGCGTGGACGTGGGTCCGGAGCTGACATGTAGGCCCGTGCAACTAAATCCCCAAATCATTCTAGCTCACAACCATCCGCCCGGCCGGCTGTCCTGCGCCGCCGCCACCCGCGCCGCGGCCAGCACCTGCCCCGCCACCAGCTGCACGGCCTGCTCCGCCGCTACCTCCCTGCGCCTACGCTCCACGGCTCATTGTGACGCCCACCACCTTCCTGCGACGCCACGGGTGGGGCGCCCGCCACCTGCTCGATTCGCGGCGCGGCCTCTTTCCGTGCGCCCGGCCGGAGCGCTCAAAGGTGGGGGGCTGCTGGAGCTATTTGAACTAGGAGGAAGAACCCTAGGGCGAAATGGTGAGCAGCGGCGACCCCGGAGTATTTGGCGAGGCAGGCATCGGGCCGGAGATCCGCCGCGTCCACGACTGGGTTCCCGAGGGGTAAGTCTCGCCTCTTGTTTAGATTGAGCTTAGTTGTGCATTTGAACACTCGATTCGAATAGGTTTGCCCAATTAGTGTGCTGATTGCGTCTCTGTTTTTCGCCGGTTAGGATGGAGTTGCGGTTTGCTTTCATGGTGCACATTAGAAGGGACCGGTACATGTTCGATGCAAAGGATAAGAAGAAATACCAAGGAGGTTTTGATTATCGGTTGCCAATGGCTAGTAATTGAAGTTTCAGACAATTTGGGGAGGTAATTTGTAGCCAATATCCTTGGGGTTTGCTTGATGAAGTGGTATACAAATACTATGATGGGGAAAAGAATTGGGTGACAGTTAGTAATGATGAAGAGCTAGCTACCATGTTTGTTAGGCATAAAGAGAAAGATAATTTTCATGTGAGGCTGCAAGTTGATGTGCTTGAGCAGGCATTTGGACCTAGGATGGCGGGTGCAACATCTCAGGGAGAATCAATTCGTCGTAATGGCATCTCTAGCCAGAACAGTTCAGTTGGTGCACGGCGACGTGGTGGCTCGACAAGTGTGGGCAACAGCAGTAGGGTCCCCCTTGAAGTGGAGCCTGATGGCTACAATTCTGGGGTTGATGAAGAGAAGTTATATTCTGATGTTATTCAGAATTTACGACGGGCACCTCGGGCTGAAAACCAAGATGAGGCTCACAATGCAGTCCGTGTGGATGATGACGCGATGGGTGAGGACGAAGACCTTGCAGCTGTTGAATGGGACCCTTTGAACCCTCAAATGGAAGAAGGTACAGTTTTTGCATCCATGAATAAGTGTAGAAATGCACTTGTGACATACTGCATCAAGGTAGAATGTACTTTCAAAGTTGGCAAGAGCGATCAAGTACGTTACAGAGTGCACTATCCGACTGAGGGTTGTCCATGGAGGCTGCTTGCATCTAAAATGCGGAATAGCACTAATGTTCAGGTCAAAGTGAACCCTTTTAAGCACACATGCTAGGAATCAACCCTTAGGAAGGATACAATCAGTAGAGCCAAGTCAAGATGGGTGACAGAATAAGTAAAAAAGTGGGTGAAAGAAAACCAGCAAGTGGGTCCAAAGGAATTGCAGAAGAACATCAAAGATAAGTTCAAGATAGATTTACCATACATGAGGTTGTTCAATGGTAAACAACATGCTATGGATTCTATTTATGGTAACTGGCAGGAAAGTTTTCAATTGTTGTATTCATTCAAAGGTGAAGTGGAGAGGACAAGCCCAGGTAGTTTGTAGATATTGATCACCACATCGTGGAGTACACATTCAGGGGAGTGACAAAGACCAAGGAATGCTTTAGAAGGGTTTTTGTCTGCTTTGAGGCTTGTCGCCGGGGTTTTTTGGCAGGCTGCAGGCCTTATTTGGCTATTGATGCCAATTTTCTCACAGGGAGGTTTAAAGGACAGTTAGTAGCAGCTTGTGCAGTTGATGCACATATTTTTGTATTTCCAGTTGCCTATGGTGTGCTGGAGACAGAGTCTGAGGAGAGCTGGACTTGGTTTTTGCATAATCTCCGCCGGGCTATTGCACATCCCAATGGGTTGGTCATTCATACAGATGCCTGCAAAGGTTTAGAAGTGGCCGTGGACAATGTGTTCCCTAGAGTAGAGCATAGGGAATGCATGAGTCACCTTGTTGCAAATTTCATGAAGAAATTCAAAGGAAAGGTGTATACCGACAATTTATGGCCAGCATCTTTGACATGCAGTGTGAAGAAGCACAACTACCACTTAAGGCAGTTATACATGAATCCCAAAGTGAAAGAATACTTGGAAACACACCACTCCAAGTTATGGGCCAGAAGCCAATTCAGTGAAGTGAGCAAAGTTGACTATGTGCACAATAATCTAGCAGAGTCTTTCAACTCAACGATCCGGAAACTAAAGGGTCATTATGTGGTGGATTTGCTTGACAGGATAAGGATAGAATACATGCAGAAATTTCATTATCGTGCAGGAATAGCCAAGGCAAAATTCATGGGCCACATTATCATCCCTGCCGTGATGAATGAACTGAAGCAGAAGACAACAGGCTTGGAAATGAACATGACGCTTTGCTCGGGTACCACAGCAGAGATATCATATTTGGATAAAGAGAAGAGGGAATGGAGATATCCAGTGGATTTAGAAGCTAGAACTTGCAGTTGTAGGCAATGGCAGATAACTGGGTTGCCATGCATTCATGCCTTGTTTTTCATCACTTCTCTCCCAGGTCCAGCAGGGAACATACAACAGTATGTGCATGATTACTACTCTGTTGCAAGGTTCAAAGCCGCATATGCTTATGCCTTGCCTGCTATGGAGGGAAAACACCAATGGGACATGGTGGACCCTGGATTCAAGCTTTGCGCTCCAGTTCTAAAGAGAGCAGTAGGTAGACCAAGGAAGAGTCGAATCAGACCTCGCAGCGAAGGAGCTGGACTTGGAGCGAGGAAGCGTAAGTGCACAAGATGTGGTGGGTCTGGTCATTTCGGTAAGTATTGTGATAACACAGTAGATCCAGCGTTCGGAGAGAGTTTCGATGAAGGCTTCGATGAAAATGTTGGTCAGCAGCCGATTGCCTCAACAGATGATGAAAATGATGGTCAACAGCCGGTTGCATCAGATGAGGATTTTGACGAGGTTCCAAATGATGATGGTCAACGGCCGCATGATTTTGACGATGATCCAAAATATCCTCCAAATAATGATTCAAGTGAGGCTCCAAATGGTGATCCAAGTGAGGCTCTAAATGGTGATCATGGTGATCCAAGTGAGGCTCCAAATGATGATCCAAGTGAGGCTCCAAATGATGATCCAAGTGAGGCTCTAAATGATGATCATGGTGATCCAAGTGAGGCTTCAAATGATGATCCAAGTGAGGCTCCAAATGGTGACCAACCTTCTGTTGTTGTTAGTTCTGCTAGGTATGTAAATCTTGCAAGGGTCAAATACTATTGTACATCTATCACTTGACATGATCTCATTACCTTTTATGTTTGGACCCTTTATGTTTTGCACAGCTCTATGATAGTTTTGAAGAAGACGCGCAAGGTACCGACAACCAAGAGAAGAAGAGAAGAAACAATGAGCACAAGGTGCACGAGGAGCAAAGTGATGGCAAGAAGCTCAAGGAACAGACAGAAGCCCCAACGCTATCTATGAACAATTATGAAACATTATGAATAAGGAATGATGTTGTATTATGAAACATTTATCACTTGACATGTTGTATTTCTGTTGGATGATGTTGGACCTATGTTAGAAGTATGTTTGACATGATGTTTAAATATCTGTTGGATGATGTTTGAATGAGCACATGGTTTTTCCTTTTTTTTTGATTTTTTTGAATTTTGTTTTGCTCATTTAAATTCTGGTCAAACCTAACTTTGACCAAGATTTAAGCAAGTCTAAAACATCAAAATGAAAAACTAAGCCTGGATACTTCTTAGTCAATCCAAAATGAAGTTGTGGTGAGGTTTTTGAAATTTTCATGAAAAATGTGCTAAAAAGAGGGGTCCAAAGGTAGGGTAAACGGTCTCATTTCTAATCAAGGTTTTTTTCGACCTTATCTAAATCAGCCAAATAACTTTCCTACACATATATTCTATATGTACAGACTATGTGCGCTGGTTTTTCCATTTTTGATTTTTTTTAAATTTGTTTTGCTCATTTGAATTCTGGTCAAACTTAACTTTGACCAAGATTTAAACAAGTGTAAAACATCAAAATGAAAAACTAAGCCTGGATCCTTCTTAGTCACTCCAAAATGAAGCTGTGGTGAGTTTTTTGAAATTTTCATGTTCATTTCCCCAAAACACTTCTCTTCACTTCATACAAGAGAGTTTGAGATACTCGAGATATCATACAATACACATAAACTTATCATTTAAAATGTATGTAAAGCTTGTTTATCAACTTAAATCGTTAGTATATGACATAAGAAGACTATGTGCGCAGGTTTTTCATTTTTCTGATTTTTATTTAATTTATTATGCTCATTTGAAATCTGGTCAAACATAGCTTTGACTGCTCCAAACCCCTCCCAAACCCCGCTAACCCTAGCGCTGAATAAGGACCGTTCATCTAACCCTAGCGGCGATCAAGGGCCGTCGATCTAACCCTTCTAGAAGGAATCTGCGGGGAGGAGGGGGGCGATCCGCGAGATGCAATCTGATTGGCTGGGAGATTGTTTTTTTAACAAATATCGGGCGCGCTGGATGGACCGTTGGGCCGTGTCGTTGTCTGGACCTGAGACCGCAGTAAATAGCCCGTCTCAGCCTTTCCAGGCCTTGCATGCATGGAGGCGGCTACGTGGGTTTGCGCATGCGCGGGAGGCGGCGACGTGCATGCATGCGAGTGAGGCGAGCGAGGCGCGCTAGGCGAGCTAGGTGGTTCAGGGCAGCGATTCACATGCACTGCCCGGTCAAAGATGCATCGTTTTCGTGCAAAAATTTAAGTGTGCAAAACGTAACGGATACACACACGCGTCCGGATTCACACACGCACCGTTCTCATCCTTTCTCTCTTCCTCTCCCACCCACAGGCCTATAAATGGGGTGCCTCTCTTCCTCTCCCACCCACAAGCCAGATCCGATCCTCTCCAACTTCAAACACCCAAGCGACCGAGCCCTCCCCAAGCGAGACCAAGTGAAGAAGATGCAGTTCAACGGGCCGACCTTCAGCCGTCCGCCTGTGGTGCCGGAGCTGCGCTACCCACCGGGCGTGCTCGTGGAGAGGGAGCTCCGTGTGTCGGCTATTTCAAGGTGGAGGGGTTCCGTCGAACTCACCCGCGCCTTCCTCAGAGCCGACTATGCCCACCTCCCACGGGGCTCGCCGAGGATGTTCACCCTCAACGAGGTTCGTGACCGCGGCGACATCCTCCTACTGCTCACGGTCACCTTCACCAACCCATTTGACGCGCGCGAGCTCCTCGGCCAAGTCTTTTGGTGCGGCTGCGAGGCCATCTTCTTCACCATCTACAACATCTACACCAACTACGAGCGCATCTTGCCCGCTCCAGGCCAGATGCACTCCCTTCCCTACGACGACGAGGAGGAGGTGTGAAGATGAAGACGGTGTTGAAGGGGCGCGCGCGGCCAAGGTGGAAGAAGGAGGTCAAGATGAAGATGTTCAAGCCCGGAGTCAAGCTCGTCATGTTTGGTTTTTTATTTTGTTGCTTTTCTATGTCGTGTCGTGTCGTGTCATGTTTCGTCATGTGTCCGTGAACTGTCCGTGAACTTATCTAAGTTATTGTAATGGTACGGTGTGTTCCATCTTATTATGTGTGTTAAAAAATGTCCGTGCCCAAACTTATCATTTCTTCCCTAAACAAGTCATGAAGTTCGAGAACTTGTGGTTTTCGGAGGGGGTGAGAAGCCCTCTGTTTCATTCAAACAAAAAGTCATGAACTAACATGCAAATTTATTCCCTTTAAATCCTAAACCAAGTGCCACTCTAACCCTAAACCAAGTGCCACTCTGACCAAAATCATGTGGTAGTGCAACATACATTTTCAACCTTCCAACCCTTCAAAATTTAAGTGCAAAACAAAGAAAAACCACTCTCACGCGTGTGCAAACAATCACGGTCTCACTATTTTTTTTAAAAATCACAGTCTCACTATGTATACCTTCCTTCCCTACCCATGTCAAAGTATTGCCATCTGTCCTAGCGGTTACCAGCGCAGCCCTAAACACCACAAAACCACGCGGTCCTGTGTTCGAGTCCCCAGCGGCACCAATTTTTTGTGCATTTTCCACCCTTCATTTTTAGACATATTATGTTTTTCTCAATGTAATGCCCTTAAAAAATGTTCATTTATTTTGGCACCTGGCGTAAACCTCTACCAGAGCTGAGGCACATTTTTCATGACATTTTGGTCTTTGATTTAAATCACGGTGTATTTGAATTGGATTAATTAACAGCTCCAAAAAATTTCTAACCTTAATTGTTTGGCTCTGGAATAATTCAATTAGCTTTCACAAAAAGTTTCAGCATTATGATTTACTGCCTAAATTAAATCAGAATAGAAAACATAAAAATACGCAAGAAAACCCCTGAATGGGCCTAATTGGATGCAGTTGGCCCATTAGTCTAGCCTGCACTTGGCTCTACGCTCTGAATTTGGCCCAAGAGCAACCTTTTTTTTTGGACAGAAAGGCAGAGCAGAGAGCTGCATTTCATTGATCAAAAGTTTCTGAATTTCTAATTTCTTCTCTTTTTTTTTCAACATATTTAAATGTTGGTCACTTCTTCTCTTTTTGTTTCAACATTTAAACAACTTTAACCAACATTTAAACTAGGTGAATTTCTCAAACAATTTCAAGATTACAAATTCCTTCATAATTCATGCCTTTCCATACATTTTCAACATTACAACCAGTGCGATTACCATACCTACAAATGCCCAAAAGTATTTGCAAATGGGTATTGGTAGTGCTTGATCTTCAAGCTTCCTAACCTTCTTCATTCAACATCCTAAGCTCAATAGCTAGCTCTCTGTCAGTGCGTGCTTCGCCATCCATCTCTTCTTCTGGAGCTCGTGGTGTGGCCACTGCCGTTCGTGGCAGCATGCACAACCATTCTTCATGCTCTTCTTGCAGTTCATTCATCAGAGTCTTGGCCAGAGTATCGACCCAAAGAAAGAAGCATGTCACCTGCATGAACTTGGTTTTATCCCGACGACGAAAATGGTGCAATTTCCCCGATTCTTACCCCATTCTCGCTGCACACGTAGAACGGACGATTCTGGTTCCTCGGTGTCTGAGAAACCCTTCGATCAACGCTCGCCCGGCACCGCGGACAGACGAAGACAGGCATGTCCACACGCGCCCGGCTCTGCATCCGCGAGGTGGCGCGGGAGCTTGAGGAAGACATGGAGCTCGGAGCCGAAGGGGATCTCAACGCCGCCGCGCCCTCCACTGCTAGCTTCCCACCGCCGCGCCCTCCACAGCTAGCTTCCCGCCGCCGTGCTCTCTCTCTCGCCGTGGTCACCGCCGTGCTCTCTGTCGCCATGGTCACCGCCGCTGTCGCTCGCTTATATAGCACACCCGCCAACGACTCTCTGCTCAACGACTCTTTGCTGGGTCTCACAAGCCACGCGTGCAACGGTCTGAATAAAATTGGCCGTTTCTGCCGCCTGGTCCCACCTGTAAGGGCCGAGTCAAAAGGTTGACCTGACGGAGACGGCAGAGTTCAAGAGTCGGTGCGCACGGACTAGGGGCAAAACTGAGCACAATTCGCATCTGAGGACAAAACTGAGCACATGGACACCACTGAGGACAAAAGGATAATTAACCCATTTATAAACGCATACATGCCACCTATGTGATTCCCAGGGCACATGCACCTGCCAGCATAATTGAATTATTTGTACTGCATGTTCGGTTACTGAAGTTACGCTTTCCCATTGTGTGTGAACTCCATCTCCTGTCAAGGCATAGAAAGTCCCAGATTTTATGCATTAACTTGGTTTCATGAGGACGCATGCTACACTTGTTTTGTGTGGGTGCTCACTTTTTTGTATCAACAATATTAATTGCTCTTTTCATGAGGCACCCATGCACTTGTCTGCATATATACATACGGATGCGTATACCCCTCTCTCTCATTCTCAGTTTCCTCACATTCGAAGTCATTACTATGTCAAAGTCACTCTACTCCTACCCGCAAAACAAGTCACTGTACTCCACATATTAGCGATGAGGTACATGAACGAACTATTCTCGGTATCATCTTGATAGAGGAGCATAGACAATTAGACATATATGCTTGATTAAGGATAAGGTGACCATGGAGCTTTGAGAATATAAGGCATGGGAAGAAAATTCTAGCAATATGGGGCTTTGTGATGGGGGTAATTAACTGTACGTGAAGGGTTCTTTCTTGCTTCATCTTCTTCTTCCCATCTCTTTCATCACACTCAATATTGCAGATGGGTAATGCCTCTATGAAGGGTTGAAGCATCCCTTCACGAGTCGGATCTATAGGTCTAGCTAGCTAGACACCAGAGTTGCATCCCTGCATCCTACAAATGACCTTGTATCTACTGAAGGAATAAACAACCCTTGCTCCAGGACACATTATTAGCAATTCCATGTTCAATTCTGCCATGATGGAAACCACAATGCCCAAATAAGATTTTGACAACCAACAACGTGGATCAATGACCGGAATCGACCATGATTGGCAAGTTTGCCAAATTCAGGGATAAAAAGGTTGGTGCATGGTTTAGATTATCCCCTAGAAGCTCAAGGTTTAAAACCAACTTTGCTCTTTTAATTTGAGAGTTTTTACCCCCATGAGCTGTTTTGAGCAATGACGGGACAATCGAAATGGTGCTCATTGTCCCTTTCTTTTCTTGTTACTTGCTTGGCTTCTTGCTGCAACTAAACTAGTACTACTTAACTTGAAAAATAATTGATTAATTCCATAGGTTAGTCCTGATTAGTGGTGGTAGAACATGGAAGAGTTTTGATTTTCTTTATTTTTTGCGGGAAGAAGGGTTCTGGGTCCTGATCTGCTTTCCCAATTTGCGTAGTATAATTAAGTTGGTCAAATGGGTGGAAATGGTAAGCCCAAAACGGCTGCAATTCGCCCCTCCTTTTGTCAACATTTTTCTCAAGCCATTTCAAAGAGAAAAGAAAAATATCGAAACCTCGAGGCGAATGCCTGGATCTAGAGAAAATTGTTTAGGGTGTGTCTGACAGCAAAGTATTGCATAAACTGTAGTATTGAAAAACTGCAGTATTTTTATCTATAGGTGCTAGAAACCACAGTTTTGACATATCAAAGTATTTTGTAGTATTGGGAATACTGTGACAGTGTTTGGCTGGTGCATGTTTAGGACGATGTAAATTAGCTAGCTAGCCGTTTCATAGCAGTCGCAAGACATGCACGATCTTAGCTGACCAGTGGTTGCAAACTGAACGGCCATGCATAAATAGACCCGGCGGCAAGCTATGCATCAGCGGCGCGGCACGGAAGTGCGCGGCGTCGCTCTGGCTTGGCTGCGGCTTGACCGACAGCTGCTAACGCGGCGCGCTGAGGCATGGGGCGACGTTCGGGAGGAGCCTTGTTTCAAAAAAAAATGTTCGGGAGGAGCGCATGGACAGGAAGCAAGGCCGGTGTGGCTCAGCACAAGGGTCTGCGCAGGCTCAGCCAGCAGTGTGTTCAGAGTTAGCTTTGTAGGCATCAGCGTGCGCGACCATGGCATTAGCAATCTGGGCATGTGGTGTCTAGGGGCCGACCTAATGCACAGCGCGTACAAGGAGAAGAGAAGCGCATCTGGGAGTAGGAAGGACACCATTTTTATTTCCATTCCCTTCTCTTGGCTTGTCCCATGGCCGGCGATCTTCAGGGTGGCTGTGACGGCTTGGGAGCGAGGAAGGCGATAACGAACAGTCTCGTTTTCTTTGTGTGCTCTGTTTTAAAAAAAGAGGTCCAGGGTTCTTTTTTTAATACAGAGAAAATATCACGGTTTTGACAATACCACAGTATAAATACTATAGTTTTTTGTGGGTGCCAAACAGCTCAACGTAAATTAAACCATCGTATTTTAAAAAACTGCAGTATTGTCATAATACTTTGAAAAAACTGAGCTATCAAACGGGGCCTTAGTTGTTTCGTGGGAATGCAGCAAGATTCTCTCACACAAACATAGTATATGCTCTGCCTCTCAACTCACCAAAATATGCAGAGTCAAACAAGAATACACCGCCCCACTTGTATCAACTCCACAGCCCAATATGGCCTACCACTGAAACTCGTGCACAGCGCTACACATTTTCTTCTTCTCTTGCGAGCTGCGGTTGACCGACCCAGCTGGCTGGCTACAAAAGAATAAATACTACTCCCGCCGTTCACAAACATAAGATGTTTTACATATTTCAATATAAATTACATTCAGACTGAAATGAACGACCAAACACTCTAAAATGCGTGTACATACATCTGACTCGGATTTTTTTAGAACATCTTGTGTCTGTGAACGGATGTATTTTCACAGATAAACTTTTTCTCCTGACTATAATTTTGCTTAGGAGTTCACAATCTCAGGTGTCACAAAGTGATTATCTGATGTTTTAGAATGATCCTACTTACTTGCGGCAATCTTGCAACCTAGAAGATTTCTCCCGGTGCCAACCATTCGCAAAATATGAAATCGATCTTCCTCATATGCCCTAGCAATAAGCCGTTACCCTGAATTTATGTGCCAAAGATATAAGCAGTGGCGGCGCCAGGATCGAGGGAGTATGAATTCAAAGCCATGTGGAAGACTGGGTTGCCCGGAGGAAGAAACATCTGTGTAGTAGTATGGCGGGGGAGTATGATTTTGTTATTTGCGGTTCCTAACTTAGAGCACACAAACTTGTTTGAGCTCTCCATCTCTATTGATGAATGAACACGACAAGTCTTTTATAACCTGAAATATGAATGGAGGGATATATCGATGGATGGGTGGTTACCAAGGACGTGACAAGGAAGTGGAGTTGGGTGAGAAAGTGATGGATCCAACATACACAAATTTACTACCAGTACTAGATCGCAGCTTCTATGTGTACCTCTTCTCCATGAAGAGTTCATGGTACATTGTTGGTCAAATTTTATTTACATGACGTGAAACTAATGAAGGGAAAGGATGAAGCCTAGCTTTTCTAGCTACCAGGTTGAGGTGTGCTTTGAGCTCAACGTTACCCTGGCCTACCAGTTGGTGCACACAAGAAAAGCAAAGATGCTACACTTGGCCATGTGGTTGGACCTCATGCCAACTATACCAATCATCCTCGTATGATCGTACCCTCGTGCGCACGACACAACTGCTCCATTGCAAGCTTTCGATTCATGATAACTTAATGTGTACCCCTCTTATAAAAAAAATCGGAAAAACTAACGCCCACACGTGTGGGCGTTTGCACATCGCCCACACGCCTCCATCATCACTCATTTTGTCACGTATGAACAGATGACATCAGTAGAAATCTTTTTGGTTTTCGGCTTAAAAATATTTTATCTTCTAATTCAAAAAGTGAATTAAAAATCCGTTTTCACCATTAAATCCGTCTCGACGAGATCTTCAAAACTAGACACCATATTGATATGTTTCGATGAAATTTTTTTTGCCCAAAAGTTGTCATGATGTTTACACTGTAGTTGCCATAGTGCTTAAACTAAAGTTGCTATGTGGCAATTTTAGTTTGTAGATCATGGCAATTTTAGTTCTCCGATGATGGCAATTCCAGTACTTTGACCATGAAAATATATTTTTTATGAACCATGGCAATTTTAAGTGCATGTATCGTGTCAATTTTAATTTATGGTGCATGGCAAGTCTAGTTTCTTAATTCCCCGTTTTATAATGTGTCAAAGATTACTTTTAAATGTAGAAGAAAATAGCTGAAACGTATCATGCACTACTAGGGAAAAGCCTATACACAGAATCTTACCAGCAGCGCTCCTCAAAATACCACGCTACTGCTATTTAGCAGCAGCGCGTTTCACCAAAACCCGCTGCTAAAAAGAAAATAGCAGTAGCGCGTCCACCACAAACCGTGCTACTGCTATAATTGCCATGACCTCCCCCCCGCTAGTTATAGCAGTACAGAACAACGCTACTGCTATAGAAGTTAGCAGCAGCGCGCTTCTAGGAAAACCGCTACTGCTAAGATCAACCCATAAATTTAGTCCCACCTCGCTTCGTGAACAGGGTGTTTACCACCTTAAATTTGTTATTTCTGAAACTATCACAACCAGTTGGTCTTCACTGGACTCTATGTGTAAAATTTGTGGCCAATGTATTTTTGCACAATTTAGATTGTACACAAAAAGATCATTGATGGCCAATGTATTTTTGCATTGATGTATTTTTTGTATAGTTACACTTAGCAGTAGCGGTTTATATGCAAAGCGCTACTGTTATTCAGATTAACTGTAGCGCGTTTTAGCAAACGCGCTACAACTATCCCTACCTTATCCCCACGCGCACGACCGGCCCTCACTCACACTGATCTCACTCTCGCCCGCGTGTCGATAACCGTCGTCGTGCGTCGCCGCCACCGCCGCCGAGGTACTCCCCTCCTTCCGTCCCTCCTCCCTCCTCCTCCCTCCTCCCTCCGCCTGCGGCCGCCCCTCCCTCCTCCGCCGCCGCCCTCCTCCCTCCGCCTGTGGCCGCCCCTCCTTCCTCCTCCGCTGGCAGCCCTCCTCCCACAGCCCTCGACCTCGCCGCCCCTAGCTACCTCTCCGTCGCCCCCCACCACCTGCCACTAGTTAGTACTAGATTTAGTAGTAGTAGATGTTAATTTAGGGTTCATAGCTAGTACTAGATGTTGCTTAGTTAGTACTAGATTTTTAGTAGTAGTAGTGGTAGTTGAACTACTTTAGTTGTAGTTGAACTAGTTTAGTAAGTAAATTAATAAACTAGTTGAACTAGTTGAATTAATAGAATTAATGTATTTTTAGTAAGATAATTAATATAACTAGTTGAACTACTTTATTTTTAGAAAGAACTAGTTTTTTTTCTATTTATAGTAAATTTATATTTAGTAAGAACTAGTTGAATTAATAAAACTAATTGAACATGTCATATTTGTTGTTATTTTTTAGTTTAAGCAATTATTCGGGATGTATTAGTGATAACTTATATGGTTTCAGGTGACCACCGTCGTCCCCGTCACCGACCCCCTCCGACATCCCCGCCGTCGTCCCAGTCACCGACCCCCTCCGACATCAAGGTGAGACCAGCCAAATATCCTTGTATATCTTGTGTTGTTGCTCAAATAGGATATGTGGTTGCCCAAGTGGTCGTTCATGTTCAGTTTACATCTCCGAGTGGCCTATGTTTTGTCGGAGTGTTGATTAATTTCCGTTCCGGCAAATTTCAGGCGCTCGATATGTCCTTTTTTAGCAAAGGTCATGCCGGATTTTTCCGTGAATTCTGGCATGACTTGTGCTAGAATATGTACAAGTTTAATCTTTGAATTATGATTGTAGGACAGTCTCCCGGGGGAGTGTAGCTGGTGCCACGACGATCGAGGTATGTGCGACAGGTTCGTTCGGCTGGACGAAGATCGGGGCTTCAGCATTAAGCTCGAGGAGACCTTCGATTGTGAAATGGTACGCAACAACGACAAGTGTTTTTTTCGTAATTAAGCATGACTTCAACTATTTCAACGTCTAATTTTCATATTTTACAATTCGACTAGCTTATCTCATGCCATGCAAGACGCTATGTCTTGGAGAGGATGGGTTTTGAAGACCATGAAAATTTCGAAACAAAGAAAATACACCTAAGGACCCATCATGATATGGATTTTGAAGTAAATCGGTGCAATGCTCAGAGTGTAACCCATTTTGGTTGCCAAAATTGGGAAGCACTTTGCAAAATGTATGGTATTTATGAGGGTATGATTGTCACCGTGGATCTTGGTGATCCTGACATCGAGCAAGACAATATGGACATTTGGGTCCTTGTTGATACGCTTCCGATTGTACTGCTATGTGAGTTTCTCAAACATAGTTATTAACTAATTTATATTGTTTATTTCAAAATAGTTGATAGCTTATTTCCATTGATAGCTTATTTTGATTCTTCAAAAACTGTGCGGAAGATGGTAGATAAAACCCACTACACCGATGGCACTGAATTAACGTATAAGGAGAAAAATCATCTGATCGCATTTTGGACTCTTCTTGAGAATTACAATGACTATTATCGAACTCCTCCAAATTATGGTGAATACGTGCCACTAGTGCATGTGTTGAACCACGGTAGCTTCTCTGGAGATACCCTGGTAAGATTTTTTACTATTACGACATCCGTGCATCTTTTGCATACTTCTAAAACTAGTACATCATTGCTAACTACGAAGTTATTATTATATTTTTCAACAGAAACTCCCGATGGATTGTGTGCCTCATCTGATGTCTCTGCATGGTCGCCTCTCAGTTCTGAACATACTGCCAGGTAAATCTACGGAGCTCACCTGTGCATATCGGATTTCTAAATCCCGTGAACACATGTTCATCAAAGAGTGGAAGAAATGTATGGACATTCGCAAGGAGGTTCTTGGAAGTAACATTCAGCGAAAGGCAAGAATTGGAGACAGGCTAATCTCCATTCTCCATAATGGAGAGTCAGGGGCTATCTTGTTTTTTGCTATTTTACCTTAGAAAATGTAGTAGGTCTTAATCGAATGTAATAGGTCCTATGAGGTACAATATGTTTATTATGTGGTAATGTGTTAGAGTTGATAATGATGATCTTGAGGAGATGTTATGTGATGTCAATGATGAAAACGATGATCTTGAGGAGGTGTTATATGACAATGATGTATTATGATGATAGGTTGTTAATGCTATGATGATGATGATGATATTATTATATCATCGGGTGAAAGAACCGCGGATTAGTTTCAAGTGGATGGACATCCACTTGAAACTAGTCCACGGTTCTTTCACCCCATGATGTAATAACTCATTATTATGTAAAAACAATCTCTAAATTCCTGTTGTATAAAAACTTGTGTAAAGGTGTATGAATACAACATGAAATAAAAAAGAAATAAATACTAAATAATAGTAATAGCGCGGGAGAGAAGAAGCGCTACTACTAATTACCAGTAGCGCTGTTATGAAGAAGCGCTACTACTAAGTCAATTTACCAGTAGCGTGGGTCTAGGCGCGCTATTGCTAAGCATTAGCTATAGCGCCTTATCAGTAGCGCTCCTGCCCGCGCTACTGATAGGCCTAAAACCCGCGCTGCTGCTAGGCTTTTCCCTAGTAGTGATGGCAACTTCAGTGTAAACATCATGACAATTCATGTGCAATAGACACGTCAACTTTTAATATAAAAAAATTCGTCGAAATATATTGATATGAGATCTAGTTTCGAAGATCTCGTCGCGAGGAATTTAATGATGAAAATGGATCTTCAATCGAATTTTTTATTTAAGAGATAAAACATTTTAAAAACAGAAAATCCAAAAAGATTTCCACATGCATGCATGCGGTGACACGGTGTAGTCTGTGTGCTATAGGGCGTGTGGGCGAGTTTGGCTCCCACCACACATGTGGGCATTAGCGTTGTCCAAAAAAATTACCCACTCATTGTATAAAAAAAAGGACATGTACACATTTAGTTTTAACATTTAACTTTGACAACCAGTTAGACTATTACTGTACCAACATTGTAAAAAAAACTATTACTGCACAGATTATCATGCGACATGACATATTTATACCATTGGAAACTTTCTACGAATGTGATTTCCATGAGTAGATGCCATATGTTTGTCACATGGTGTAAGAAAGGTTGAGAATAGAACTTATGCGAGGGACCGTTCATTCTCATAAAAGTTTGTTTTTTTGGAAACTCTCACGTTACAATTCACCAACTTGGTGTAGGATGACATATTATTCTTGACTTCCAACACCTAGAGGTTTTTTTGGAACAACCAGCCAATTTTGTGGTAGTTTTTTGAAAATGAAAAAAAGTGATAGTTTTATAGACATAGCCCATAATGTAGTAATTTTTTCCCCTATATACTTAGCCATCCAGTGCATATAAAAATAGACGTGTCTCAAGATTTGTTTTCTTGATGCATCAACTACATTCCGTATCCTCTATTTATACACACCAAAGGTTAGGATGGGCATCCACAACACAAATCGCTAATCACCAGGGATTACAATACAACTTGATTAACATAATCGCCATCAACCTTATTGTCCAGGGTATCTACACAACATGCCTATCTTCACTGCACTAGATGTTGAGCTTTGGAGGAGCGCTCACGGTTTGACGTGCAGCCAAGGAAGGAACAAGAGGTGCAACGGTGACTGGGTGACATAGTTACTAGGCCACAAAATGAAGCCTCCAAATTCTTGGCCCGGGACTAACTAGTGACGACATTGCTGCTCCTTCGTGGGACCAAGTCGGCGAGCCCGGGCAGCTTCTCACTGTCGACGGTTGCCGGCTCCGCCCTTCATCTTCAACTGTCGTAGTTAGAAGTTAAAAAATGGATAAATGAGGCGAACCTTCCTCTCTTTCCTTGTGTCACTTGCATGTATCACTCATTCGGTGCCTCCCATTCCAACAATACTCCACAAAAAGGTTTTGGTCTAGCATGCATACAGCCAAATGCGCAAGCCAAGACGATGCACTACTCGTGAAAGACTTGTCATCTACGTAAGAGATAGAAAGATAGGATATCTGGGTTATAATTTATAAACGCATACATGCCACCTGTGTGATTCCCAGGGCACATGCACCTGCCAACATAATTGAATTATTTGTACTACATGTTTGGTTACTGGAGTTATGCTTTCCCACTGTAAATTATGTGAACTCTGTGTCCTGTCAAGACATATAAAGTCCTAGATTTTATGCATTAACTTGGTTTCATCAGGACACATGCTACACTTGTTTTGTGCCAGCGAGAAGGTGTGGGTGCTAACTTTTTTTGCGATGGTAGCAGCTGGTCATCTCCTTTGATTTGTACTAACAATATTAATTGCTCTTTTCGTCAGGCAACCATGCACTTGTCTACATATATACATAATGATACACATACCCCTCCCCCCCTCTCATTCTCAATTTCCTCACATTCACATGACCATGTCAAAGTGATGAGGTACATGAACGAACTATTTCCGGTATTGTCTTGACAGAGAATCATAGACATATATGCATGATTAAGGATAAGGTGACCATGGAGCTTTGAGAACAGAAGGCATGGGAAGAAAATTTCTAGCAATATGAGGCTATGTGGTGGGTTAACTGTACGTGAAGTGTTCTTTCTTGCTTCATCTTCTTGTTCCCATCTTTTTCATCACACTCGGTACTGCAGATGGGTAATGCCTCTGCTACAAAAGTGAAGGGTTGAAGCATCCCTTTATGAGTCGGATCTATAGGGCTAGCTAGCTAGCTAGACAACGGAGTTGCATCCCTACATCCTACAGATGACCTTGTATCTACTAAAGGAATAAAGAACCTTTGCTCTAGGACACGTTATTAGCAATTCCATGTTCAATGCTGCTACGCTGGAAATCACAGGGCCCAAATAAGATTTTGACAATCAACAACGAGGATCAATAACCGGAGCCGACCATGATTGGCAAGTTTGCCAAATTCCACGATAAAAATGTTGGGGCTTGGTTTAGACTACCCCTAGAAGTTCAAGGTTTAAAACCGACTTTGCTATTTTAATTTGAGAGTTTTTACCCTCGTGAGTTGTTTTCGGCAATGCCGGGACAATCGAAATGGTGCTCATCGTCCCTTCCTTCATTTGTTCACTCTGTTTGGCACCGTACATTAGACACACAAAGCACATATGTGCTACAAAAACCTCTGACGAAATGGAACAAAGCAAATGTAATCATATGCTGGTATATCAGAGATAATTAGATAAATGACGCACCAATACCTTCCAAATTACAGCTTCAGAAATGCCTTTATGGTCATTTATTAGGCATTTCACATGAATACTTCTCCCATGTTTTGGATAAAGAATGGACGATTCAACCAGCGGGAGTCCAAGTTAGACTTTATATATTTTTATTGTGCTTTATGCTTTTTACCTATTCAGAATGCAACTACTTTGCACAATTGTCTGTGTTGATTGTCTTGGCTGAATGCATACTACTATTTGATTAATTGGGTTAATTGTCTTGTTTGATTACATTGCACCATCCATTTTTTGTTTCCTTTACAAGTCCGTCCCGGGTTTTTTCGAAAAGGGGGTTTACCCCAGCCTCTGCATCAGAAAGATGCATACGGCTCATATTATTAAAAATAAAATCCAGTAACAAAGTCTCCAAGTATCGAGGTGCGAAAAAAAGTAAAAGCTCGAAAGAGCTGAAATCCTAAGCCACAACCGGCTGGCAAACACAATAGGAGCACTACATGCCTATCCTATTACATGACCGCCATCCAAACCGGTTGAAAATATCCCGCGCTACCATCTCCCATCGGGTAGACGCAGTAACCAAATGCTCCTTGTCCTCCGTCGGAGTGAGTAGCGACCACATACGGATGAATGCCGTGGCCCTGAAGATAACCTGCAAAAAGTGAATGTTTGTTGATCTGTTAAATACTAAATCATTTCTGCAGTTCCATACTGCCCAAAGTAAAGCACAAACGCCAACACGAATGTGTCTTGCAGTATCGGAATCAACCCCATCAAGCCATGGTCCAAATAACATGTTGATAGAGGTGGGCTGATTAATATTAAACGCAATATGAATCGACCGTCACAGAATCTTAGCCAACGGACAATCGAGGAAGAGGTGTTTGATGTTTTCGTTATTATCGCAAAAGCTACACCTAGATGAGCCCATCCAGTTGCGTTTTGCCAGGTTATCCTTAGTCAAAATGACTTGTTTATGCACAAACCACATAAACACTTTGATGCGTAAGAGAACCTTTACTCTCCAAACGTGAATCGAGGAAGGGACAACGCTAGAGTTAATGACATCCAGATACATAGACTTTACCGAGAACGCACCGTTCTTAGTAAGTTTCCAATGCAGCTGATCTGGTTGCTGGGTCAGCCGAACCTCCATTAAACGTCTAACAAGGTGGAGCCAAGCCTCCCAACGATTTCCGACTAGCGTCCTCCGAAAACTAATATTGAGGGGAGTGGATTGTTCGAATACTGGATTTGCCACTCCAGCCTCTAGGGACCTGCAAGCCGAGATGATGTAATGACCATGATGGTATCACGTCCCCACACCTACAGTGTTGAAGGATCCATCGACAGATAATGCGACCCTGCCATGATCAGGGGCTGGGAGACCACGGTGTTGGCTGAGACATCAGCCTCAACATTCTTACATGTCCAATTCAAAAAGATGGTGCATGGTGCCCTTGCATGTTTATGATGAACTAGCCATCCGGTGCATGTAAAAATAGATGGGACTCAAGAGTCAAGATTTGTTCTCCAATGCATCTACTATATGTCGGTTCCTCGCTCTATTTTTTTACACACCAAAGGTTAGGGTGTGCATCCAGAGCACGGATCCCTAAACACCAGGGATTACAACGTCATACAAATTGACTACACGTCCGCTAGCAACCTTATCTACCGAGGTTATCTACACAATATGCCTATATTCAGTGCACTGACTGTTGAGCTTTGGAGGAGCGCTCAGGATTTGACATGCAGTTGAGGATGGAAATATGGAATCGACGGATCAAGAGGCGTAGGCGTGACTGTTTGACTTGTTGATTGGGCCACAAAACGAAGCCTGCAAAGTCTTGCCATGGGACTATCCAGCAATGACATCGCTGCTCCTTGAAGCAAATATGCTGGTGAGCCCAGGCAACTTCCAGGGTTGCCGGTTGCTGGCTCCGCCCTTCTCCACCAGCGGTGGTAGTTACAAGGAGAACGAAAAATAAACAAGGCCAACTTTCCTCTCTTTCTTTGCTTCACTGGGATGTATCACTCATTCCGGTGCCTTCCATTCCAACGATACTCCTGAAAATGTTTTTGGTCAAACATGCACACAGCCAAACCAGCAAGCCAAGACGATGCACTACTGAAAGGCTTATCGTCTCCTGGAAATAGGAAGATAGGATGTCTGCGTTATAATTTATAAACACATACATGCCACCTGTGTGGTTCTGAGGGCACATGGGCCTGCCAACTACTCCCTCCCTCTCAGTTACAAGTCATGCGCGTATACCTAGATTGCCAATTTTATCTCTAATATAAACTATATAACATAAAAATTATATTTTTTGAAAATAGAGCATCTAAAGTTTATATTGGTATATTTTTTGTAATATATGACTTGTATTAGGTTGGTCAAATTGACGACCTAGGGGTACGCACACGCCCTGTAAACTGAGAGAGAGGGAGTAGCATAAATGAATTATTTGTACTTCATGTGGTTACCGAAGTTACGCTTTCATAACTCAATATGATATCCACGCAATCGTGACATTTCTCTATCTCCCTCCCGTGGCTTTTAGAGGTTGTAACTTGGTTTCGGTTCCAAGCAAAAAATAATAATTTATTTAGAATACCGAGCAAAAATGTATGAAAAGAAGGAAACGTGTACACGCACTCCCTGATCAAATTTGTGGCATTTCATTCGGTCTGTACCCGAGGTTCTTAATACTATTAAATATCTACACATACCCAAATAGCAAGCAAGACACCCAAGATAGACACGGTTAATAGAGTAATGATCGACTAGTAATAAAAAGCAAGCATGCATCATCAGCAGAAAGTTCAGTCGCTGCTCCTTCTTGGCACCATGCCAGGAGCTGGCTCGGCCCCTCATCACCAGCTTTTGTAGTTAGAAGGAGAACATGGAATTAACAAGGCCAGCTTCCCTTTCTCGCTTGGCTCCAATCTGATGTAGTACCACTCATTCTGGTGCCCTCCATTCCAACAATACTCTGGGAAACTTCCGATGAGGCGCGCGGACGGCCAGCAAGCAAGCCACACGCCCACGACGATGCACAACTGAAAGGCTCTCGAAAATTAGAAAGAAGGATATCCGGGTTAAAATTTATAAGCACAGACGTCACACATATGTATGGTCTCAAGCGCACACACCTGTCGGCATAATTTAGTTATTTGTACTCATGGTTTTAAAGAGTGCGCTATAGCACGCAATATCGTTTACAAGAGGTCCCGCGCTAAGGGACTCTGGTCCAAACACATGATCAAATATTTTAAATAGTATGCTATAACACTGTTATAGCGTTTAGAAGAGGTCTGTTGCTAAGTGGACACGTGCTACACTTATTTATGTGGTAGTGAGATGATGAGTGCTAGGCTGCTAACTAAGTTCCTTTGATTTGTAATTGTACCAACAATATTAATTGCTATTTTTATGAGGCCACCATGTACCTTTTTATATATACATATATAGATTCATACATACGAGTAGGGCGTTTTGCTGACTTTGATCCAAACACATGAACAAACATTTTAATGACACATCAGTTGCCAAGATCCGAAGGGAACCAACAGATCAAGGAACAAACTCTTACATCCTCTTTGTTGGGGATATAACTATTAAGTATGACCCGCCCAGGAAGGGCCTGGTTATACCTATGGCGTTTCAAGATGTGAAGCCCAAGACGACACTTGAAGATGGCGGTTCAGTTAAGGACCCTAAGCCCAAAGGCGACTCAAGGCCCGTAGAGATAAACCGTTGTACTCCCTCCGTCCGGAAATACTTGTCGGAGGAATGGATGTATCTAGACGTATTTTAGTTCTAGATACATTCATTTTTATGCATTTCTTCGACAAGTATTTCCGGACGGAGGGAGTATGTAACTTGTATTGTAAGGCTAGAATAGAAAGAGACCGAGCCGGACACTGTTTATGAGCTGGCCGGGACTCTGTGAGCCGTTGGGCGTCGACCTCTATATATAAAGGGACAACCCAGCGGCGATTCAGGACAAACAACATCAGATCGAGAACTAGGTCAAGCGGATTCGCTCCCTGGTAATCGAGACATAAGCAATCCCACCTCAAACTGGATTAAGCCATTACCTTCACCGCAAGGGGCCAAACCAGTATAAACTTCCGTGTCCTTTTTTCCGTTTTAACCCCTTTAAGCTTCCTAGTTGCGATGACTCCATGACTAAGTCCTTTCACTAGGACATCTGCTGTGACAACTCCACGACAGTTGGCGCCCACCGTGGGGCCAGTGCACGGTGGATTTGAGTTCTTGAAGGGCAGCTTCGAAGGGTTCAAGGAATACGCTGTGGGCCGGATAACCAAGAGTCATCGCGGCAATCTCTACATCGACGACGTAGGCTGGGGCCCCGACGCCGGCTCAATTGAGTACGGGTACCGGGTCCCCTTCGGCGGAATCCACGTCTTCATCGGCAAGATCGGCGAGCCGGGCCCTGAGCCGGACATCTGCACCGACATCATCGAGACGGCTCAGCGTGCGAGACCCGCCCGAGCTCAGCCTGTCGTGAAGCGTGCCTTCATGGGATGCATCCATGGAGGGGAATTTTCAGAAGGATCTGTCCGGCGGTGAGACGGCCATCTACTCTGATGGTGAATCGTCCACGGGAGAGATAGATTCGTTGTATCAACTGCAAGATGGAGGGCTTGGGGGCTGTTCCGATGGCAGTAGTATTCCGGACCCCTTTGAGCCGCCAAGCAGAGTCGGGATCTTTATGGCTGGCACGCAACCCGGGCTAAACTCTATGACTGTGGTAGCAATAACTTCCGGATCAGCAGCGGTGACAGCAGCCGGGGCAGGAGACCCTGTGCACTCACCGGCTCAGGTCCTGATGGTTTTAATGGATAAAATGACAGCTCTATTAACCGCCATGGTCAAGCCGGTGGATCAAGCTCAACATGATGCGGAAGTGGCGCAGTTAAAGCAAGATATAGTGCAAGCTAAGGAAGACCTGGCGGCGGAAGACGTGAGGATAACCGTGGAGCGGGCGGCTCTGGACGCTCAAGCTCAGCGGATTCAGTCGCAGGCTTTCTAGCTCACGATAGATCAGAACGCGTCAAATGAGGTCATGAGGAGAAGGTACCAGAAGAGTCAATCTCGTCTGCCTCCGCTTTATGATCCCAGAAACCTCTTTCGCACACCCGGTGCAGGGCCTAGTAACCCGCCGGAGGTAAACCGGGTTGCAACACCCGAGGCTGGGACGCCGGTTCAGCCACGTGTAACGGAACCTCCTCGTCTGAATACTACTCCACCTCACTATGTACCAACACCATCGGATCATTATTCTAACCCTCCGGAGAACATGATCGCTGCAGCGGCACGATTGGCGGCTCTCCCGGTGGATGGCGACTCTCTGACGACGGTTGAAACACGAAGGGTCAGAGAACTTCTTCAGACGGCTTTGGCGCAGCAAGAGGCATACTGTTATAGCCGAGACAGGATTCATTCGACCCCTTGCCCAAGCCGGAGCCCGAGTTATAGCAGGCACATGGATTCTGCCGCTGTTTCAAGCAACGCTCGGTGCCGTGACCAGCCGTGCGGGAATGACCCGACGCCTGATGGAGTTCCTAACTTGGTTGATCAGAACAGGATACGTCAAGAAGCTGAGCAGGCGGCTAAGCGGGCGGCCTACCAGTCTTTTTCGGTTTATCTGACGACTTCAATTGAGGCAGGCGTGACCACTAGGAGCGGAGGTGTGCCCTGTTTGGTGTCAGCTCTGCGTAATGAGCGTTTGCCCAACGACTTCAAAGGACCTCGAAAGGTGCCTAATTACATGATCGACTTACAACCTGGGGCATGGATCGAAAGCTACGAGATGGCCATGGAACTTCTAGAAGTCAGCAACGCTGCAATGGACAAGTACTTCACCATGATGCTGGATGGGACGGCTCGTACTTGGTTGAAGGGGCTCCCACCTAATTCCATCGGTTCATGGGCAGAATTGAAGGCCCGATTTATTCAAAACTTTAAGGATACATGCAAGCAGCCCATGTCGATTGTGGACTTGAATAATTGCAAGCAAGAGGAGGGTGAATCCACGACCCATTGGGTGTGCCGAGTTAAGGCCATAATACATTGATAAGATGAATGTCGGCTCTGCAGTCTTAATGTTGGAAAAAAATTGCCGTTTTGAGCCTCTGAAACAGAAGCTAGGGCGGCTCAAGCGCGATTGTAATGACATGGGCCAGCTAATGGCGGGTCTAGTCAAGTATGCCGACTCTGATAGTACCAAGGATCCCGAGTCTGGCGATGAGAAGGCAGGGAAGGGAAAGAAGAGCGGCAACGCCAAGGGTCCTTAGCCTAACCCGACAAATCAAGGAGGCAATAATAAACGTAAGGCTGATGGTAGCTCGGAGTTTGTGGCTAACACCAATGCGCAGGGAAACAATCAACGACGTAAGAGGAGACCACCTCCTTGGTCCGGTGGGTCAGGTCCCACTCTGGAGTAGTTGCTAAATGAGCCCTGTCCAAGGCATGGTACTCAGCAGAAGTGGGCCACTCACTTGTGGAAGGATTGTACGATCATGAAGGCGTTCAAGAATTCTAACATGTTTGATGTTAATCATGGACCGGGCGGCGGGTCAGGCGGCGGCGGTTTTCACGGCCCGGGGGGTGGTTCTAATTCCAATTTTCAAGGCCCTCAGGGTAATCAGGGCGGTTATAATCAGCAATCTGGCCAGGGAGGTCAGCAGCAGCAGTCTGGATATCAGAGTAATCCAAAGCAGCTGAATAGTGGACAATATCATGTGTTTACCACCAACTTGTGCAAATGGGACCAGAAACTTCATAAGAGGGCTATGAACGCTGTTGAGCCGGTAGTTCCTCATTACTTGAGATAGTCTGAGCAGCCTATTCTGTGGAGTAGGGAGGATCACCCTCCCCGGATTGACAATCCGGGTCATTTGGCCTTGGTGGTGGCACCTCAGGTTGGTGGATATAAATTTACTAAAGTGCTCATGGATGGAGGCAGTAGCATCAACATCCTCTATTATGAGACTTTCCGTCGCATGGGTTTGACTGATAAAAATCTTAAGACGCCCAACACTGTTTTCCATTGAGTGGTGCCTGGTAAGTTAGCGTACCCAGTGGGTAAGATTGAGCTAGAAGTGGCTTTTGGAGATGAGCATGATTCCAGGGCCGAGAAGTTAACTTTTGAGCTGGTTAAAATCAGAAGCCCGTATCACGCTCTATTTGGACGGCCGGCTTATGCAAAGTTCATGGCGCGGCCGTGTTATGTTTATCTGCATCTCAAGATGCCGGGTCATAAGGGTACTATCACAGTGCATGGGAGTCGAAAGATAGCCCTGGAATGTGAGGAAGGCGATGCTGCTTACGCTGAGTCTGTCTGTGCAACAGAGGAGTTGAAGTTTTACAACGACAATGTTGACCCGGCGGACATGACATCTTTGAAGAAGCCAAGTACAGAGCATGAGCCGACGATGAAGTTTAAATTGGCCAACGATACCAAGCTGGTTGATTTTGTTCCTGGCGATTCATCTAAGCAGTTCAGTATCAATGCTAACATGGATCCCAAATAGGAAAGCACGCTCATCGAGTTCATCCATAAGAACTGGGACATCTTTGCATGGAAGGCTTCTGACATGCCGGGTGTACCGAGAGAACTCGCTGAGCACACTCTCAATATTGATCCAAAATTTAAGATGGTCAAGCAGTTTCTTCGGCGGTTCAATGAGGAGACGCGTAGGGCCATTGGTGAGGAGGTGGCTCGACTCTTAGCGGCCGGGTTTATTGTTGAAGTCTTTCATCCAGAGTGGTTGGCTAACCCGGTGCTAGTGCTTAAGAAGAACGGCACCTGGCGTATGTGTGTGGATTACACGGACTTAAACAAGGCTTGTCCGGCTGATCCTTTTGCTCTCCCTCATTGATCAAATCATTGATGCTACGACGGGTTGTGAGCGATTGAGTTTTTTGGATGCTTATTCTGGTTATCATCAGATCAAGATGGTAGTTAAGGACCAGGAGAAGATGGCTTTTATTACTCCTTTTGGAGCCTTCTGCTATGTGTCCATGCCTTTCCGGCTCAAGAGTGCCCAGGCGACTTATCAGCGATGTGTGCAGAACTATCTTCACAATCAGATTAGGCGCAATGTTCATGCTTATGTGGACGACATTGTGGTGAAGTCCAGAAAGAAGGAGACCTTGATAGATGATTTGAAGGAAACCTTTGATAATCTCCGGGTCTACAAGATGATGCTTAACCCGGCCAAGTGCACGGTGTGCTAGATGGCAAGCTTTTGGGTTTTCTGGTTTCTAACATAGGCATTGAGGCTAACCCGGAGAAGATCAAGGCCATCACTTCCTTAGCTAAGTCGGCGTGTATCAATGATGGACAGCGCTTGGCGGGTCGTATTGCAGCTTTAAGCCAGTTCATAAGCCGGTTAGGTGAGAAGGCCATACCGCTATATCAGATGATGAAGAAGACAGACGACTTCGTCTAGAGTGATGATGTTAATGCTGCCTTTGAAGATTTGAAGAGACAGCTAGCTGAGCCGCCAGCCCTTGCTGCTCCCATCGATAAAGAGCCATTATTGCTATATGTGGCTGCTAACACACGTGCTGTCAGTGTGGCCATTGTGGTGGAGCACAAGGAGGCTGACAAGGAACATCCGGTTCAACGACCGGTTTATTACATTAGTGAGGTGCTTATTGAGTCCAAGAAAAGGTATCCACATTGGCAGAAGCTCGTTTATGGGGTGTTCATGGCAAGCCGGAAGTTTAAGCAATATTTCCTGGGTCATCCCATCACCGTGGTCAGTTCTGCTCCTTTAGGAGATATCATTCAAAATAGGAAAGCCACAGGACGAGTCACCAAATGGGCCATTGAACTTGGGCCTCATGGTTTAAAGTATGTGCCACGCACTGCCATTAAGTCTCAAGCACTGGTGAACTTCATCAACGATTGGACAGAGCTGCAGATGCCTGAAGAGAAGCTAGACAACACATATTGGACTATTCACTTTGATGGGTCCAGGCAATTGGAGGGCTCGGGGACTGGAGTTGTTATAACTTTCCCTCGAGGTGATAAATTTTGTTATGTGCTAAGGTTGATGTTTCCCTGTACTAACAATGCAGCTGAGTATGAGGCCTTGCTCCATGGTCTTCGGATGGCTAAGGAGATGAGCTTAAGCTGGGTAAGGGGCTTTGGCGACTCAGATTTGGTGGCTCAACAAGTATCAGGCAAGTGGGATTCCAAGGATCCTCTCATGGCGGCTTATCGCCGTGAAGTTGATGCCATTGCCAGACACTTCAAGGGTTACCAAGTGGAGCACATTGATCGCAGAAAGAAGGAGGCGGCCGATGCTTTAAGCCGGCTGGGGTCTCAGCGTAAACCGGTGCCACCTAACACTTTCTTGGATATTCTGCATAACCCTTCTGCCAATTTGCCTACAGAGGAAGATTTGGTTGTTCCTGACCCGGAAGCACAATTGGTGGTGGCTCTTCACGTTATACCAGATTGGACAGTGCCATATTTGTCTTACATGACCCGGGGCAAGTTGCCCGAGGATGAAACCTTGGCTAGGCAGATAACCCGGAGGTCTAAGTCAATGACAATTGCCAATGGTGAGTTGCATCATTGCAGTGTCACTCAGGCATTTCAACGCTGTGTCTCTCCTGGAAGGTCAAGAAATTCTGCATGAGATTCATGAAGGAGATTGTGGCCATTGATACATCTCCAACGTATCTATAATTTTTGATTGTTCCATGCTATTATATTACCCGTTTTGGATGTTTATGGGCTTTACTTTACACATTTATATCATTTTTGGGACTAACCTACTAACCGGAGGCCAAGCTTGAATTGCTGTTTCTTTGCCTATTTTAGTGTTTCGAAGAAAAGGAATATCAAATGGAGTCCAAACGGAATGAAACCTTCGGGAGCGATCTTTTTGGAACAAACGTAATCCAGAGGACTTGGAGTGGAAGTCAAGAAACAAGCGAGGCGGCCACGAGGGTGCCCGACGTGCCCCCTAGGGCTGGGCGCACCCCCACCCTCGTGGGCCCCTCGAGTGTCCACCGACCTACTTATTCCTCCTATATATACCCATGTACCTCGAAAACATCATAAGCGACCACGGAAAACTATTTCCACCGTCGTAACCTTCTGTATCCGCGAGATCCCATCTTGGAGCCTTCGTCGGTGCTCCGCCGAAGGGGGAATCGATCATGGAGGGCCTGTACATCATCTCCAAGGCCTCTCCGATGAGTTGTGAGTAGTTTACCACAGACCTTCGGGTCCATAGTTATTAGCTAGATGGCTTCTTCTCTCTCTTTGAATCTCAATACAAAGTTCTCCTCGATCTTCCTGGAGATCTATTCGATGTAACTCTTTTTGCGGTGTGTTTGTCGAGATCCGATGAATTGTGGGTTTATGATCAAGTTTATCTATGAGAAATATTTGAATCTTCTCTGAATTCTTTTATGTGTGATTAAGTTATCTTTGCAAGTCTCTTTGAATTATCAGTTTGGTTTGGCCTACTAGATTGATCTTTCTTGCAATGAGAGAAGTGCTTAGCTTTGGGTTCAATCTTGCGGTGTCCTTTCCGAGTGACAGCAGGGGCAGCAAGGCACGTATTGTATTGTTGCCATCGAGGATAAAAAGATGGGGTTTATATCATATTGCATGAGTTTATCCCTCTACATCATGTCATCTTTCTTAATGCGTTACTCTGTTCTTTATGAACTTAATACTCTAGATGCATGCTGGATAGCGGTCGATGTGTGGAGTAATAGTAGTAGATGCAGGCAGGAGTCAGTCTACTTGTCACGGACGTGATGCCTATATACATGATCATGCCTAGATAATCTCATAATTATTCACTTTTCTATCAATTGCTCGACAGTAATTTGTTCACCCGCCGTAATACTTATGCTATCTTGAGAGAAGCCACTAGTGAAACCTATGGCCACCGGGTCTATATCTTATCATATAAGCTTTCAGTCTACTTTTATTTGCATCTTTTCTTTTCCAATCTATATCATAAAATACCAAAAATATATTTATCTTATCATATTATCTCTATGAGATATCACTTTCACAAGTGGCCTTGAAGGGATTGACAACCCCTTTATTGCGTTGGTTGCGAGTTCTTGTTTGTTTGTGTAGGTGTGTGGGACTTTTGAGGAGCCTCCTACTGGATTGATACCTTGGTTCTAAAGTTGAGGGAAATACTTAGGCTACTATTGCTGCAACACCCTTTCCTCTTCAAGGAAAACGAATGCAAGCTCAAGACATAGCAAGAAGGATTTCTGGCGCCGTTGCCGGGGAGGTTTTCGCTCTAGTCAAGACATACCAAGTACCCATCACAAACTCATCTCCCTCGCACTTACATTATTTGCCATTTGCCTCACGTTTTCCTCTCCCCCACTTCACCCTTGCTGTTTTATTCGCCCTCTCTTTCCCAATCTCCTCTCTCTTTTGCTTGCCTTTTTGTTTTCTTGTGTGTTGGATTGCTTGTCGCGATGGCGCAAGATAATACCAAATTGTGTGACTTTTCCAATATGAATAGTAATGATTTCCTTAGTACTCTGATTGCTCCTCTTAATGATGTTGAGTCTTGTGAAATCAATGCTGCTTTGCTGAATCTTGTTGAAAGATCAATTCTCCGGCCTTCCTAGTGAAGATGCCGCTACCCATCTAAACAACTTTGTTGATTTGTGTGAGATGCAAAAGAAGAAAGATACAGATAATGATATTGTTAAATTGAAGTTATTTCCGTTTTTACTTAGAGATCGTGCTAAAGTTTTGTTTTCATCTTTGCCTAAGAATAGTATTGATTAATGGAATAAGTGCAAAGATGTTTTTATCTATAAGTATTTTCCTCCCGCTAAGATCATCTCTCTTAGGAACGATATTATGAATTTTAAACAACTTGATCATTAACATGTTTCCCAATCTTGGGAAAGAATGAAATTGTTGATTCGCAATTGCCCTACTCATGTTTTGAATTTATGGATGATCATACAAAATATTTATGCCAGATTGAATTTCGCTTCTAGAAACCTTTTAGATTCAGCCGCGGGGGGCACTTTTATGGAAATCACCTTAGGAGAAGCTACTAAACTCCTTGATAACATTATGGCTAATTATTCTCAATGGCACACCGAAAGATCTACTAGTAAAAAAGTGCATGCTATAGAAGAAATCAATGTTTTGAGTGGAAAGATGGATGAACTTATGAAATTGTTTGCTACTAAGAGTGCTTCCGTTGATCCCAATGATATGCCTTTGTCTACTTTGATTGAGAATAATAATGAATCTATGGATGTGAATTTTGTTGGTAGGAATAATTTTGGTAACAATGCTTATAGAGGAAACTTTAATCCTAGACCTTTCCCTAGTAATTCCTATAATAATTATGGAAATTCCTACAATAATTCTTATGGTAATTTAATAAGATGCCCTCTGATTTTGAGAATAGTGTTAAAGAATTTATGATCTCTCAAAAGAATTTTAATGCCTTGCTTGAAGAAAAATTGCTTAAAGTTGATGATTTGGCTAGGAACATTGATAGACTTTTGCTTGATGTTGATTGTTTGAAACTTAGATCTACTCCTCCTAAGCAAGATATTAATGAGTCTCTCAAAGCTATGAGAATTTTCATTGATGAGTGCAAGGAAAGAACCGCTAGATTGCGTGCTAAGAAAGATTGATTTGTAATAAAGGCGTGTTCTTCTAGTTTCCATGTAAATAATGATGAGGATCTAAAAGTTATTGATGTGTCCCCTATTAAATCTTTGTTTTGCAATATGAATCTTAATAATGATGGGACTGGAGATGAGTCAACTTTAGTTAAAAGGCGTCCCAATGATTCGGAGTTCTTAGATCTTGATGCTAAATTTGGTAAAAGTGGGATTGGAGAGGTCAAGACTTTAAATAGCATTGAACCCAGTATCTTGGATTTCAAGGAATTTGATTATGATAATTGTTCTTTAGTAGATTGTATTTCCTTGTTGCAATCCGTTGTGAATTCTCCTCATGCATATAGTCAAAATAAAGCTTTTACCAAACATATTGTTGATGCCTTGATGCAATCTTATGATGAAAAACTTAATTTGGAAGTTTCTATACCTAAAAACTTAATGATGAGTGGGAACCTACTATTAAGATTAAAATTAAAGATCATGAGTGTTATGCTTTGTGTGATTTGGGTTCTAGTGTTTCCACAATTCTGAAAACTTTATGCGATATTCTAGGTTTCCATGATCTTGATGATTGCTCTTTAAATTTGCACCTTGCGGATTCCACCATTAAAAAGCCTATGGGAAGAATCAATGATGTTCTTATTGTTGCAAATAGGAACTATGTGCCTGTAGATTTTATCGTTCTTGATATAGATTGCAATCTTTCTTGTCCTATTATTCTTGGTAGACCTTTCCTTAGAATGATTGGTGCAATTATTGATATGAAGGAAGGGAATATTAGATTCCAATTTCCATTAAGGAAAGGCACGGAGCACTTTCCAAGAAAGAAAGTTACATTACCTTATGAATCTATCGTGCGAGCTACTTATGAATTGAGTGCCAAAGATGGCACTACTTAGATCTATCCTCGCTTTTATGCCTAGCTAGGGGCGTTAAACGATAGCGCTAGTTGGGAGGCAACCCAATTTTACTTTTGTTTTTTGTTTTTGCTTATGTTTAGTAATAAATTTTGCATCTACCTTCTGTTTAGATGTGTTTTCATGTTTTAATTAGTGTTTGTGCCAAGTAGAACCTATAGGATAACCTATGGTGATTGTTAATTTGATTCTGCTGAAAAATAGAAACTTTGCACGCACAAAAATAATTTTAGTAATTCACAGAAATGTGATTTTGCGTTGATTATTTTTGCTGTAGATCAATAGACAAATTGCCCAGGACTTCCTATTTTGGTAGGATTTGTATAGTTCCAGAAGTACTCGAGAGTTACAGATTGCTACAGACTGTTCTGTTTTTGACAGATTCTGTTTTTCGTGTGTTATTTTCTTGTTTTGATGCATCTATGGCTAGTATGTAAGGGTACGAACCATAGAGAACTTGGAATACAGTAGGTTTAACACCAATATATATAAAGAATGAGTTCATTACAGTACCTTATGTGGTGGTTTTTCTTTCCTGCACTAATGGAACTTATGAGATTTCCTGTTGAGTTTTGTGTTGTGAAGTTTTCATGTTTTGGGTCAAAATTTGATGGACTATGGAATAAGGTGTGGCAAGAGCCTAAGCTGGGGGATGCCCTTGGAACTCCAAGATATTTAAGGATAACCAAAAGCCTAAGCTTGGGTATGCCCCAGAAGGCATCCCCTCTTTCGTCTTCGTCTATCGATAACTTTACTTGGAGCTATATTTTTATTCGCCACGTGATATGTGTTTTGCTTGGAGCGTCTTGTATGATATTAGTCTTTGATTTTTAGTTTACCACAATCATCCTTGCTATACACACCTTTTGGGAGAAACCCACTTGATTGGAATTTATTAGAATACTCTATGTGCTTCACTTATATCTTTTGAGCTAGATAGTTTTTGCTCTAGTGCTTCACTTATATCTTTTAGAGCACGGCGGTTGCTTAATTTTGTAGAAATTGTTAATCTCTCATGCTTCACTTATATTATTTTGAGAGTCTCTTAGAACAGCATGGTATTTGCTATGGTTATAAAATTGGTCCTAGAATGATGGGCATCCAAGTTGGGTATAATAAAAACTACCATAGGAAGTGAATTGGATGCTATGATCAATTTGATACTTGATAATTGTTTTGAGATATGGAAGTAGTGATATTAGAGTCATGCTAGTTGGGTGATTATGAATTTAAAGAATGCTTGTGTTGAAGTTGGCAAGTCACGTAGCATGCACATATGGTAAAAGTTATGTAACAAATTTGAAACATGAGGTGTTCTTAGATTGTGCATCATTATGAGTGGCGGTCGGGGATGAGCGATGGTCCTTTCCTACCAATCTATCCCCCTAGGAGCATGCGCATAGTGCTTGGTTTTTTATGACTTGTAGATTTTTGCAATAAGTATATGAGTTCTTTATGACTAATGTTGAGTGCATAGATTATACGCACTCTCACGCTTCCATCATTGCTAGCCTCTTCGGTACCGTGCATTGCCCTTTCTCACCTTGAGAGTTGGAGCAAACTTTGCCGGTGCATCCAAACCCCGTGATACGATATGCTCTATCACACATAAACCTCCTTATATCTTCCTCAAAACAGCCACCATACCTACCTATTATGGCATTTCCATAGCCATTCCGAGATATATTACCATGCAACTTTCCACCGTTCCGTTCATCATCATGACACACATTATCATTGTCATATTGCCTTGCATGATCATGTAGTTGACATCGTATTTGTGGAAAAGCCACCATGCATAATTTTTCATACATGTCACTCTTGATTCATTGCCCATCCCGGTACACCGCCGGAGGCATTCATATAGAGTCATACCTTGTTCTAGTTTTTAATTCATGAGTTGTAAATAAATAGAAGTGTGATGATGATCATTATTAGAGCATTGTCCCCAAATAAAAAAAAGGCCAAAAAAAGGAAAGGCCAAAGAAAAAAAAGAAAAAAAGAAAGACCAGAAGAAAAAAAAAAGAAAAAAAGGGCCAATGTTACTATCCTTTTCCACACTTGTGCTTCAAAGTAGCACCATGTTCTTCATATATAAAGAGTCTCATATGTTGTCACTTTCATATACTAGTGGGAATTTTTCATTATATAACTTGGCTTGTATATTCCTACGATGGGCTTCCTCAAAATGCCCTAGGTCTTCGTGAGCAAGCAAGTTGGATGCACACCCACTAGTTTCTTTTATTGAGCTTTCATACATTTATAGATCTAGTGCATCCGTTGCACGGCAATCCCTACTCCTCATGTTGACATCAATTGATGGGCATCTCCATAGCCCGTTGATTATCCTCATCAATGTGAGCATTTTTTTTTAATATCTTCTCCACACAACCTCCATCATCATATTCTATTCCACCCATAGTGCTATATCCATCGCTCACGCTCATGTATTGCGTGAAGGTTGAAAAAGTTTGAGATTATTTAAGTACGAAACAATTGCTTGGCTTGTCATCGGGGGTGTGCAAGATGGGAGCATTTTTGTGTGACGAAAATGAAGCATGACCTAACTATATGATTTTGTAGGGATGAACTTTCTTTAGCCATGTTATTTTGAGAAGACATGATTGCTTTGATTAGTATGCTTGAAGTATTACTATTTCTTATGTCAATATGAACTTTTATTTTGAATCATTTGGATCTGAACATTCATGCCACAATAAAGAAAATTACATTGAGAATTATGCTAGGTAGCATTCCACATCAAAAATTCTGTTTTTATCATTTACCTATTCGAGGACGAGCAAGAATTAAACTTCGGGATGCTTGATACGTCTCCAACGTATCTATAATTTTTGATGTTCCATACTATTATATTACCAGTTTTGGATGTTTATGGGCTTTAATTTAAACATTTATATCATTTTTGGGACTAACCTACTAACCGGAGGCCCAACCCGAATTGCTGTGTTTTTGCCTATTTTAGTGTTTCGAAGAAAAGGAATATCAAACGGAGTCCAAACAGAATGAAACCTTTGGGAGCGATCGTTTTGGAACAAACGTGATCCAAAGGACTTGGAGTGGAAGTCAAGAAACAAGAGAGGCGGCCACGAGGGTGCCCGGTGCGCCCCTAGGGCTGGGCGCGCCCCCATCCTCGTGGGCCACTCGAGCATCCACCGACCTACTTATTCCTCCTATATATACCCATGTACCCCGAAAACATCAGAAGCGACCACGAAAAACTATTTCCACTGTCGTAACCTTCTGTATCCGCGAGATCCCATCTTGGAGCCTTCGCCGGCGCTCCGCCGGAGGGGAAATCGATCACGGAGGGCCTCTACATCATCTCCAAGGCCTCTCCGATGAGTTGTGAGTAGTTTACCACAGACCTTCGGGTCCATAGTTATTAGCTAGATGGCTTCTTCTCTCTCTTTGAAACTCAATACAAAGTTCTCCTCGATCTTCTTGGAGATCTATTCGATGTAACTCTTTTTGCGGTGTGTTTGTCGAGATCCGATGAATTGTGGGTTTATGATCAAGTTTATCTATGAGAAATATTTGAATCCTCTCTAAATTATTTTATGTATGATTAAGTTATCTTTGCAAGTCTCTTCAAATTATCAGTTTGGTTTGGCCTACTAGATTGATCTTTCTTGCAATGGGAGAAGTGCTTAGCTTTGGGTACCATCTTGCGGTGTCCTTTCCTAGTGACAGCAGGGGCAGGAAGGCACGTATTGTATTGTTGCCATTGAGGATAAAAAGATGGGGTTTATATCATATTGCATGAGTTTATCCTCTACATCATGTCATCTTTCTTAACGCGTTACTCTGTTCTTTATGAACTTAATACTCTAGATGCATGCTGGATAGCGGTCGATGTGTGGAGTAATAGTAGTAGATGCAGGCAGGAGTCGGTCTACTTGTCACGGATGTGATGCCTATATACATGATCATGCCTAGATAAGCTCGTAATTATTCGCTTTTCTATCAATTGCTCGACAGTAATTTGTTCACCCGCCGTAATACTTATGCTATCTCGAGAGAAGCCACTAGTGAAACGTATGGCCCCCGGGTCTATCTCTTATCATATAAGCTTTCAATCTACTTTTATTTGCATATTTATTTTTCCAATCTATATCATAAAATACCAAAAATATATTTATCTTATCATATTATCTCTATCAGATCTCACTTTCACAAGTGACCTTGAAGGGATTGACAACCCTTTTATTGCGTTGGTTGCGGGTTCTTGTTTGTTTGTGTAGGTGTGTGGGACTTTTGAGGAGCCTCCTACTGGATTGATACCTTGGTTCTCATAAACTGGGGGAAATACTTAGGCTACTATTGCTGCATCACCCTTTCCTCTTCAAGGAAAACCAACGCAAGCTCAAGACGTAGCAGCCATCATGCCGGTTCAAAGTCCCTTGTGGACATAGCTTTTCGTCATGGTTTTTATTGGCTGACGACTCACGCTGATGCGGAGGATCTGGTCAGTAAGTGTGATGGTTGTCAGAAATTCTCACGCGGGCTCACGTGTCGGCTCAAGAGTTGAGGATGATTCCAATTACATGGCCGTTTGCAGTCTGGGGACTCGACATGGTTGGGCCTTTCAAAAGGTCGAAAGATGAAAAGACCCACCTCTTGGTGGCGGTTGACAAATGCACAAAGTGGGTTGAGGAGGAGCCAGTTAGTAAGTATGATGCAGCCACGGCGGTTCAATTCATGAAAAAGGTGATCTTTCGTTTTGGCTTTCCAATCAACATTATAACTGACAATGGTACTAATCTGTCCAAAGGTGCCATGGAGGAGTTTAGTCAACGTGAACATATTCGGCTTGATGGTTCATCAGTAGCTCACCGTCAATCCAATGGTCAAGCTGAAAGAGCCAATGAGGAAATCTTGAAAGGCATCAAGCCCCGGCTTTTGGTTCCTTTGCAACGGACACCAGGTTGTAGGGTGGAGGAGTTACCCTCTGTGATATGGAGCATCAATACAACCCTAACAGGTCTACGGGTTATACGCCTTTCTTCATGGTTTACGGGGTCAAGGCGGTTCTCCCTAGTGACATCCGTCATGACTCGCCCTGCTTGGTGGCTTACGTTGAGGCTAATAATGAAGAAGCGCGTTAGGATGCACTCAACCTGTTAGATGAAAAGGGTGACTTGGCAGTAGCCCGCTCGGCGATTTACCAACAGGACCTGCGCCGTTATCACAGCCGTTGGGTTAAGTCCAGAACCTTTCAAGAAGGTGATTTGGTGCTCCGGCTCATCCAGTATCAAACTGATGCACACAAGTTATCCCCACCTTGGGAAGGGACCTTTGTGGTCAGCAAGAACTTGAACAACGGGTCATACTACCTTATCGATGTTGAGAGCACAAAGACTCACATAAGTCGGAGGAAGAGACCCGCCGGCCGTGGAATATCACTCATCTTTGGCCTTACTACACTTGAGCCACCGGCTCTCGTGATGTACATATTTTGACGATGTATATATTATGATAAGTAATAAAGTAGGACATCTGTCCTTTCCATTCTCAATGATCATATGTCTTCATCATCATAATCTCAAAATGACCAATTGGGGGCTTCCTGTTCAAACATAGGCCGTATTGGGGGCTTAACCTTCTTGGTCCGGCTCATGATCGTATTCGAATCTAGCCGTTAAATCTCATGATCACTAGGGGGCTTCCTGTTCAAACATAGGTCGTATTCGAACCAAAGAGAACATAGCTGTTGGTACTCTCTTGATCGGCACAATGCCAAACTCACTAGGGGGCTTTTTGATCGTATTCGAATCATAGCTTAACCCCTTTTGGGCCCGACTTTGATCATATTCGAATCAGAGTCGTTAAAAAACTCTCAAGGTCATTTGGGGGCCTCCTGTTCAAACATAGGTCGTATTTGAACCAAAGAGAACACAGCTGTCGGTACCCTCTTGATCAGCGCAACGCCAAAGCCACTTGGGGCTACATGATCGTATTTGAATCCTAGCTTAACCCCTTTGGTCTGGTTTACTGATCGTATTCGAATCAGAAGCCTCGATTTTTCTTTCTATTTGGCTTAGGTTTTTTTAAAACAATCTTTGGTTTTGTCTTAAGACTTTTTTGTTCAAATCTAAGTATAAGTGTAGTTTAAATTTAACCCGGCTTGGTTTTGGACGATAAGTCGCCAACATATGACAATCATCATACATTTGGAAGTATTGGCTTCTAAGGATTGGGTCATCACCCTTACTGTGCAGGTCACATAAACCGGCAGTGCAAAGTTCAATGTCACAAGTATGATATTATAATTGTATTTTCACAATTATGATTCATAACAGAATTATCTGTGATTCACTTTTTTCCATACTGGTTGTATGTAAAATATTATGACCCGCCCTACGGTAAGCCGCCAAGGGTTCTTGTGATCTATTTCTGTGTGCAGGACAGTTCAAAGACTTTTTTATGCATAAGGAAAACAGATGATAAATATAAAAAGGGGCGAATATAAGACGGCGGCTTAATAGTGTTGAGCACCAAAACATGCACGATGACACGACAAAGCAAAGTCATTTCTCCCTATTACATGACTCCTCGAGTCCAAATGATTAAATTGTTTTTCAGCGGGCTACAAATATGAGCCGCCCGACAGATCAATTCTCTTGTTGACCTAAAGCTTCCGGATCAACCCTCTCTGCTCCTTCGTCCTGTTCCCTGTCCTGGAAGGTTGATGATGACCAGTCAATGCCATTCAAAGCTTCAAATTCAGCTTCATCATCAATTAGCCCGGCCGGGTCAACTTCCGGGGCGAAGGTATGCTTACGAATTGGGGGGATCAGGCTCGTCACTTTATAACGCGGCGTCGGCGTCCTCTGGCTCCCTGCGTCGTTACCCGGATGGTACTTGGCGAGATCCGCTTCATCAGCAATAAGGGTAGCCACATGACGTATTTCCTTCACACAAGCAGCGAAGTCCTCCTGTTCAAATGACGTGCCATCCTCTTTAAGGCTTGGATACCCAATGGCGATGTCGTCCGGGTCTAATTCTGGTAGCCAAGCTTTGGCCCGGCTTAGGGTAGCCATAGCTCCGGCTCTTGCAGATGATCGCCTTAATTCATTGAATCACTGGGCAGCACAGAAAGCTTATTTAGCACATCCACCAAGAGTGTGGGAACTTCATTTGACAGGGCAACAATGGCTAAGGCACACTGAGATGCAGTGTAAAGTTGTTCCACGAGCGTGTAAACCGCCTTCAGCTTTATTAGCATGTCTTAGTTAAGATTTGTGCTCCTGGGGCCTGCATAGCAATATCAGGTGAGTTAACCACAATTCATATGACCATCAGAAGAATTCAATATTTGACACTTGTAGGGCGACTTACCAAAGATTGTTGTGACCATCTGAGACACATGGCGTTTTAAGCCGGACAATTCATTGGTCACCTCTTGAAGAGCCGCCTCTGGCTTGTCAGCTCGTTAGGTCAAGGCTATCTTTTCTTCAGCCCAAGCCTTTTTCTCAACTTCAAAGTCAGCCTTCAATTTCTCTTGTCCAGAGACACTGAATTCAAATTTGGAATTTGCCCTTTGAGTTTCAGTCTCTTGTGACTCCAGGCGGTTCTTCAATTCAAACAACTCTGATTGAATTTGAGTAGTGGTCGCCTGTACAGACACTGGGTCAAAAATCATGAATATTAGCATGCAATATTAAGTCCCAAGATTTTTGCAAGCAAGAATACTTGGCACTTGGGGGCTAATGTCTACCGAAAGATTCTATCTAAGTGGCGGTTCATGAGAGTAAGTCCCAAGCACTTTGCAAGCAAGAGTACTTGGCACTTGGGGGCTAATGCATATTGCTGTTAAATCTACACAAGTACTATATTCTACACAAGCATGTGAAGGACCGGCTCATTCATGTTGATTAAACCGGCCCTTGGGGACTACAGATTAAGCCGGATTTTTGCAGGTTTGACCAAAGAATATTACTGATGCTTATAAGTTCGTTTTAAGTCTACATCATACTCATCATAAGCAATAGACTTGGGGGTTAGCATAGTAAAGATAGTTCAGTGAAGGGAAGAGTTTATACCTCAAATTTATGGTGCATTTGCTTCACCATATCAACATCGAGATCACGGCTGCTGTGCACTTGGCTAAGATAACAAAAAAAACTTCCCCAGTGCTCATGTGAGTATAATCAGCAACATCAAATCTGACCTTACGGCGTTCCAGGTGCTCCCTTGGCAGAACACTTGGCTAGTACGGTCGGTCTTCCCGGCTCAGTGTAGCCGGTCTTGGTAATTTCAACATCACCATCTTGTGGGTCATCTGTCTTGGCCGGGCTAGAAACTTCAGGGTTGACAGAGCCTTCGGCGGCTTGATCAGGAGGCGGGTGAGCGGTTCGCATTGGCGTGTTATGAGCCGGTTCAAGCAACAGCTCAGGAACAGAGGTCTCAGGCACAACCGTTTGGAGTTCCCGCTCGCTGAATGTTGGCTCTTCGGCCGACTTGTTCTTCTTCACCCTCTTGTTGGGCTTGGCTTTTCCACTGCATAAGATCAAAAAGGTCAGTACAAATATAAAGAATTGATGTGAAGACAGGATAAGTAAATCATCATTACCCTGGACCGGTTGCTACGTCTCCAACGTATCTATAATTTTTGATTGTTCCATGCTATTATATTACCCCTTTTGGATGTTTATGGGCTTTATTTTACACATTTATATCATTTCTGGGACTAACCTACTAACCGGAGGCCCAGCCCGTATTGCTGTTTTTTTGCCTATTTCAGTATTTCGAAGAAAAGGAATATCAAACGAAGTCCAAACGGAATGAAACCTTCGGGAGCGTGATTTTTGGAACAAACGTGATCCAAAGGACTTGGAGTGCAAGCCAAGAAGCAGCCGAGGCGGCCATGAGATAGGAGGGCGCGCCCCCTGTCTTGTTGGCCCCTCGGGCGGTCACCGACGTACTTCTTCCTCCTATATAAGCCTACGTACCCCAAAAACATCCAGGGAGCCAACGAAACACAATTTCCACCACCGTAACCTTCTGTATCCGCGAGATCCCATCTTGGAGCCTTTGCCGGCGCTCCGCCGAAGGGGGAATCGACCATGGAGGGCTTCTACATCAACACTATAGCCCCTCCGATGAGTTGTGAGTAGTTTACCACAGACCTTCGGGTCCATAGTTATTAGCTAGATGGCTTCTTCTCTCTTTTTGGATCTCAATACAATGTTCTCCCCCTCTCTTGTGGAGATCTATTCGATGTAAACTCTTTTTGCGGTGTGTTTGTCGAGATCCGATGAATTGTGGGTTTATGATCAAGTTTATCTATGAGAAATATTTGAATCTCCTCTGAATTATTTTATGTATGATTGAGTTATCTTTGCAAGTCTCTTCGAATTATCAGTTTGGTTTGGCCTACTAGATTGATCTTCTTGCCATGGGAGAAGTGCTTAGCTTTGGGTTCAATCTTGCGGTGTCCTTACCCAGTGACAAAAAGGGTTGCAAGGCACGTATTGTATTGTTCCTATCGAGGATAAAAATATGGGGTTTATATCATATTGCATGGGTTTATCCCTCTACATCATGTCATCTTGCTTAAGGCGTTACTCTGTTCTTTCTGAACTTAATACTCTAGATGCAGGCAGGAGTCGGTCGATGTGTGGAGTAATAGTAGTAGATGCAGACAGGAGCCGGTCTACTTGTTGCGGACGTGATGCCTATATACATGATCATGCCTAGATAAGCTCGTAATTATTCGCTTTTCTATCAATTGCTCGACAGTAATTTGTTCACCCACCGTAATACTTATGCTATCTTGAGAGAAGCCTCTAGTGAAACCTATGGCCCCCGGGTCTATCTTTTATCATATAAGCTTTCAATATACTTTTATTTGCATCTTTACTTTTTGCATCTATAATATAAAATACCAAAAATATATTTATCTTATCATACTATCTCTATCAGATCTCACTTTCGCAAGTGGCCTTGAAGGGATTGACAACCCCTTTATTGCGTTGGTTGCGAGTTCTTTGTTTGTTTGTGGAGGTGCGTGGGACTTTTGAGGAGCCTCCTACTGGATTGATACCTTGGTTCTCAAAAACTGAGGGAAATACTTACGCTACTATTGCTGCATCACCCTTTCCTCTTCAAGGAAAACCAATGCAAGCTCAAGATGTAGCAGCGGTCTTAAAAGCTGGCATGTTGGACTGGAGTGAGTCACCGGAGGAAGGTGAAGTTTCCTGATAATTTGAATCAAAAGAATTGAGTGGTCGATGAGTGAGACCCGCCAAAGGATAAAAAGGATTTAAGTCGGAGGTGACCTCGTTCCGGCGCTTCCTTGGTGTATTAGGTAAGCCGGAGGAGAGTTCCGTGTCCTTGCTTGTCCGAGTCTGCCTCCGGCTCTCATGTATCTGTCGCTTCAAAAGAAATTGAGGATCATGATAAGCTAAGGGATGTGAAAATCTTACTTTTCGGGTTACTCTTCAGATTTTCAGTCTTGGCAAAGGCTCGGAGTCGGAGGAAATAATATTTACCTCTTCGTCCACTCCGCGACTCGTTCCCGTTTCACCCTGTTGATAATCAGTGTCAATAAGGTGGTTAAAAAAGGAGCCAAGAGAGTCAAGAGCTACCTCCGACTCATAGGTATCTTCTAGTCGAAGCAGGTCAGAGGCGCTTGCCTTATTTCCTTTCTTCTTGGTGGCGGCTTTCCAGGCAACTCTCTTGGCTTTCCTGGCTTTCTTTGCAGCTTCATGATCATACTTTTTCTTCCAAAATTGGTAGTTGATACGTCTCCAACGTATCTATAATTTTTGATTGTTCCATGCTATTATATTACCCGTTTTGGATGTTTATGGGCTTTACTTTACACATTTATATCATTTTTGGGACTAACCTATTAACCGGAGGCCCAACCCATATTGCTGTTTTATTGCCTATTTCAGTGTTTCGAAGAAAAGGAATATCAAACGAAGTCCAAACGGAATGAAACCTTCGGAAAAGTTATTTTTGGAACAGAAGCAATCCCAGGAACTTGGAGTGCAAGCCAGGGAAGCGTCAAGGAAGCCACGAGATAGGGGGGCGCGCCCACCCCCTGGGCGCGCCCACCCCCTGGGCGCGCCCTCCACCCTCGTGGGCCCCTCAAGGCTCCCCCGACCGACTTCTTTCGCCTATATATTCCAATATACCATAAAACATCAAAGAACAAGATAGATTGGGAGTTCCGATGCCGCAAGCCTCTGTAGCCACCAAAAACCTCTCGGGTGCCCGTTCCGGCACCCTACCGGAGGGGGAACCCTTCATCGGTGGCCATCTTCATCATCCCGGTGCTCTCCATGACGAGGAGGGAGTAGTTCACCCTCGGGCTGAGGGTATGTACCAGTAGGTATGTGTTTGATCTCTCTCTCTCTCTCTCTCTCTCTCTCTCGTGTTCTCTCTATGGCACGATCTTGATATATCGCGAGCTTTGCTATTATAGTTGGATTTTATGATGTTTCTCCCCATCCACTCTCTTGTAATGGATTGAATTTTCCCTTTTAAGTTATCTTTTTGGATTGAGTCTTTAAGGATTTGAGAACACTTGATGTATGTCTTGTCGTGTTTATCTGTGGTGACAATGGGATATCACGTGATCCACTTGATGCATGTTTTGGTGATCAACTTGCGGGTTCCGCCCATGAACCTGTGCATAAGGGTTGACACACGTTTTCGTCTTGACTCTCCGGTAGAAACTTTGGGGCACTCTTTGAAGTACTTTGTGTTGGTTGAATAGATGAATCTGAGATTGTGTGATGCATATCGTATAATCATGCCCATGGATACTTGAGGTGACAATGGAGTATCTAGGTGACATTAGGGTTTTGATTGATTTGTGTCTTAAGGTGTTATTCTATAATGAACTCTATGATAGATTGAACGGAAAGAATAGCTTCGTGTTATTTTACTACGGACTCTTGAATAGATAGAACAAAAGGATAACTTTGAGGTGGTTTCGTACCCTACCATAATCTCTTTGTTTGTTCTCTGCTATTAGTGGCTTTGGAGTGACTCGTTGTTGCATGTTGAGGGATAGTTATATGATCCAATTATGTTATTATTGTTGAGAACTTGCACTCGTGAAAGTATGAACCCTAGGCCTTGTTTCCTACCATTGCAATACCGTTTACGCTTACTTTTATCATTAGTTACCTTGCTGTTTTTATAATTTCTGATTACAAATACCCATATCTACTATCCATATTGCACTTGTATCACCATCTCTTCGCCGAACTAGTGCACCTATACAATTTACCATTGTATTGGGTGTGTTGGGGACACAAGAGACACTTTGTTATTTGGTTGCAGGGTTGTTTGAGAGAGACCATCTTCATCCTACGCCTCCCACGGATTGATAAACCTTAGGTCGTCTACTTGAGGGAAATTTGCTACTGTCCTACAAATCTCTGCACTTGGAGGCCCAACAACGTCTACAAGAATAAGGTTGTGTAGTAGACATCAAGCTCTTTTCTGGTGCCGTTGCCGGGGAGGTTAGTGCTTGAACGTATATCTTTAGATCTTGCAATCGAATCTTTTTGTTTCTTGTTTTCTCACTAGTTCAGTTTATAAAAGAAAACTACAAAAAAATGGAATTGAGTTTGCCTCATACGCTTCATCTTTTTAGTATCTTTCGTGAGTATGATGAAAAGGAAAATTGTGCTCAAGTGCTAGAAGAAGAAGTCTATAAAATGTTTGGTATTACATCTTTGAATGATGAGAATGATTGCAATGTTGTTAGTATGAATTCCTTGAATATCCATGGTGCTAATGATATGCAAAGCCACAAGCTTGGGGATGCTATGTTTTATGAAGATGATATGTTTAGTCCCCCAAGCTTTGATGAGAATATTTATTATGATGAAAGCATGCCTCCTATTTATGATGATTATATTGATGAAAGTGGGCTTGTAAGAGTGTCAACTTTAGGAAGTAATGATCCCACTATTTTGGAGGATGTTGAATATTATTGTGATGAATATGAAAGTGGATTTGGAAGAGTGTCAACTTTATTTAGTGATGATTCCACTATTTCGGAAGAGGTTCCAATTGATTATGAGAACAAAGTTGCTATCTATGATGATTATTGTGATGACTTGTATGCTATTAGGAATAATGATAACCATGAAACTTGTCATCATGATTTTAGTTTTCTATTGGATTATGCCTCACATGATAATTATTTTGTTGAGTTTGCTCCCACTACTATTGATGGGAATAAATTTGCTTATGTGGAGAGTAGTAAATTTTCAATGCTTGTAGATCATGAAAAGAATGCTTTAGGTGCTGGTTATATTTTTGAATTCATTCAAGATGCTACCAAAAATTATTATGAGGGAGGAACATATGCTTATAGGAATTTCAATAATGTCAAGTTTCCTCTCTATGTGCTTCAAGTTTTGAACTTATGCTTGTTTTGCCTTCCTATGCTAGTTGATTATTGTTCCCATAAGTTGTTTGCTCACAAAATACCTATGCATAGGAAGTGGGTTAGGCTTAAATGTGCTAGTCATATGCTTCATGATGCTCCCGTTATGTTTCAATTCTTATCTTTTATGTGAGCATCATTGTCATCATCATGCCTAGCTAGAAAGGCATTAAAGAAAAGCGATTGTTGGGAGACAACCCAATATTTACCCTTACTATTTTTGTGTGTCCACATGATTATGATACTGTAGTAATCATTTTTTATAGCTTTTGTTTCAATAAAGTGCCAAGTAAGACCTTTAGGATAGCTTACGGTGATAGTTGTGTTGATCCTGCTAAAAATCAAAAACTTCTGCACCCAGTAAATTAGTTTTGTTAATTCACATAAACGTTCTTAGGATATGATTCTTTTTGTTCTGGATTTCTACACAAATTTATTAGGACTTCCTAATTTGGTAGGATTTTTGGAGGTCCATAAGTATATGTTTGATACAGATTACTACAGACTATTCTGTTTTTTGACAGATTCTGTTTTCTATGTGTTGTTTGCTTATTTTAATGAATCTATGAGTAGTATCGGAGGGTATGAACCATAGATAAGTTGGAATACAGTAGGTTTAACACCAATATGAATTTACAATGAGTTAATTACAGTACCTAAGTGGTGGTTTTATTTTATTATACTAACGGAGCTTACGAGTTTTCTGTTGAGTTTTGTGTTGTGAAGTTTTCAAGTTTTGGGTAAAAGATTCAATGGACTATGGAATAAGGAGTGGCAAGAGCCTAAGCTTGGGGATGCCTAAGGCACCCCAAGGTAATATTCAAGGACAACCAAGAGCTTAAGCTTGGGGATGCCCCAGATGGCATCCCCTCTTTCGTTTTCGTTCATCGATAACTTTACTTGGAGCTATATTTTTATTCACCACATGATATGTGTTTTGCTTGGAGCATCGTTTTATTTTCTATTGTCTTTCTTGATGTTTGAATAAAATACCAAGATCTGAAATTCTTAAATGTTAGATTGTCTTCACATAGTTGCACAATTATTTGACTACTCATTGATCTTCACTTATATCTTTCGGAGTAGTTTGTCGTTTGCTCTAGTGCTTCACTTATATCTTTTAGAGCACGGCGGTGGATTAATTTTGAAGAAATTGTTAGTCTCTCATGCTTCACTTATATCATTTTGAGAGTCTCTTAGAACAGCATGGTATTTGCTATGGTTATAAAATTGGTCCTAGAATGGTGGGCATCCAAGTTGGGTATAATAAAAACTATCATAGGAAGTGAATTGGATGCTATGATCAATTTGATACTTGATAATTGTTTTGAGATATGGAGGTAGTGATATTAAAGTCATGCTAGTTGGGTGATTATGAATTTAAAGAATGCTTGTGTTGAAGTTAGCAAGTCCCGTAGCATGCACGTATGGTTAAAGTTGTGTAACAAATTTGAAACATGAGGTGTTCTTAGATTGTGCATCCTTATGAGTGGCGGTCAGGGACGAGCGATGGTCTTTTCCGACCAATCTATCCCTCTAGGAGCATGCGCGTAGTGCTTGGTTTTTGATGACTTGTAGATTTTTGCAATAAATATATGAGTTCTTTTGACTAATGTTGAGTCCATGGATTATACGCACTTTTACCTTTCCATCATTGCTAGCCTCTTCGGTACCGTGCATTGCCCTTTCTCACCTTGAGAGTTGGTGCAAACTTCGCCGGTGCATCCAAACCCCATGATATGATACGCTCTATCACATAAAAACCTCCTTATATCTTCCTCAAAACAGCCACCATACCTACCTATTATGGCATTTCCATAGCCATTCCGAGATATATTGTCATGCAACTTTCCACCGTTCCGTTTATCATCATGACACGCATTACTATTGTCATATTGCCATTGCATGATCATGTAGTTGACATCATATTTGTGGCAAGGCCACTTTGCATAATTTTTCATACATGTCACTCTTGATTCATTGCCCATCCCGGTACAGTGCCGGAGGCATTCATATAGAGTCATATCTTGTTCTAGTTTTGAGTTGTAATTCACGAGTTGTAAATCAATAAAAGTGTGATGATCATCATTATTAGAGCATTGTCCCCAAAAGTAAAAAAAAGGCCAAAAAGAAAAAAAAGAAAGGCCAAAGAAAAAAAGAAAAAAAAGAAAGGCCCAAAAAAAGGAAAAGGAAAAAAAGGAAAAAAATAGAAAAATTAAAAAGGGGGCAATGTTACTATCTGTTTTCCACACTTGTGCTTCAAAGTAGCACCATGTTCTTCATATAGAGATTCTCATATGTTGTCACTTTCATATACTAGTGGGAATTTTTTATTATAGAACTTGGCTTGTATATTCCTACGATGGGCTTCCTCAAAATGCCCTAGGTCTTCGTGAGCAAGCAAGTTGGATGCACACCCACTAGTTTTCTTTTGTTGAGCTTTCATACATTTATAGCTCTAGTGCATCCATTGCATGGCAATGCCTACTCCTCATGTTAACATCAATTGATGGGCATCTCCATAGCCCATTGATTATCCTCGTCAATGTGAGACTTTCTCCTTTTTTTGTCTTCTCCACACAATCCCCATCATCATATTCTATTCCACCCATAGTGCTATATCCATGTCTCACGCTCATGTATTGCGTGAAAGTTGAAAAAGTTTGAGATTATTTAAGTACGAAACAATTGCTTGGCTTGTCATCGGGGGTGTATAATTTGGGGGCATTTTTGTGTGACGAAAATGAAGCATAGCCTAACTATATGATTTTTGTAGGGATGAACTTTCTTTAGCCATGTTATTTTGAGAAGACATGATTGCTTTGATTAAGTATGCTTGAAGTATTACTATTTCTTATGTCAATATGAACTTTTATTTTGAATCATTTGGATCTTAACATTCATGCCACAATAAAGAAAATTACATTGAGAATTATGCTAGGTAGCATTCCACATCAAAAATTCTGTTTTTATCATTTACCTACTCGAGGACGAGAAGGAATTAAGCTTGGGGATGCTTGATGCGTCTCCAACGTATCTATAATTTTTGATTGTTCCATGTTATTATATTACCCGTTTTGGATGTTTATGGGCTTTACTTTACACATTTATATCATTTTGGGACTAACCTATTAACCTATTAACCAGAGGCCCAGCCCATATTGCTGTTTTATTGCCTATTTCAGTGTTTCGAAGAAAAGGAATATCAAATGGAGTCCAAACAGAATGAAACGTTCGGAAACGTTATTTTTCGAGCAGAAGCAATCCCGGGAACTTGGAGTGCAAGCCAGGGAAGCGTCGAAGAGGCCACAAGATAGCCCCCCCCCCCCCCCCGAGCGCGCCCTCCACCCTCGTGGGCCCCTCGAGGCACCCCGACCGACTTCTTTCGCCTATATATTCCCATATACCCTAAAAACATTGAAGAACAAGATAGATCGGGAGTTCCGCTGCCGCAATTCTTTGTAGCCACCAAAAACCTCTCGGGAGCCCGTTCTGGCACCCTGCCGGAGGGAGAACCCACCACCGGTGGCCATCTTCATCATCCCGGCGCTCTCCATGACGAGGAGGGAGTAGTTCACCCTCGTGGCTGAGGGTATGTACCAGTAGCTATGTGTTTGATCTCTCTCTCTCTCTCGTGTTCTCTCTATGGCATCATCTTGATGTATCGCAAGCTTTGCTATTATAGTTGGATTTTATGATGTTTATCCCCCTCTACTCTCTTGTAATGGATTGAGTTTTCCCTTTGAAATTATCTTTTCGGATTGAGTCTTTAAGGATTTGAGAACACTTGATGTATGTATTGCCATGTTTATCTGTGGTGAAAATGGGATATCACGTGATCCACTCTATGTATGTTTTGGTGATCAACTTGCGGGTTCCTCCCATGAACCTATGCATAAGGGTTGACACACATTTTCATCTTGACTCTCCGGTAGAAACTTTGGGGCACTCTTTGAAGTACTTTGTGTTGGTTGAATAGATGAATCTGAGATTGTGTGATGCATATCGTATAATCATGCCCATGGATACTTGAGGTGACAATGGAGTATCTAGGTGAAATTAGGGTTTTGGTTGATTTGTGTCTTAAGGTATTATTCTAGTATGAAACTTATGATAGATTGAACAGAAAGAATAGCTTCGTGTTATTTTACTACTGACTCTTTAATAGATAGAACAGAAAGGATAACTTTGAAGTGGTTTCGTACCCTACCATAATCTCTTTGTTTGTTCTCTGCTATTAGTGGCTTTGGAGTGACTCTTTGTTGCATGTTGAGGGATAGTTATATGATCCAATTATGTTATTATGTTGAGAGAGCTTGCACTAGTGAAAGTATGAATCCTAGGCCTTGTTTCCTACCATTGCAATACCGTTTACGCTCACTTTTATCATTAGTTACCTTTTTGTTTTATAATTTCAGATTACAAATACCCTTATCTACTACCCATATTGCACTTGTATCACCATCTCTTTGCTGAACTAGTGCTTCTATACAATTTACCATTGTATTGGGTGTGTTGGGGACACAAGAGACTCTTTGTTATTTGGTTGCAGGGTTGTTTGAGAGAGACCATCTTCATCCTACGCCTCCCACGGATTGATAAAACCTTAGGTCATCTACTTGAGGGAAATTTGCTATTGTCCTACAATACTCTGCACTTGGAGGCCCAATAACGTCTACAAGAAGAAGGTTGTGTAGTAGACATTAGTCGTCATCCTGTGAAAATCAGCAAAGGTTTGAGTAAAGACAAAACATCAAGGATGAAGGTAAATTTACTTAGTCTAGCGGCTTACCGCTGGAGCCGGGTTAGCTTTGCAGAAAGGGCTTAAGCCCACCTTGCCGCAATCTGCTAGGCTCTCGTTCAAGAGTGACTTTGTCATATCATTGATGATGTCGTCAGGTAAATCTTCAAGGTTGTGTCGTAGAGGGTCATTCTTCTCTCCCATGTAGGTGCACATCAAACCGGAGCGGCAGCTCAATGGAATGATCCGCCAGGCAAGCCAAACCCGGAGCAAGCCGATACCATTTAGACCGTTCCCCAAAAGAGCCTTGATTTTAGCCATGGTGGGGGCGACTTTCTGGCGATCAGCAGCTAACAGCTTGTCTAGAAGAGGATGATTAGACTCGAGGCGCAGGGCGCGAAAGCCGGGCAGAGGGTTCTCATCAGCCGGAGAAGTGTCGTGGCAATAGAACCATGTTTGGTTCCAATCTTTGGGGTGACTTGGTGGATTTGCATACGGGAATATGGCGTCTCTCCGTCGTTGGATTGAGACCCTGTCGAGCTGCAAGCTAGGTCCATTGGCACATTCATTCTGGCGGTTCAAATAAAATAACTCTCTGAAGAGTAGCAGGCTGGGTTCTTCTTCAAGATACACCTCGCCGAATACTTGAAAATTGCAAATATTGGACACGGAGTTGGGTCGATGTCTTGAGGACGGAGGTTGAAGAAGTGCAGAACGTCTCTAAAGAACTTTGAGCCGGGTGGTATTCGTATGGTCAGTGAATACGATGACCTCCCCCTCTTTGGGCTGAGGCATTTCCTCTGTTGGGTCAGGAGCACGGTATGACATGACTTCCTTCTTTGGCAGATAACCGGTTTTCACAAAGTCATCAAGTGTGCTATCTGTGACGATGGATTTGACCCAATTGCATGAAGTGGCTGCTTTGGGCGGCATTGTGACAAAGGAAGCCTAGCAAAAGAGTAAAAATTGCCGGTTCAAATTTAAGCCGGAGGAAAAGTTAATGCACATGTTCAGAATGGCGGCTTATGAAGGGGCCTAATGGTATATGGCTAATTACGTCAGATTATTTAAACCACCATGAGCAGTCAAGTTATTTAAGCCACCATGCCTGGTTGATGTTATCTATTGAGCATTGCAATTTAAGTCAGTGATTAGAGCCGCCAGGGCTAGGTGGATCTACCAAAACACAGATATTTGGCTAAGTGTCAGACAAACAAGTTTCATAGATTGCAATCATTATTCTGGATCAACGGATGCTCAGAAAAAGAAATAATCTAGACCTAAAAAACCAGTACAGATGAGTTCGTAAGTTCTAATGAGGTCTCTTTACAGAGAAAGGAGATCCGCTAGTATTAAAAGTGGAAGCAAAACAACTACCGCGTTGGTTATACGCCGTTTTCAGATCAAAGAGGTTCGCAGTACAAGCATTCAAGATGAACTACGATGAACAACAAAGAACACAGAGAAACTCGCAAACCCTAATGCGGATCTGAGGTGCGGGAAGGCAGAAACTTATAGCTGTAGATCTACTGTGGAGGATTGCCGCTGTTCTCTGGATCGATTCAGGGTGATGCAGCGGCCTGGGCGAAGACAACGGTGCGCTCTGCGGTGGCGGCGGAGCTCGAGTGGCAGAAGGGTGCGAGAGGTGGAAGACGATGGAAAGGGGGAGAATGAGGAAAGACCGGTCGAGCCTATTTATAAGGAAAAACTCTTAAGTGGGCGCAAAAAAACGAGGAGGCCGGAAATATGTTTATCCAGCTACCAGGATGCCTCGATTCTCAGGATGGTCATTAAGATAAGGATCCGTTGAGATATGTTGGATAAAGTGTGAAGTAATGGTAGATGATGTCATGGCGGGTTATTGAAAATCCAGAAGATGACATCATGGTGGGTTATATATTCTCGCACAATGAAGAGCAGAAGATTTTTTTCTAAATGTTTAAGATTGACACAAACCAGTTCAAATCAATCTGGGCCTAATGTTGGGGATATAACTATTAGGTATGACCCGCCCAGAAGGTGCCTGGTTATACCTATGGCGATTCAAGATGTGAAGCTCATGACGACATTTGAAGATGGCGGTTCAGTTAAGGGCCCTAAGCCCAAAGGTGACTCAAGGCCCGTAGAGATAAACCGCCATATGTATGTAACTTGAATTGTAAGGCAAGAATAGAAAGAGACCGAGCCGGACACTGTTTATGAGCCGGCCGGGACTCTGTGAGCCGCTGGGCGTCGACCTCTGTATATAAAGGGACGACCCGGCGGCGATTCAGGACCAGCAACATCAGATCGAGAACTAGGTCAAGCGGATTCGCTACCTCGTAATTGAGACATAAGCAATCCCACCTCAAACTGGATTAAGCCATTACCTTCACCGCAAGGGGCCAAACCAGTATAAACTCCCGTGTCCTTTGTCCCGTTTTAACCCCTTTAAGCTTCCTAGTTGCGATGGCTTCACGACTAAGTCCTTTCACTAGGACATCTGTCGTGACAATTCCAAACACATGAACAAACATTTTAATGACACATTAGCTACCGAGATCCGAAGGGAACCAACAGATCAAGGAACAAACTCTCACATCCCCTTTGTCGATGCCAGATCAAACACCATAAAGGTAGGGAGAAACTAAACTGTATTCCAACACACCATCGCTGCCACTACAGTCAATGTCACCAGGGAAACAAAAACAAAAGAAAAATAAATGAGCGGACCGGTTCCTACTCCTTTTGCCGCCAATGTAACCGTCGGACGGGAAAAAAGAATAGTATTTAGGCGGCGGTGTGTAGGGAAGTTATTGTGGTGACGGGTAGAGTGTGCAACAACAACGTTGGAGCAAAAGTGTTGGCTATTTCTCCAACAAGGCGCTGATATGGATGACAACGTTGAACTGGTAGTAGGGCGGTGATAACCCACAAGTATAGGGGATCAATTGTAGCCTCTTTCGATAAGTAAGAGTGTCGAACCCAACAAGGAGCTAAAGGTAGAACAAATATTCCCTCAAGTTCTATCGACCACCGATACAACTCTACGCACGCTTGACGTTTGCTTTACCTAGAACAAGTATGAAACTAGAAGGACTTTGTAGGTGTTGTTGGATAGGTTTGCAAGATAATAAAGAGCACGTAAATAAAAAGTAGGGGCTATTTAGATAAAGAAGCAATAAAGTAAATATAGCGAGTGTGGAAAAGTGGTGGTAGGAGTTGTGAAATTGTCCCTAAGCAATTGACTACTTTAATAGACCGATAGCAAGTTTTATGTGGGAGAGGCATAAGCTAACATACTTTCTCTTCTTGGATCATATACACTTATGACTGGAACTCTAGCAAACATTCGCAACTACTAAATATCATTAAGGTAAAACCCAACCATAGCATTAAAGCATCAAGTCCCCTTTATCCCATATGCCACAACCCCCTTACTCGGGTTTATGCTTTTGTCACTCAAGCAACCCACTATAAACGAATCATGAACATATTGCAACACCCTACAACGGGAACCCCTCACGCTTGTGTGACACGGAGGGCACAATAGGACAACAACATAACCACAAGCAAATTAAACCAATCATAGCAATTCATCAATCACCGATAGGACAACGAAAATCTACTCAGACATCATAGGATGGCAACACATCATTGGATAATAAAATGAAGCATAAAGCACCATGTTCAAGTAGAGGGTACAGCGGGTTGCGGGACAATGAACCGCTGAATATAGATGGGGGAAGGTGATGGAGATGTTGGTGAAGATGGTGGAGGTGTTGGTGAAGATCGCGGTGATGGTGATGGCCCCCGGCAGCGTTCCGGCGCCACCGGAAGCGAGGGGGAGAGAGCCCCCCTTCTTCTTCCTCTTCCTTGACCTTCTCCTTAGATGGGAGAAGGGTTTCGCCACCGGTCCTTGGATCCCATGGCATGGGAGGGGCGAGAGCAGCTCCGAGATTGGATCTGTCTCTCTGTCTCTCTCTGTTTCTGCGTTCTGAGGTTCTGCCCTTTCACTACTTCTTATATATCCGGAGATCCATAACTCCGATTGGATTGAAACCTTCGCCCAGATTTTTCTCCGAAAATTAGCTTTTTTGCGGCAAAAGAAGAGCGTCAGCTGCCTTACGGGGTGTCCACGAGGGTCAGGGGCGTACCTGCCCCGCTGGGGCGCGCCCCCTGCCTCGTGGCCCCCTCGGGCACTGTCTCAAGTTGGTTTTTCTTCCCAAAAATCATAAATATTCCAAAAATGATCTCCTTCCATTTTTATCCCGTTTGGACTCTGTTTGATATGGGGTTTATGCGAAACATAAAACATGCAACAAACAGGAACTGGCATTGGGCACTGGATCAATATGTTTGTCCCAAAAATAGTATAAAAGTTGCCAAAAGTATATGAAAGTTGAATAATATTGGCATGGAACAATCAAAAATTATAGATACGACGGAGACATATCAGCATCCCCAAGCTTAATTCCTGCTCGTCCTCGAGTATGTAAATGATAAAAAAGATAATTTTGATGTGGAATGCTACCTAGCATAATCTTGATCATATGTCTAATCATGGCATGAATATTAAGACACGAGTGATTCAAAGCAATAGTCTATCATTTGACATAATAACAATAATACTTCGAGTGTACCAATAAAGCAATCATGTCTTTTCAAAGCAACATGGCCAAAGAATGTTATCCCTACAAAATCATATAGTCTGGCTATGCTCCATCTTCACCACACAAAATATTCAAATCATGCACAACCCCGATGACAAGCCAAGCAATTGTTTCATACTTTTGACATTCTCAAACCTTTTCAACTTTCGCGCAATACATGAGTGTGAGTCATGGACATAGCACTATAGGTGGAATAGAATATGATGGTGGAGGTTGTGTGGAGAAGACAAAAAGGGAGAAACTCTCACATCGACGCAGCTAATCAACGGGCTATGGAGATGCCCATCAATTGATGTCAATGCGAGGAGTAGGGATTGCCATGCAACAGATGCACTAGAGCTATAAGTGTATGAAAGCTCAAACTGAAACTAAGTGGGTGTGCATCCAACTTGCTTGCTCATGAAGACCTCGGGCATTTGAGGAAGCCCATCATCGGAATATACAAGCCAAGTTCTATAATGAAAATTCCCACTAGTATATGAAAATGAAAGCATAGGAGACTCTCTCTATGAAGAATATGGTGCTACTTTGAAGCACAAGTGTTGTAAAAGGATAGTAGCATTGCCCCTTCTCTCTTCTTTTTTTTTGGATGGGCTTCTTTGACCCCCTTTTTTTATTTAGGCTTCTTTGGCCTCTCTTTTTTATGGGCAATGCTCTATAATGATGATCATCACACTTTTATTTACTTACAACTCAATATTACAACTCAATACTAGAACAGAGATATGACTCTATATGAATGCCTCCGGTGGTGTACTGGGATGTGCAATGATCTAGCATAGCAAAGATATCAAAAAACAGATAAGCCATAAAAACATCATGCTAGCTATCTTACGATCATGCAAGGCAATATGACAATGAATGCTCAAGTCATGTATATGATGATGATGGAAGTTGCATGGCAATATATCTCGCAATGGCTATGGAAATGCCATGATAGGTAGGTATGGTGGCTGTTTTGAGGAAGATATAAGGAGGCTTATGTGTGATAGAGCGTATCGTATCACGGGGTTTGGATGCACCGGCGAAGTTTGCACCAACTCTCAAGGTGAGAAAGGGCAATGCACGGTACCGAAGAGGCTAGCAATGATGGAAGGGTGAGAGTGGGTATAATCCATGGACTCAACAGTAGTCATAAAGAACTCACATACTTATTGCAAAAATCTATTAGTCATTGAAACAAAGTACTACGCGCATGCTCCTAGGGGGATAGATTGGTAGGAAAATACCATCGCTCGTCCCCGACCGCCACTCATAAGGAAGACAATCAATAAATACCTCATGCTCCAACTTCATTACACAACAGTTCACCATACGTGCATGCTACGGGAATCACAAACTTCAACACAAGTTTTTCTACAATCCACAACTACCCACTAGCATGACTCTAATATCACCATCTTTATATCGCAAAACTATTGCAAGGAATCAAACATATCATATTCAGCGATCTACAAGTTTATGTAGGATTTTATGACTAACCATTTGAATGGCCAATTCCTGTCATCTCTCTAAATAGATATAAGTGAAGCAAGAGAGTTTAAGTATTTCTACAAAAGATATGCCCACGCTCTAACAAATATAAGTGAAGCAAAAGAGCATCCTACAAATGGCGGTTTTCTATGTGAAGATAAACAGGCAATCCAAACTTCAAGAGATATAAGTGAAGCACATGAAGAATTCTATAAAGCCATACTCAAAAGATATAAGTGAAGTGCAAAGAGCATCCTATAAATCAACCAAGGAATATCTCATACCAGCATGGTGCATAAAAGAAAAGTGAAAACTAAGTGCAAAAGACGCTCCAAGACTTGCACATATCGCATGAACGAAACGAATCCAAAAACATACCGATACTTGTTGAAGAAAGAGGGGATCCCCAAGCTTAGACGCTTGGGTCTCCTTGAATATTTACTTGGGGTGCCTTGGGCATCCCCAAGCTTGAGCTCTTGCCTCTCTTCCTTTTTCTCATATCGAGACCTCCTCGATCAAACACTTCATCCACACAAAACTTCAACAGAAAACTCCGTAAGATCCGTTAGTATAATAAAGCAAATCACTACCCTAAGTACTGTCATAAACCAATTCATATTTTGTTTTTTCATTGTGTCTACTGTAATATAGCTTTTCCATGGCTTAATCCACTGATATAAATTGATAGTTTCATCAAAACAAGCAAACTATGCATCGAAAATAGAATCTGTCAAAAACAGAATAGTCTGTAGCAATCTGAACATTCACCATTCTTCTGGTACCCCAAAAATTCTACCAAAATTAGGAAAAAAACAATTTGTATAGAAAGATAGTGCAAAAAGAATCATAACCGTTTGACATTCCAGTAAAAAATGTAAAATCACGCACTACAGCCAAAGTTTCTATCCTGCACCGTACAAACCAACAAGCATTGTAAACATCCTAAAGGCAAACCTTGGCACATTGTTTTTATAATACAATGGAATTATACAAGGGGATAATTATTTTTTATGAAAAGTTTCTGTACTTAAGATTCAAAAAGTTTCCGTGAGCATGAACAAAGTTCAAGGATCTCTCCCACTTCAACAATGGTTGTCTCTCTCACTTTCACTTTCCTTCTTGAAAAGTTTTGGGTTCCCCCCTTTATTTATTTGTTTTTAAACTATATGAACGCACACAACAGAAATAAATGACTCTCTAAAACTTCCGGGTTGTCTCCCTGGCAGCGCTTTCTTTAAAGCCATTAAGTTAGGCATATAGTGCTCAAGTAATGAATCCACCCGGATCCCAAGGTATATCAAAGCCAATTTTAATTAACAATGATTTGTAATTTAGTAGTGAGCACAAAGTAAGATATATATATCATGCAACAACGAAGTCGAACTCTCTTCCTATGCATCCGCATGTCATAAAAGAACAATTCATGCACACCAAGTAAAGGCCAATGCAAAGTATAAGCAGTTTCTTGCAATTTTATCATATTGGAAACATAGAGAGGTGGAGATATAGTTCCTCTCTCATAATAATTGCAAGTAGGGGCAGCAAGCACATGCATATTATATCTATCAAAATCATCATGTGTAGTAGTAAAAGGCAACCCATCAATATAATCCTTAATAAGCACAAACTTCTCCGATATAGTGCAGTCGAGAGAATTCAAAAAGATAATAGGACTACCATGCGTGGGTGCAATAGCAACAATTTCATGTTTAACATAAGGAACTATAGCAAGGTCATCTTCATAAGCATAATTCATATTGGCATCTTGGCCACAAACATAGCAAACATCATCAAAAAGGGATATTTCAAGAGAATCAACGGGATCATAGCAATTATCATAGCAATCATCCTTCGGTAAGCACGAAGGGGAATTAAACAATGTATGAGTTGAAGAGTTACTCTGATTAGAAGGTGGGCATGGGTAGCTAATCCGCTCTTCCTCCTTTTGCTCTTCGCTCTGCTCATCATCTTTTTCATCCAATGAGCTCACAGTTTCTTCAATTTCTTCTTCCATAGACTCCTGCAAAATATTAGTCTCTTCTTGGACAACGGATACTTCCTCAATAAATGCATCAATATCGGAATTGAATTCATAATTCTCATAGCAATATTTAAGTATAGCAAAAATTTTAGGTCTGTAAACAGCATCATCAAGATTTTCACACATTTTGAACAAAGATTCAATTTCAAAAGCGCCCATAAAAGCAACGAATTCTTCTATTTGTTCCACATCATAGTAATCATATATACCATTAGAATAAGAAACCAAGGTTTTATTATCATTAAATTTGCATGAAAAGGAAAGGTGTGGAGCCTTCAACCTAGAGCAACAAGTATAATCATATCTCAAGCATAGTTCCCGAGCATACCAACGCAACATATAAATTTGATCCCATAATAGTTTTCCTTTTTGTGTCAAGTGATAATCCCTAAAGTATTCACGTTCATCCAACGTGTCTCCCATAACATAATTGAATGGGGTTTTCTCAAGATTATCAAAGTAGTACATAATTTCTTTCACATAACGAGCATCGAGGGTTTTAGGAGGTTCCCCATCTCCATGGGTAGCAAGTACACCTAATTTTTTTGGTATTTCGTGTTCCATATCCATAACTAAAGATAGAGAACAACTTAGAATAGCAAATAAAAATTACTTAGTGATAAATCAAACAAGCACACGCGAGAATATTCACCCCACGCTATGACTCCCCGGCAACGGCGCCAGAAAAAGGTCTTGATAACCCACAAGTATAGGGGATCAATTGTAGCCTCTTTCGATAAGTAAGAGTGTCAAACCGAACGAGGAGCTAAAGGTAGAAAAAATATTCCCTCAAGTTCTATCGACCACCAATACAACTCTACGCACGCTTGACGTTCGCTTTACCTAGAACAAGTATGAAACTGGAAGGACTTTGTAGGTGTTGTTGGATAGGTTTGCAAGATAATAAAGAGCACGCAAATAAAAAGGGGGTTGTTTAGATAAATAAGCAATAAAGTAAATATAGCAAGTGTGGAAAAGTGGTGGTAGAAGTTGTGAAATTGTCCCTAAGCAATTGACTACTTTACTAGACCGATAGCAAGTTTTATGTCGGAGAGGCATAAGCTAACATACTTTCTCTTCTTGGATCATATGCACTTATGATTGGAACTCTAGCAAGCATCCACAACTACTAAAGAGCATTAAGGTAAAACCCAACCATAGCATTAAAGCATCAAGTCCCCTTTATCCCATATTCCACAACCCCCTTACTCGGATTTATGCTTCTGTCACTCAAGCAACCCACTATAAGCGAATCATGAACATATTGCAACACCCTACAGCGGGAACCCCTCAGGCTTGTGCGACACGGAAGGCACAATAGGACAGCAACATAACCACAAGCAAATTAAACCAATCATAGCAATTCATCAATCACCGATAGGACAATGAAAATGTACTCAGACATCATAGGATGGCAACACATCATTGGATAATAATATGAAGCATAAAGCACCATGTTCAAGTAGAGGGTACAGCGGGTTGCGGGAGAGTGGACCGCTGAATATAGATGGGGGAAGGTGATGGACATGTTGGTGAAGATGGCAGAGGTGTTGGTGAAGATCGCGGTGATGATGATGGCCCCCAACAACGTTCCGGCGCCACCGGAAGAGAGGGGGAGAGAGCCCCCCTTCTTCTTCTTCTTCCTTGACCTTCTCCCTAGATGGGAGAAGGGTTTCCCTCTAGTCCTTGGCTCCCATGGCGTGGGAGGGGCGAGAGCCCCTCCGAGATTCGATCTGTCTCTCTGTCTCTCTCTATTTCTACATTCTGAGGTTCTGCCCTTTCACCGTTTCTTATATATCCGGAGATCTGTAACTCCGATTGGATTGAAACCTTCGCCCAGTTTTTTCTCCAAAAATTAGCTTTCTTGCGGCAAAAGAAGAGCGTCATCCGCCTTACGGGGTGCCCACGAGGGTCAGGGGTGCGCCCCCCTGCCTCGTGGCCCCCTCGGGCACCGTCTCGCGTTGGTTTTTCTTCCCAAAAATCATAAATATTCCAAAAATGATCTCCGTCCGTTTTATCCCATTTGGACTCTCTTTGATATGGGGTTTCTGCGAAACATAAAACATGCAATAAACAGGAACTGGCACTGGGCACTGGATCAATATGTTAGTCCCAAAAATAGTATAAAAAGTTATCAAAAGTATATGAAAGTTGAATAATATTGGCATGGAACAATCAAAAATTATAGATACGACAGAGACATATCAGGCGGCTAAGCTACAGAAGGCAAAGTTGAATGCGATATAAGGTCAGACAACTTGCAAGCAAAGTAATCAGCTCTCACTCCAAAGGGATCGACATGGTGCTCGCAAAAATTACTATTGTATGCATGGTTTCGGGTTTGGATTCACAAAACATTCATACACTTGCAAACGGCAAATTTTGGGAAATTAATCAGGACTAAAACTTATTCCTAATTGTCTAAAACCGTTTTACTCGCTTTGTCCCATAATGTAAGGCGTTTTTCACACTACACTAGTATCAAAAAGCGTCTTATATTATGGGACGGAGGGAATAACTGTTAAACAAAAGTTGTCTAAATTTTGTTCACAACATTGTTAGCACAGAGGGCTAGCTGTGCTAACAGTTTAGGCGCAGTGGTAGAGACGATTGTTAATGGCATTGATGGATTAGTGATGACTAATTTATTTTCTCGGGGCTGAAAATCCTAGATTCACTTCTCTTTGTGTGGGTCAAGCACGGTCGATGTTCTAGGGTTTGCTGGGGGTGATACCTTAGGGTTGACCTCTTGACTGAATAAAGCAACATCTACATATGAGTGGTGATTGCTGAGTATAAGATTATTAGGAAGTATTAAAGATAGATTAGGATTTTGTCCTGCCTTATCATGTACTCCAAGTTGGTCATTGTACTCCTATATATATGTCCACGAAGCTCAAGAAATAAAGGAACTATTTCACCAAACCTCTATATCCCTTCTAACATGGTATCAGCCTAACCGATCCAACCCGAGCCGCCGCCCGTCGCTTCTGCACCCGCGCGCCGCCTCGTGGTGGTCGGCCTCCAAGACCGCCGCCGGGGGCCGCGCCGCCCGTACCTAGGGTTCGTCCACTGGTCCTGTTGACCGGCTGCCCTAGAGAGTCTTTTTTTCAAGCCCTTACTCCAAGTTTTTCTCTCTCCTACAGGTCACCTTGATCGGCGCGTTTTCTTTTTGGTATTCCGCTCTATGCTTGATCGGTTTGCGTCGCCCACCGCCACCGCCGACACCACGCGCCTCTACTTTGACATCGGCGCGACCGGCCGGCTACTTCACCAACCCGGCTGCCTCGCGCTACAGGCGGCCCCTCAAGGCCGTTGTCCGCGTGCTGGCCCGTCTGTCGCCCTGCTCCAACCGGGACACCTACATCGCCTACAACCGGCGGCCACGCGCCATGCCGCGGCTAATCATAGACGCCGCTCGTGCATCGGCCCGCCAATAAATCCACGCCACCCGCCTCTCCCGCGTCTACACGGTGGCCCTGCGGGTTGCCTTGCCGGCCTCGTCCTCGGCTGCGTCAGGCCCGTCGACTGCCTTGAGCTCGGGCGCCGCTGCTCCGTTGGTTGCTCGGGCCTCGCTGCCCGGGCGCCGGCGCTGCTTTGGTGGCCTGGGTGCCCATGCTGACGCGTTCGTCTGCACGTCGTCCCATGTTGTCCATCGTCGCCGGCTTCATCTCGGACTCCGCCGCCACCCCGCCTAAACCGAGCGGCGTCCCCGACCTTTCACGCGATCGGATTGATCACCCGCTCGCCGCCGCGATCCGCCTCATCTAGGCCATGCGACCGACCTGGCACGTCAGTTGTGCGCGCCTCCGCAGGCCCCGTGAAGACTGTCCCGAGTTCAGTGCGCCCCTCTACCGATCGAGCAATGGGCTGCCGCTGCGTTGCCCCGTTGGGCCATAGCGTCGCCGCTCCATGGTTCTTCTCTCGGCTGCACCGACCCACGTCACCGCCGTGTCGCCCCTTCGGGCCGTAGTGCCGCGGCCCGCGGTCCCCCGCTGCTCCGAGGCCGTCCGCTCCAGGTCGTCCCGTGGTTGCACCGACCCTCGCGTCGCCGTTGCGTCGCCCCGTCAGGCCGTAATGAGCGTGGCACACGGTCCATGCCGCCGTCCCGAGACTGTTCCCGCGGTTGCATCGACCGAACTTTCGCCACTGCATCGCCCCTTCTAACCGTAGTGTCGCGGCCTGCGGTCCCCGCCGCCGCCCCTAGGTTTTCCCGCCATTGTCCCGGCCTGCCCGCCGCCACTGTGTTGCCCCTTCGGGTCGTAGCGTCGCGGCCCGCGGTCCATCGTCATCCCCGCGTGTCATCTTCCCGTGGCATGCCCTGCGCCGCCTGATACGTCAATTTTGCATCATGCTTTTATATCAATATTTATTGCATTATGGGCTGTCATTACACATTATATCTCAATACTTATGGCTATTCTCTCTTATTTTACAAGGTTTACCATGAAGAGGGGGAATGCCGGCAGCTAGAATTCTGGCTGGAAAAGGAGCAAACTTTGGAAACCTATTCTGCACAACTCCAAAAGTCCTGAAACTCCACGAAACAACTTTTTGGATTTATTAAGAATTTATGAGCGAAAGAAATAGGCCAGGGGGGCCACACTCTGTCCAGGAGACAGGGGGGCGCCCCCCCCCTATAGAGCGCGGCCCCCTATCTCCTGGCCCCCCTGGTGGGCCTCCGGCGTCCATCTTCTGCTACATCATCACCCTTCCCCTGGAAAAAATCATGGGCAAGCTTACGGGATGAAACTCCGCCGCCACGAGGCGAAACCTTGGCAGAATCAATCTAGGGCTCTGGCGGAGCTGTTCTACCGGGGACACTTCCCTCCGGGAGGGGGAAATCATCACCAACGATCCTCTCATCGAGAGGGGGTCAATCTCCATCAACATCTTCAGCAGCACAATCTCCTCTCCAAACCCTGGTTCATCTCTTGTATCCAATCTTGTATCAAAACCACAAATTGGTACCTGTGGGTTGCTAGTAGTGTTGATTACTCCTTGTAGTTGATACTAATTGGTTTACTTGGTGGAAGATCCTATGTTCAGATCCTTTATGCATATTATTACTCCTCTGATTATGAACATGAATATGCTTTGTGAGTAGTTACGGTTTGTTCCCGAGGACATGGGTGAAGTCTTGCTATTAGTAGTCATGTGAATTTGGTATTCGTTCGATATTTTGATGAGATGTATGTTGTCTTTCCTCTAGTGGTGTTATGTGAACGTCGACTACATGACACTTCACCATTATTTGGGCCTAGAGGAAGGCATAGGGAAGTAATAAGTAGATGATGGGTTGCTAGAGTGACAGAAGCTTAAACCCTAGTTTATGCGTTGCTTCGTTAGGGGTTGATATGGACCCATATGTTTAATGTTGTGGTTAGGTTTACCTTAATACTCCTTTTTGTAGTTGCAGATGCTTGCAATAGGGGTTAATCATAAGTGGAATGCTTGTCCAATTTTGGGCAGTACCCAAGTGTCGGTCCACCCACATATCAAATTATCAAAGTACCGAACGCGAATCTTACGAACGTGATGAAACTAGCTTGACGATAATTCCCAATGTGCCCTCAGGAGCTCCTTTCTCATTATTAGAATTTGCCCAGGCTTATTCTTTGCTACATAAAGGATTGGGCCACCTTTCTGCACTTTATTTACTTTATTTACTTTTTGCTCGTTACTATTTATCTTATCACAAAATGATCTATTACCTACTATTTCAGTGCTTGCAGAGAAAACCTTACTAAAAACCGCTTATCATTTCCTTCTGCTCCTCGTTGGGTTCGACACTCTTACTTATCGAAAGATCTACAATAGATCCCCTACACTTGTGGGTCATCAAGACTCTTTTCTTGCGCCGTTGCCGGGGAGTATAGCGCTTTTGGTGAGTGGAACTTGGTAAGGAAACATTTATATAGTGCGCTGAAATTTTATGTTACTTGTTACTATGGAAACTAATCCTTTGAGGGGCTTGTTTGGGGTATCTTCACCCCAACTAGAAGATCAAAGAGATGCTCCTCAACCTACTGAACCTTATGAAAATATTCATCTTTGAGATTCCTTCGGGTATGATAGAAAAACTGCTAGCTAATCCTTTTGCAGGAGATGGAATATTGCATCCCCACTTACACCTTATCTTTGTGGATGAAGTTTGTGGATTATTTAAGCTTGCAGGTATCCCCGATGATGTTGTCAAAAGGAAGGTCTTCCCTTTATCTTTGAAGGGAGATGCAATGACATGGTATAGGCTATGTGATGATATGAGATTTTGGAATTATAAGCGACTGAAGTTGGAATTTCACCAGAAGTTCTATCCTATGCATCTTGTTCATCGTGATCGTAATTACATATATAATTTTTGGCCTCGCGAAGGAGAAAGCATCGCTCAAGCTTGGGGGAGGCTTAAGTCAATGTTATATTCATGCCCCAATCATGAGCTCTCTCGGGAAATGATTATTCAGAATTTTTATGCTCGGCTTTCTCTTGATAATCGCAACCTGCTCGATACTTCCTGTGCTGGTTCCTATATGTTGAAGACTATTAATTTCAAATGTGACTTATTGGAAAGAATTAAACGCAACTCTGAAGATTGGGGTTCCGACGATGGTAAGGAGTCAGGTATGACACCTAAGTTTGATTGTGTTAAATCTTTTATGGATACCGATGCTTTCCGTGGATTTAGCTCTAAGTATGGACTTGACTCTGAGATAGTAGCTACTTTTTGTGAAACTTTTGCTACTCACGTTGATCTCCCTAAAGAGAAGTGGTTTAAATATAACCCTCCTGTTGAAGTGAAAGTAGTTGCACCTATTATAGTCGAAGAAAAGACTATTACATATAATGATCCTATTATTCCTACTGCTTATGTTGAAAAACCTCCTTTTCCTGTTAGGATAAAAGATCATGTTAAAGCTTCGACTGTTGTTCGTAAGAGTAATACTAGGACCTATACACCTCCTGAGCAAATTAATGTTGAACCTGGTATTGCTATGATTAAAGATCTTTTGGATGAGGACTTAGATGGGCATGTTATCTCTTTCTTGGGTGAAACAGCTAATATTGCTAGACCCGATACTAAGACACGTAGACCTGTTGTAGGCACGCCTATTATTTCTGTTAAAATAGGAGATCATTGTTATCATGGTTTATGTGATATGGGTGTTAGTGCTAATGCAATACCTTATGATCTTTATAAAGAAATTATGCATGATATTGTACCTGCTGAATTAGAAGACATTGATGTTACTATTAAGCTTGCTAATAGGGACACCATTAAACCTATTGAGATTGTTAGAGATGTTGAAGTCTTGTGTGGGAAGATTAGATACCCTGCTGATTTTCTTGTCCTTGGTTCCCCACAAGATGATTTTTGTCCCGTTATTTTTGGTAGACCCTTCTTGAATACTGCTAGTGCTAAGATTGATTGTGAAAAGAATATTGTCACTGTTGGCATAGATGGTATGTCTCATGAGTTTAATTTTGCTAAGTTTAGTAGACAGCCTCGTGAAAGGGAACCACCTAGTAAGGATGAAATTATTGGTCTTGCTTCCATTGCTGTTCCTCCAACTGATCCGTTAGAACAATATTTGTTAGACCATGAAAACGATATGTTTATGAAGGAAAGGGAAGAATAGATGAAGTGTTCCTTAAACAAGAACCTATGCTAAAACATAACCTTCCCGTTGAAATTCTTGGGGATCCCCCTCCACCCAAGGGTGATCTCGTGTTCGAACTCAAACCATTACCTGATAATCTTAAGTATGCTTATCTTGATGAAAAAGAAATATATCCTGTTATTATTAGTGCTAACCTTTCAGAGAAAGAAGAAGAAAGATTATTGAAAACTCTGAAGAAGCACCGAGCTGCTATTGGATATACTCTGGACGATCTTAAGGGCATTAGTCCCACATTATGTCAACACAAAATTTCAGTGGAGAAAGATGCCAAACCAGTTAGAGATCCTCAAAGACGATTAAATCCTAAAATGAAGGAAGTGGTAAGAAAGGAGATTCTAAAACTCCTTGAGGTAGGTATTATTTATCCCATTGCTGATAGTGAATGGGTAAGCCCTGTCCATTGTGTCCCTAAAAAGGGAGGTATTACCGTTGTTCCTAATGATAAAGATGAATTGATCCCGCAAAGAATTATTACAGGCTATAGGATGGTAATTGATTTCTGTAAGTTAAATAAAGCTACTAAGAAAGATCATTACCCTTTACCTTTTATTGATCAAATGCTAGAAAGGCTATCCAAACACACACATTTTTGCTTTCTAGATGGTTATTCTGGCTTCTCTCAAATACCTGTGTCAGCGGAGGATCAATCTAAAACTACTTTTACTTGCCCTTTTGGTACTTTTGCTTATAGACGTATGCCTTTTGGTTTATGTAATGCACCTGCTACCTTTCAAAGATGCATGATGGCTATATTTTCTGATTTTTGTGAAAAGATTTGTGAGGTATTCATGGATGACTTCTCCGTCTATGGATCCTCTTTTGATGATTGTTTGAGCAACCTTGATCGAGTTTTGCAGAGATGCGAAGACACTAGTCTCGTCCTGAATTGGGAAAAGTGTCACTTTATGGTTAATGAAGGCATTGTCTTGGGGCACAAGATCTCCGAGAGAGGTATTGAAGTTGATAAAGCCAAAGTTGATGCTATTGAAAAGATGCCATGTCCCAAGGACATAAAAGGTATAAGAAGTTTCCTTGGTCATGCCGGCTTTTATAGGAGGTTCATTAAGGACTTTTCTAAAATCTCTAGGCCTCTGACTAATTTATTGCAAAAAGATATTCCTTTTGTCTTTGATGATGATTGTGTAGAAGCATTTGAAACACTTAAGAAAGCTTTGATCACAGCACCTATTGTTCAGCCACCTGATTGGAATTTACCTTTTGAAATTATGTGTGATGCTAGTGATTATGCTGTAGGTGATGTTTTAGGGCAAAGAGTCGATAAGAAATTGAATGTTATCCAGTATGCTAGTAAGACTCTTGATACTGCCCAGAGAAATTATGCTACTACTGAAAAAGAGTTCTTAGCAGTTGTGTTTGCATGTGATAAGTTTAGACCTTATATTGTTGATTCCAAAGTTACTATTCACACTAATCATGCTGCTATTAAATATCTTATGGAAAAGAAAGATGCTAAGCCTAGACTCATTAGATGGGTTCTCTTGCTCCAAGAATTTGACTTGCATATTATTGATAGAAAGGGAGCTGAGAACCCCGTTGCAGACAACTTGTCTAGGTTAGAGAATGTTCTTGATGACCCACTGCCTATTAATGATAGTTTTCCTGATGAACAATTAGCGGTTGTCAATGCTTCTCGTACTGCTCCTTGGTATGCTGATTATGCTAATTACATTGTTGCTAAATATATACCGCCTAGTTTCACATACCAGCAAAAGAAAAAGTTCTTTTATGATTTAAGACATTACTTCTGGGATGATCCACACCTTTATAAAGAAGGAGTAGATGGTATTATTAGACGTTGTGTGCCTGAGCATGAACAGGAACAAATCCTACGCAAGTGTCACTCTGAATCTTATGGAGGACACCACACTGGAGATAGAACTGCACACAAGGTACTACAATCTGGTTTTTATTGGCCTACTCTCTTCAAAGATGCTCGTAAGTTTGTCTTATCTTGTGATGAATGTCAAAGAATAGGTAACATTAGTAGACGTCAAGAAATGCCTATGAATTATTCTCTTGTTATTGAACCGTTTGACGTTTGGGGCTTTGATTATATGGGGCCTTTTCCTGCCTCCAATGGTTATACACATATTTTAGTTGCTGTTGATTACGTTACTAAGTGGGTAGAAGCTATTCCAACTAGTAGTGTTGATCATAACACTTCTATTAAAATGCTTAAAGAAGTTATTTTTCCGAGGTTTGGAGTCCCTAGATATCTTATGACTGATGGTGGTTCACACTTTATTCATGGTGCTTTCCGTAAGATGCTTGCTAAGTATGATGTCAATCATAGAATCACATCTCCTTATCACCTGCAGTCTAGTGGTCAAGTAGAGTTGAGCAATAGAGAGCTCAAATTAATTTTGCAAAAGATTGTGAATAGATCTAGAAAGAATTGGTCCAAAAAACTTGATGATGCATTATGGGCCTATAGAACTGCATACAAAAATCCTATGGGTATGTCTCCATATAAGATGGTTTATGGAAAAGCATGTCATTTACCTCTTGAACTTGAACATAAAGCATATTGGGCTATTAAAGATCTCCAGTATGACTTCAAACTTGCCGGTGAGAAGAGGTTGTTTCATATTAGCTCACTTGATGAATGGAGAACCCAAGCTTATGAGAATGCCAAGCTTTTCAAAGAAAAAGTCAAACGCTGGCATGATAAGAGGATACAAAAGCGTGAGTTTAACGTAGGAGATTATGTGTTATTATTCAACTCTCTTTTAAGATTTTTTGTAGGAAAACTTCTCTCAAAATGGGAAGGTCCCTACGTTATCGAGGAGGTCTATCGTTCTGGTGCTATAAAAATCAACAACTTCGAAGGCACAAATCCGAGGGTGGTAAACGGTCAAAGAATTAAACATTATATTTCAGGTAATCCTATCAATGTTGAAACTAATATTATTAAAACCATAACCCCCGAGGAATACATAAGGGACACTATCCAGAACGTTCCAGACTCCGAAAAGGCATAGGTACGTCGTACGGTAAGTAAACCGACTCCAAAACAACTCTAATGGCAATTTTTATCAGTTTTGGATTATTTAAGAATTTTAGGAAGAAAGAAGTAGTCCGAAAGGGACACGAGGCTCCCATGAGAGAGGAGGCCGTGCCCCCCTGTAGGGCGCCCCCCTATCTCGTGGGCACCTCGTGTGCCTCCCGGACTCCGTTTTCTTGTATGTTACGTATTTTGATCGGTAAAAATTCATTATATATATTCCCGAAGGTTTTGACCACTGTATCACGCAAATATCCTCTGTTTTCGTTTCGAGTTGTTTCTGTTGCAGATTTAGAGCACCATGACTTCTCCCTCCTCCAACAACGAAGACAAGGATGCTTGGCTATTGAAGATAGAGTTGAAAAGAGAGGAACCAGAAGAGATCAACGAGGATGAAGGGATCAAGAACGCCATGGAGGTTCAAGCTCCGGTGGTGAAAGAAGAAGACATCCCTCAATCTTTACCTAAACTTTTCACTCCAACAGAGATTGAAGCTTTCAAGATGATTGAGTTAGCCCGCATACAGAACAAGTATCTCACACAGGAGAATATTTTGTTGAAGGATCATATTGCTGGGCTCAAGAGCATTATCTGCAAGTTGGAGGAGCTTTTATGCTCGATGTGCGATTATCCACCGTCATCATCACCACCTCCATCACCTCCGAAGAAATAATCACATGGGTATGGGCACTCCCCTTGGCAACTGCCAAGATTGGGGGAGGTGCCCCGGTATCGTATCACCATCACACTCCTATCTTTACCGCTTTATTTAGTTCGATCCTTTTAGTAGTATCTTGATCTAGTAGATTGAAGTTTTGATATCAAGTAGTTTTGAGTTTTGCATTGTAATCTCTTTATGTAAGCGAGTCCGTGTGCTATCTATAATAAAGATTAGTGTTGAGTCAAGGGCTTTGCTATGTTGCTATGATCTTGTGAAAGTAGAAAGAACAAAAAGAGTTCATATTGATCTTATGGATAGTGATAACTTCACACATAGAAAGTATGAGGCATAAAAATTGTTGAGAGTTGATGAACGTAGCCTTGGTCATCGTTGCAATTAATAGGAAGTGGTAAGGAAAGAGGGGTTCACATATAAATATATTATCTTGGACATCTTTTATGATTGTGAAGCACTCATTAAGTATGACATGCTAAAAGAGTTTATGTTGGACAAGGAAGATAATGTAATGGTTTATGTTTTCCGACATCTTAGTTAAAGTATATTGTCATTGACCTTCCAAAACATGTTGAGCTTGCCTTTCCCCCTCTTGCTAGCCAAATTCCTTGCACCAAGTAGAAATACTACTTGTGCTTCCAAATATCCTCAAACCTAGTTTTGCCATGAGAGTCCACCATACCTACCTATGGATTGAGTAAGATCCTTCAAGTAAGTTGTCATCGGTGCAAGCAATAAAAATTGCTCTCTAATTATGTATGACTTATTAGTGCAGAGAAAATAAGCTTTGTACGAACTTGTTGTGGAAGTAATAAAAGCGACAGACTGCATAATAAAGGTCCACACATATAAGGGGCAATATAAAGTGACGTTCTCTTGCACTAAGATTTTGTGCATCAACCCTAAAAGCGCATGACAACCTCTGCTTCCCTCTGCAAAGGGCCTATCTTTTACTTTATGTTTTTACTTTATGCTTGAGTCAAGGTGATCTTCACCTTTCCCCTTTTCATTTTATCCTTTGGCAAGCTCCTCGTGTTTGAAAGATCATGATACATATATCCAATTGGATGTAAGTTGGCATAGGCTATTATTATTGACATCACCTAAAGGTGAATACGTTGGGAGGCAACACAATAAGCCCCTATCTTTCCCAGTGTCCGTCTGAAACTCTATAACCACAAGTATTGCGTGAGTGTTAGCAATTATGGGAGACTATGAGATAGTTGAGTATGTGAGCTTATTGAAAAGCTCTATTATTGACTCTTTCTGATGTTACAATAAATTGCAATTGCTTCAATGACTGAGATTATAGTTTGTTAGTTCCCAATGAAGTTTATGAACCATACTTGACATTGTCAATTGCTTATTACTTGAGCATAGGAAATCACATGACAAAATCTATATATGTTGCTGTTATTAGAATGATCATGATGCCCTCATGTCCGTATTTTATTTTTATCGACACCTCTATCTCTAAACACGCGGACATATTTTTCGATTTCGGTTTTCGCTTGAGGACAAGCGAGGTCTAAGCTTGGGGGAGTTGATACGTCCATTTTGCATCATGCTTTTATATCAATATTTATTGCATTATGGGCTGTCATTACACATTATATCTCAATACTTATGACTATTCTCTCTTATTTTACAAGGTTTACCATGAAGAGGGGGAATGCCGGCAGCTGGAATTCTGGCTGGAAAAGGAGCAAACGTTAGAAAACTATTCTGCACAACTCCAAAAGTCCTGAAACTCCACGAAACAACTTTTTGGATTTATTAAGTATTTATGAGCGAAAGAAATAGGCCAGGGGGCCCACACCCTGTCCAGGAGACAGGGGGGCGCCCCCCCTCCCCTATAGAGCGCGACCCCCTATCTCCTGGCCCCCTGGTGGGCCTCTGGCGTCCATCTTCTGCTATATCATCACCCTTCCCCTGGAAAAATCGTGGGCAAGCTTACGGGACGAAACTCCGTCGCCACGAGGCGAAACCTTGGCGGAATCAATCTAGGGCTCTGGCGGAGCTGTTCTGCTGGGGACACTTCCCTCCGGGAGGGGGAAATCATCACCAATGTCATCACCAATGATCCTCTCATCGAGAGGGGGTTAATCTCAATCAACATCTTCACCAGCACCATCTCCTCTCTAAACCCTAGTTCATCTCTTGTATCCAATCTTGTATCAAAACCACAAATTGGTACCTGTGGGTTGCTAGTAGTGTTGATTACTCCTTGTAGTTGATACTAATTGGTTTACTTGGTGGAAGATCATATGTTCAGATCCTTTATGCATATTATTACTCCTCTGATTATGAACATGAATATGCTTTGTGAGTAGTTACGTTTGTTCCTGAGGACATGGGTGAAGTCTTGCTATTAGTAGTCATGTGAATTTGGTATTCGTTCGATATTTTGATGAGATGTATGTTGTCTTTCCTCTAGTGGTGTTATGTGAACATCGACTACATGACACTTCACCATTATTTGGGCCTAGAGGAAGGCATAGGGAAGTAATAAGTAGATGATGGGTTGCTAGAGTGACAGAAGCTTAAACCCTAGTTTATGCGTTGCTTCGTTAGGGGTTGATATGGACCCATATGTTTAATGTTGTGGTTAGGTTTACCTTAATACTCCTTTTTGTAGTTGCGGATGCTTGCAATAGGGGTTAATCATAAGTGGAATGCTTGTCCAAGTTAGGGCAGTACCCATGTGTCGGTCCACCCAAATATCAAATTATCAAAGTAGCGAACGCGAATCTTACGAACGTGATGAAACTAGCTTGACGATAATTCCCAATGTGTCCTAGGGAGCTCCTTTCTCATTATTAGAATTTGTCCAGGCTTATCCTTTGCTACATAAAGGATTGGGCCACCTTGCTGCACTTTATTTACTTTATTTACTTTTTGCTCGTTACTATTTATCTTATCACAAAACTATCTATTACCTGCTATTTTAGTGCTTGCAGAGAAAACCTTACTGAAAACCGCTTATCATTTCCTTCTGCTCCTCGTTGGGTTAGACACTCTTACTTATCGAAAGGACTACGATAGATCACCTACACTTGTGGGTCATCACCGCCTCCTTTGGCGCAGTAGCGCCACCGTCCGCGCCGGTCTTTGTCATGTTGTCAAGGTTCTTCGTCTACTTCTAGCACCGCCGCCGCGCTCCTAACCTAGCCGCCGCCGTCAGGCCGCCGCCGCCGCTGTACTTTGGCCGCTGCTATCCCCATAGCCACCGCCACTGCACATCCACTTCCTGCGTCTTCGTCCAGCACCAGCCCGTCGCCAGCGTCGCCGTCACCTACCCCGACCACTTCGTCTACTCCAACAACCACGGGCGACATCGGCACCGCGCCAATTGGTGCCGCAGCCGTTGTCGAGTTCTTCTCTGCTGGCCCCTCCGACTTCTTCGACATGGCGTACAGCTCGTGCAGGTCCTTGTCTATGCATGCCCGGTGCTGGCAACACCGATGTGTGCCTTCGTCCATGATGTGTCCCCGGGCTTGGCAAACCTGGTGCGGCGCTTCGTCAACGTCGCATTCGTCCATCTACGCATGCCCGGTGCTGGCAACATCGATGCGTGCCTTCGTCTACGATGTGTCCCCGGGGTTGGCAACCCCGGTGCGACGCGTCGTCAACAATGTCTTCTTCCCGGCGCACCACTACTTCGACACTACTGCGTGCATGACTAACTCGGCGCCTTGTTGCGCCCGCGGCTCCACGGCGACATCCTCGACACCGGCTCCCCGACTCGACATCGACCACGGCATTCTTCGCACGGCTACCTCGACCAAGGCTACACCACCATTCGCTCTCGGCTACATCGACAAACGGCACAACGTGCTACCGGCTTGCTTGAGCAACCTCATCGGGTTCCACTCCAGCCACGACTTCTGCGATGCATCAACCATTAGGACTGTGGGGGGGTGTTCGTTGGCTTGCCTTCGGATTCTTATCCAGTCTCACTGTCTGCGTCGCTACCGTTGTGACTGTGGGGGGATGTAGAGTATAAGATTATTAGGAAGTATAGGACAGACTAGGATTTGGTCATGCCTTGTCTTGTACTCCAAGTTGGTCATTACCTGATCACAAAAATACTCCAAGTTGGTCATTGTACTCCTATATATATGTCCACGAGGCTCAAGCAATAAACGAACTATTCCAGCAAATACCTCTCTATCACTTCTAACAGTGATCCATTCTAAAATGTGTTACCTGAGTACCCTGTGCTCTGTTTGGAACTGTTGTTGTGCTATTTTTTCGATGGATTGACCCCTAGCAAATAGGGTTTCAGTATAGATGGTGGAGATGTTGGTGTGGTGGCGGCCACTAAGCCGAGTATGGAGGGATGGATAGCCTTTTTTAAAAAAGAGGGTTTGCCGCGGCCTCTGCATCAAAACGATGCATACGGCCATATTATTGATAAGCAAAAAGTCCAACATAAGTCTCGAGGTCTCGAACAAAAGGAAAAAATGCTCACAAACAGCATGAATGCAAAAACAGGATAGCCACAACCGGCAGGCAAAACAAAAGATAGGAAACTAAACACCTATCCTATTACATGACCGTCATCCAAACCGGTTGAAGATAGCCTGTGCTAACGTCTTTCATTGGATAGATACAGTAACCAAATGCTTCCTGGCCTCCATCGGAGTGAGTAGCGATCACATACGGATAGCCTTACCGTTCCTTTTTGAAAGAAAAAAGAAAACCAGCTTGGAAGAAGTGAAATGCAAAATTTGTAATTTACATGCAAACTCACATTACATTTTTGTTGCCTGCATTGCCCTCGCGTGTGAGAGATTAAAGTCATTTCATTTTCTTAGCAAAGATTGAAGCCATTTTCGAATTTGTGATCATTTATAGGAGGAGATCTACACCATGCATGAGGAATACAAAGATCAAGTACGTCTCTATTTGATACGATCGATTTCTTGCATCTCAAACCTGCCTGCGATGCTGGTACGCAACATTAGTTAATTACCCACCTGCAGGCTGCAGGCACTCCGAGCATTGCTTTCATTTCCATCATTCTGGGAGTTTATTTAATCTTGCCAAAAGTACATCGCGAATCACCGTGTCCAAACTGACCTCCACGGGTCCACCAGGCAGAGTCGCCCGCACGGCCTTTTCCTTCCACTCCGCCGCGCGCTTCCTCATCTCCTGCCCCTTCTCCCCATCCATCACCTCCTGTATCATCGCCGCGAGCTCTGCCCTTTTCACCTCTCCGCCGATCTCCATCCCATTCCCCCACTCGGTGCACTTGTACCGGCAGTTGGTTTGTTGCTCTGCGAAAAAGGGCCAGCTCAACATTGGCACGCCGGTACAGATACTCTCCAGGGTCGAGTTCCACCCGGAGTGCGTCAAGAAAACCCCCACTGCCTCGTGGGCAATCACCTTCTCCTGTGAGCACCATGTTGTCAGCATGGAGCGGCCGCTGATGGCAGAAAGGAATTCCGGCGGTAGCACGGCCGAGTCGCCCTTCACAAGGTCTGGCCGGATGTTCCATATGAACGGGTAGCCGCTGTTGGCAAGCCCCCACGCGAACTCGAGGAGCTCCGCGTTCGTCATGACGGTGATGCTGCCGTAGTTGACGTACACGACGGAACGGGCGCTCTGTCCGTCGAGCCACTCCAGGAGGCCGTCCTGCTCCCTCCAAAGGTTGGACCCGAGGTCGTGGACCGAGGCGCCAGCCGGTACCACGAGGCTAGCGTAGCGGTGGAGCGGGCCAACAGTGTACACGGGTGGGAGGATGGCGCGCATGGCGTCCAGCACCGGCCCCTCGAGCTCATCGAAGGTGTTGAGCAACACCGCGTCCGGGAGCGATAACCGCTCAGACATGTACATGATGAAGTTCAGCAGCACGTCCTCGCGGTCCGTCGTACGTATGAAGTTCGGGAAGTCGCGCAGGCGCATGCCGTCGCACATGCCCGCAACGCCCTGCACCACGGTGTCAAGGTGTTCCTTGTCCGTGACATGTGACTCATCTGGACGCAAGCCGCAGCACAAAACGCACTCATCAAAGACACACACATATGTATATGACGATTCCGAAAACGGGACACGTACCTACCTTTGAAAGGAACGAAACCCCGCTCTATGAGCTGACGGTAGTGGCGGTACCCCATGAACCCACAGGCGCTAGATGTCCACAGCGCGGCGCACGGCACGCCGATCTCCTTTGCCGCATCGTAGCCAAACGACATGACTCCATCAACGACGAGACAGGTGATAGGCGGCACTCCGGAGTTGGGCTCACTGAGCTTGCCAAGAAGTGCCATGAAGTGGGGCAGGAAGGTGGTCATGATGGAGTAGCACAGTCCACCGACTTCCTGGGTGGCGTCCTCGTCGGATGGAGGGAGCCCGTCCGGCATCGACGCGAAGCGGAAGTCAGGGAGGCCATTGAGCGCCGCTGGTCCGCGCGAGCGGAGCAGCCGGCGGTGGTTGAACTCGGTGTTGACGAAGGTGACGTAGAAGCCCCGGGTGTGGAGTATCTTGGCCAACTTGAGCATCGGCGTTATGTGGCCCTGCGCCGGGGCCGGCAGGCAAACAGCGTGGGGCTTCTCGATGGCCTCCATGATAATCTGTGGCACTTGTTGCTGAGAGGATTTGTTAGAGAGTGGTCACTACTTATGGGGAGTAAACTAAGGCTCCAAGTAGGTGTTTCCAAGTACGTTGGAACGTTGGATTTGTCTCGCCGCGGGTGTGTAGTTCGTACATTCCAAGGGTATCTGCCGCTGATAGTGACCTGGTCAGTACTAGGTACTTGCCGCCCGATGTGCATTTGGTCCTTCTCACGATTTTTATTAGAGATACTGTCCATTTGCGCTTGTTACATATGAGTGTCCTCGCCACACCTGGTCGTGACCATCTGTGTATGCTTGTCTTGTCTTTTCGCTTTTCAGTCGTCTCCAGATATATATTTTTCCGAGCAGGCACCTGAATTTGTCTAGCTTTCAGTCCCATGGTTCGTGACCTATTTCGTCCGTTTGGATCGGCGCGGACGAAAGTGAAGGCCCAACGCGTCGAACCAAACGCAAATCGCGTCCGCCTGGCGTCTGCACTGACCCATTTTCGGCCCAAAATTGCGCCTGGAATGCGTCGGCGCAAACGCGCCGCTCGTCTTCTCGGTGTCCGCCGCGTCCCCACTTGTAGGCCACCCAACCGCCATCGGTTGTCTTATTTATGACGACCACCGACAGCGGGCCCACTAGTCAGCCGTGGAAGCGTCTTTTTTTAAGCACGCGTGCGGCGGGGTCCAGCCTCATCCACTTCTCCCATCCACGCCTGCCCCCCCCCCCCCCCTCTCTTTGCTTCCTCGCCGGCGATAGCAAACCCTAGCGCGCCATGGGCCTCTTCGGCAGCAGCAATGGCAAGGGCAAGGGCAAGGGCACCTCCGGCGCCTCGTCCTCCCGTGCTCTCCGTCCCCCCGGCGCCGGCGCGTTTCCGTCCTGATCGCCGGCGCCTGCACATCCCGGTGCATCTAGCGCGGTGGCACTGGAAGTACAGGCAGCCGCTGCCGTACCCGACGTCACACTGCCGCACCATTGGCACCTGGATCCGCAGCGGATCCCGGTGCCGGCGGTCCTTATTAGTTAATGTTTAATTAGATTTAAGTGGACTTTGGCCGGCGTTTGACCGGTCACTTATGTTTAATTATGTTTATTTCGTGTGAGTTATTTTTTTCTCACGATGGCAATTTGGGTCAGCCTTCCCGTTGGACGGTCAAGCTGACCTATTTCAGAATGCGGACGCGCACGTCCCCCTGACCGATTCAAACGGACGAAAAGCGAACAAAGCGTGCGTCCGTTTGGTTCGTCTCGTTGGAGTTGCTCTTAGGCTGTAGTTTCTTTTTGTGTGTGGAAGACGAAACACCAATTTCCAGAGGGGGCAAAGAGTCAGTTTGGAAAGCAACGGGGACAGTTGTGAAAGGTTGAGCCTACTCCAACCCCATCTAGTTCCAGGGACCTGCAGGCCGAGACGATGTAATGACCAAGATGGTCATGAATGATTCCCCCGCACCTGCAGTACCATCTGGGTTGAATGGTCCATCGACAGATAATCGTGACCCAGCAATGATCAGGGGACGCCCATAGTCCATAGTGTTGGCGGAGACATCAGCTTCAGCCTTCTTACGTTTACGTATAAAGCAAGGACGACTCCAATTCATACAGATGTGCATGGTTCTCGTGCATGATTATGATGAACTAGCCATCTACTCCCTCCGTTTCTAAGTACTTGTCTTTCTAGAGATTTCAACAAATGACTACATACGACGTAAAATGAGTGAATCTACATTTTAAAATATGTCTACATGTATCCGTATGTTGAGTCCATTTGAAATGCCTAGAAAGACAAGTATTTGGAAACGGAGGGAGTAGTGTATATGTAAAATAGATGCGACTCAAGATTTGTTATCTGATGCTTCAATTATATGTCGGCTCCTTTATTTATACTATTGTTAAGAAAACCGTTAACTGGTAGCTGGTCGGTTGGCTGGCGAGTATGGAATTAATAGGTTAATCAATGAATTCTTGAACAAAGATTTATACACACCATGCGACCACAATATAGATTGCTAATCACCATGGATTAAAAACGTGATACGACTTGATTTAGAGCAACTCTAGCAGATCCCGCAAAACGCCCGGCCCGCAAAAATTCCGGCTAGTATGCGGGCTCGGCCCAATTTTCCGGCCAGAACAGAGCCCGCATACTCGCCTGGCCCGCAAAAAGTTTTGCCGCAGCCCGCAAACCGCACGCCCCGAGCAGTATAACTGCAGTTCCGCAACCATTTTGCGGGTCCAAACCCCATCCCACGCCGCCGCGAGCCACCCGATTCCCCTTTCCCCTCTCCACATTTCTCGCCGCCGGCAACCACCCGCCCCGCTTCAGCCGCCATGTGGGGCCGAATGTGGAGCTTCGGACACGGCTCCGGTCGTGAGAGGGACCCGGAGCGTGAGCGGCGCGTCCGGGCAGACGACGCGAGGAAGCGTGGCGCCCGGAGGTGGACCAACCGCGGGATGTCGCCGCTGGCGAGCTTCAACCGTCGCGAGATGGAGGAGTACGACCGTCGTAGCGCGTCCTTCTCCTCCGCGAGATCTTCCTACGCCAGATCCTCCTTGTCCTCCGGTGCGGGCTTTCTCCCCGTGAAGAGGGAGTGGTCGGAGGATGAGGAGGAGCCGGCGCCGTTCGCCTTCGTCCCAGTGAAGGAGGAGCCCGCTCCGCTCGGCTGTCGCGGAGTGGTCGGGCCCGAGGACTACGTTGCGGACTTCGACGCCATTGCTGCCGCCATCACCCAGCGGAGCATGCGCGAGGAGGCGAAGCGTCGGCACCACGCCGAGGAGCTCGAAGCCCTCCAGTGGCAGCAGGCGGTCGCCGCCAACGAGAAGGCTGAGGAGGGGCGCCGCATCTGCGCGGAGCAGGCGGCGAAGTACATCGACCTGTGCAACTCCGGCGACGAGAATTGAGCGTTGCTCGGCCTCCACGGCATCGTCCATTTTGCCGCGACCTCGCCGCCGTCAGATCCGACCCCCTCTACTACTAGTTAACGTAGTATGTAGTATGATCTATGCTTAATTTGTTGATCATGTAGTATGTATGAACTATGTAGTATGTGATGTGATGAGCTATGTTTGTGCAATTTTTTCACGCAAGTGTTTTTTGAAATTATGCAGGTTTAGATGTGGTATCTGATCGCCCGCGCATGTTTTTGACCCGCAAACGCGATCTTCGTGAAACCGCAAACACGTTTTGCAGGTCGAATTTTTGCGGGGTCTGCTAGAGTTGCTCTTACACGGTAATTAACTAACAACTTTATTACCTAGGCTATCTACACAACGTGCCAATCTTCTTGGTGCATTGACTATTGAGCTCTAGAGGAGCGCTTGTGGTTTGACGTGAGGTCGAGGAAGGACACCACGGGGCAGGGCGACAATATTGGGCCAGAAAGCGAATCCCACAAAAACTTTGCCCAGGATTACCCAGCGACGACATCGGTGCCTTGCCATGGAACCATTCCGGCAGCTTCACAGTTCGCAGGGCCGCCGGTTGGGAGCTCTATGGTTGACCAGGGGTGACTGTGATTAAAGGAGACCGGGGGCTTTTTCTTTCGAAACGGAGGAAAAAGTTTTGCCTCATCGATTAATTAAAAAAAAGAGAATTACCTAGTTAATTAACGGAAAACCGGACGAAAACCGATACATATAAACCACATGCGGACTACTCGCTAATAAAGAAACTCGATGACCCCCAGATCAACCCGACAAACATACATAACACGCAACAACCATGATCCCTCGCACTTCTACGTCGCAATGAAACTCCCAACGAAACTAAGGTTGAATACAGCGGACACCACCCATCCACGAAGACGAGCCAATCCGAGATGGTGATCGAAGAGACTGAGTATCATCCATTAAGCAGCCGCAGATGCCTTACCAACGGCGCCACTCTTCTTGCCTATGCTCCTGAGAGCCTTCTTCACCTTCTTGATTTTTCCCGTAGAAACCTCCTCTGCTAGGAGGCCGGCAATCGCCTTGCCAGACCCCGGGCTAGCTGCCTCCAAACCAGCGAGCAAGCGGCAAAGCTTTTTCGTGAAGACCACCTCATCAATACGTGCCATCATACTTTCACGGTCAAAGATGGGCGATCTGATGGTCTTCAGCGCCTCAGAATTAGGTGCCAAAGCACCTACCTCATCAACCTCGGCACCCCCAGATGCCACCTGGCCAACAGCCACAGGTGGGACAACAATAGCAGCATCCAAACCCCCACAGTCCACAAAGGTGATCAGCTGATTGGGCTCCAACGACGGAGGTGAGGTCGCAGTCGGCATCGCCAAGGCCCCTCCAAGCGACTCCATCTCCTTAGGAAGCACCATCGAAATAGGCGAAGTGGGCTCCTCACAAAGCTTCTGCAGCTCAGGCATAATCTGCGGCACCGGAGCAACGACCTCAACAACGGTTTCACTCTCAGAAGCAATCGGCATGACAGGCAGCGATGACAGGAAGGATGTAGCACGAGGGGAGAGATCTCCATACATGCCTGATTCCCCATCGGCAAAACCATCGTGGATCTCGGGCAACAGGGACACAACGGGCACAACCTGGAGCTTGGCGAGAGGAGCCTCTGCACTTGCCAAAACACTCCCAACTCGCGCAATGTAGTCACGAAGCTCAGCGCGGAGTAGCTCAGTCTGCTCCACAAGGACGGGCTGCAATGCCACATCGACCGGTGTTGCATCGACATCTGATGCAGGCGCTGGGGTGGATGGTGGAGCAGCATGTCGCAGTGTCGTAGTCCGGTCGGTACGGTGCTGTGTATGACAGAAATGCACTTTGTGGCCAAATCGGAGGCATCCCATGCACCGGAATGGGTCCCTGCACTCACGAGCACGATGACCCTTAGAGAGGCACCGGAAGCAACGGTCACTCAGCCATGCCGGGGGAGCTGGCCGAGCTATGGATGCAGAGTCACAGCAGGGCACGTGAGGCGACGAGCGACGCCCCGATACAAGGTGCCATCCATCCAGAAGATCCCTAGAACGCGCAGGCACGCCGCACACTGGAACACCATGTGTTGCATCTCGATCGAAGCAGCCACGCCAATCACCCCAACTTGAACGTGTGGGAGGCGTGTCGTCCCCTTGGACGGAGTCACCTGGCAGTGGCAACGACATCCGAGAAGGAATGGCCGGCGCCAGAGGGGCCGACAGCTTGCTGAGAGAAGAGGTCGCCGGGGCGGTGGCAGCAGGATCCGGCTCCCCTTGGACCAGATGCAGGGGACTAGTGGCTGGTTCGGCCGCCATATCAGGACCTGGCAGGGGTGGACGCGGCGTCAGGCGAACAGTGGAGGCGTCGACCAGAGGAGCGGAGAGTGGCGGGGTCGTAGATGTCGCTGTGGCGGGCTCGGCGAGGTGAGGTGTCCATCGGCCACCCACAGATGGGTCGGACCTGCGGAGAGCAAGTGCGGCGGCAGAAGCTTCAGACTTGGTGCGCGCGTCGTTGCCTGAAGATGCAGCCGCGAGGTTGGGAGAGAGTGTCACCAGGGGCGTCATCAAGAGCACACCAGCCCCAACGGCAGTAGCAGAGCCGCGGCCAGCTGCCGGCGGCGGCAGGAGCATGGAGACCCGACCGCGGCATGGGAGCGCTCTCGCGACCGACCGCGGCGGCCGCCACTCTGGCCCCGCCGCCCACCGCTACCGCTGCTTCCCTGCTGGCTGGAACCGCCTTGGGCGCGCTGCCTCTGCCGTCGGCCGCGTTGCAGCCCCCGGATCGGTTCTCTCAGTCCAGATCGGGAGGATCTGGAGCCTGCGTCCCTTGCCCTTTCAGTCTGGATCGGGAGGATCTGGAGACCGGGGCCTCACTGCCTCGGGCTTGTCGCGCCAGCGCGCTGGTACGGCGGTTGCTTGGCCGGTCCTGTGCTGGACTCGCATCCTCGCGGCGTGACCTCGACGACTCACACGGACGCGATTGGCTGCTCTGGCGATCCTGCGCTGCACTCGCGTTCTTGTTGCGTGGCCCGCGGGGGTGGTTTCCTGCTCGAGCACCCGCGCTGGGCATTGATGCAAGCCGTGTGGCTGCTTTCCATGGATGATGCATGCATGTTGGCTGGCCGTGCACGGCGGTTGTTAGAGTTGTGTCGAATATTATTGTACAAGTTAGGTTACAGTTGGACTTGAAATCGTATGATGTGTAGACAGGATATGGAGTCGTGTCCAAGTAAGACACTTGTATCCTAGGCCTCTCATATATAGCGGGCTAGACACACGATGTAACCTATGCCAACATAATAGCACGGGCACGTGGGGGAGCCGGCGGCGTGTGCCGGTGCCCGGGCGGCCAGGGTGCGGTATTGTGACGGTGTCATGGGGAGGAGCGCCCGTAGTCATGCCCCGGGGATGTAGCCATTATGGTGAATCTCGTTAACAAATCTCGGCATCGTTCCTCATGTGATTGCTTGGTCCTCGGTAGATCGACGGTGGCCTCAGATTTATTCTAACAAGTGGTATCATGAGCAAGGTTCGAGAAGGTTGCGGCTGTTGATCTAGAGGATGAAATTGATGTCAAAATTGAAAGGAGCCGACGAAGGTTTATGATCACGGAAGCTAGCGATCGGATGGAGCATCTTTGGCAGAAGCTTCATCGGTGATCTGCGGCTGGTTAGGACGATGACTTATCGGCGTGTTCTGTGCAAGGGCTTGGCCAGATCGGATTCATCCAATCGAGACGCGTGCAAGCGGCGGCAGCGTAAACGTGGAGCAGCAGTGCTGCAAGGCGAACGCGGTATCACGCATGTGGAGAGGCCTGCTGGCCCGTGGCCCAGATGGGGATTTGCGGGGGCAGCCCAGGAAGCAGGCGGGCGTGGCTAATCCGGTGCGTAAGGCTAAAAGCAGACAGAGGCTGCTGGCTGCGTGCGCGTTGCTGTAGAAGGCAAAGGGCATGGATGCAACGAGATTTTGTTTGTGAAAAATAATGCACGTGCGTAAAGCAGGAGGAAATCACCACCGTCAAAGCAGAAGACGGTGGTGATTTCAGCGACGACGACATAGGAGCGTGATGCTGATGGTGGCCGACTTCTGGGGCGTGGAAACACGTGGTGCAGGCCTGAGGGTTTGTGCGGCTTCGACGAGACTATTGCGCAGGGTTGATTCAAGGAAGTGTACACTTGAGAGCTTGAAGTCGACAGGGCGCAGGGTAGCATGGCGCAGCTACAAAGAGTCATGTTGAAAGTGGAGCTGGAGTCTGATGGATGACTTCACTCTATGCTGATGGAGGGGCTACGGCGTAAATGTATGGAGAGTCGAAGCCTATTTCAGCGGGATAGCGAGAGACACGTGGATCGGACTGGGGCCCAGTGGTCTGATGGAGGCGTGATACTCGGCATCGGTCGGTGATGATCGGTGGTTCTCTGCAGTGGGGGTTGAGGCAGTGTGGGCTAGCTACCCGGGAGACTCGACCAGGACAGCAGAGGCTCGACGCGGTGATAGCGGCGAGGCGTGCGGCAAGCACGGGACACAGCGACAGGCCAAGGCACTGGTGGTCAAACAAAGTGTGCAGGGGTGCTGAAGCAGTGTTGACGAGTACCAGATTCAAGTTGGTGACTGGGTCTATCGGTGCCGGTTGATGGACAGGAGTTGACCATGGAGAATCTGAGAAAGTGGCGGAAAGTCTAAAATTGTCAAAACAGAGAAAGTACACGGCCGTATATTTTGTGGTGCTCGATGCACATGGAAAAGTGTGGATGACAAGACAGAAGGAGGCGGAGTGCTATAGCTGTGGGACATGCCAGACTATCCGGAAAAGGGGTGAGACAACTGTGAATTTGACTCAAGGTGACACATGGCGATGGTGAAATTCCTTCAAGTTTCAGACAAGCAGTCAAGAAAGAGCGGTAACATTGAGTTCAGGTAACTCTTATATGTGGCGTCCAATATGTGAGTTGTTCATTTTCACGCAGACCATGGTCGGTGTGTGATGGCGTTGAACAGATACTCCGAAACTTGGGAGCACAAAGTAGAGTAATGAAGAACTTAATTTTGCTCGAGTGTTGACTGTGAAGAAGACGAGAAGGGACTACAGTTGCGGGTGAAGTAACATGGAGTCTGGGAGTAGCAGCGGTGCTCGTGGCGTATCTCAAGTCCAATGTACATGGAGGTTCGACGCACAGACGAATTCAAGGTGGTGGAGAATATTCGTCAAGGTGGAGTTTGTTAGAGTTGTGTCGAATATTATTGTACAAGTTATGTTACAGTTGGACTTGGAGTTGTATGATATGTAGACAGGATATATAGTCGTGTCCAAGTAAGACACTTGTATCCTAGGCGTCTCATATATAGCGGGCTAGACACACAATGTAACATATGCCAACATAATAGCACGGGCACGTGGAGGAGCCGGCGGCGTGTGCCGGTGCCCGGGCGGCCAGGGTGCGGTATTGTGACGGTGTCATGGGGAGGAGCGCCCTAGTCATGCCCCGGGGATGTAGCCATGATGGTGAACCTCGTTAACAAATCTCGGTGTCGTTCCTCATGTGATTGCTTGGTCCTCGGTAGATCGACGATGGCCTCGGATTTATTCTAACAGCGGTGGTTGGCTGCCCAGGAGTCTAGATTAAGATCAACTAGACCATATAAGCGTGCGTTGCTGCCCGTCCATTATAAGAGTAACAATAGAGTTGTTTGATAAATGTTGACTTGTTATAACATATTGTAAAATTCATATAGTTCAAAATATCATATACCAAAATGCCCAAAAGGGAGATATAATTTATCCTGCACAATGTAATATACAGAAAATAAATCAATCCTAATGTTTGTGTTCCCTAAAGAGGATCTCATTTCTATAAAGAGGTTATTTCTGTACAATGCAACACATGCAACAATATGAGGGATGGGCAAGAGAGGCTCAAATTACCAACAATCTAGCGAGTCAGGATATAAAGGGATCGCCTCCTTCTGAATCAGTAAAATGATGCATGCAGACCTCGCTGGAGCTTGCCTACATCATCGTATGACCACATGATACATCCTTTTTATTGTGCAAAAATGAACAATAGTGAAGTGCAAATACCAGCACATGGTGAATACTAAGATGAACTAACTGGTTGATGTCTTAAGGATGTAAACCACCTATGCTCTATGTCGCTACAATGCTACCTCTGATCATCCCCGTGGCAGCTATAAAAGGTCCCAATCAAATTGTACAGAAGGAAAGATAAGATAAATATCATAGAAGTAGAAAGAAATTGAAGTACATACATTCAATACACTGGTTACGGAGCCTATCAGTGAGTATACGCACCATAGTTTCTTATCTTGACAGCGAAATAGAAACAAATACTTGAAACAGAGGAAATAGTAATTATTCATTATGAGAAAAAACAGGAAGGTTTCATACTTCATACCTTACGATTAGGGCAATACCTGACATTGGTTTTCTCAAAATTGCGCTTGGAGATTCATGTTACTTTTTCCATGTTGAGTCTTCTATGGTAAGTAATTCATTTTCATGATGCCAACTTCCATATGTTCATGCTGTTGGAACCGCTCTCTCTCACGCTAGACTGGAGGTAGACGCATCACTTTTTTCTGGCGACCAACGCCCCGGCGCTCAAACGCCCTTTTTCTTTCAGCTGGCTCAGGTTACATCAACGATTACAAGGCTTTTGTAGCCATACAGCGACGCAGCGCCCACGCAACTCCTCCAGCCGATACACGCACGTACACAACAAACTTCACATGCATCTACACATGCAGCTTGATCCGTACGTTCCGGCCGCGCGGACGACGCACTCCTATACGCACGAAGCGGCTGCCTCCAACTGCCCCTGCTGCATGCACTAACAAACTGAAGACTAACTCAAACTTGCCTAGCCTGCTGAAGATCACCCGGCCATGCATGTAGCTAGCCAGCCACGGCTGCGCGCACGACACCCATGTACGTGGTTTATCCTAACACACTCCCCCTAAACCACGATGTCATCGTCGCTGGAGTTCTTGCAGCGCCTGTCATTGTCGTCGTCACGACCGTGACCCGGTCCACGGACCCGACCCGGCGCACCGACGCCGGTCACACCGCCACGGACCCGACCTGGCACATTAAAGCTGGTCGCACCGTGCTCTGTCGCGACCCCGGCGACATACGTCGAGCTCCTTCTCCGCCGGCGATACACGTCTGGCGTCCCTCTGCGCCCCGCACGTCCCACGCGCACCCGACGCGCCCGACAAGCCCGACCGCACCAGTGCATCCCGCACGTCCCGCGCGCACCCGACCGCACCAGGCGCTCACCGCGCGCCACCTCCGCGTCCGCCATGGCAGCCGCCAACGACAAACGCCGGAAGGATGTAGCCGAACTCGAGCATGGACTCAAGCACAACGGCGACATACGCCTCCTCCCAACGTCAACCGCACGCTCGTATGCGCGCCCGTGGTCCCGATGCGCCCGACGCGTCCAGTGCGCACCCATAACACGCACCGGTCGCGTCCGGCTCGCCGCCACGGCTTATTGCGCTGCACCGCTGCGGCCTCAACCGCAGCGCATCACCTCCACGCCGCCATGCCGCTTCTCCGTGCCACGCGCCTCCACGGTTGTCGCGTCGAGCCGTCGCGACCTCTGCGCCACCACACAGGTCCTTCGCGACCTCCTCATATCCACGACCGCCATGCCCTTCGCGCGCACGACATCACACCGCACAGCCGTGGACTCGCCGCGCCTTGTCGTCGCCACGCGCTCGCCTCGTGCCGCAGTCGATGCCTCCATGTCGCCCGCGCACGCCGCGCTTGCCGCGGACGCCACCACGCGCCACGGCCGCCCCTCGAACCTTGTGGCTCTGAATACCAATTGTTGGAACCGCTCTCTCTTACGCTAGATTGGAGGTAGACGCATCACTTTTTTCTTGGCGACCAACGCCCCGGCGCTCAAACGCCCTTTTTCTTTCAGCTGGCTCAGGTTACATCAACGATTACAAGGCCTTTTGTAGCCATACAGCGACGCAGCGCCCACGCAACTCCTCCGGCCGATACACGCACGTACATAACAAACTCCACATGCATCTACACATGCAGCTTGATCCGTACGTTCCGGCCGCGCGGACGATGCACTCCTATACGCACGACGCGGCTGCCTCCAACTGCCCCTGCTGCATGCACTAACAAACTGCAGACTAACTCAAACTTGCCTAGCCTGCTGAAGATCACCCGGCCACGCATGTAGCTAGCCAGCCACGGCTGCGCGCACGACACCCATGTACGTGGTTTATCCTAACACATGCTTGCAAAAGCTATAGAGAATATGGAGATCGAACGAACTGAGGTAGCATGTGCACTGCAAAAGAGTATATATTTCTTGTCAGATAGAATAACATTCAGGAATAGCAAACAGACCAAAAACAAGGAGTTGGTACAAATTGATGAGTTTTGGGAGCCAGCATAGACCATACGGATCGGGAGCCGTCGAACGAGCGAGATGATGAGCAGGGTCAAGCTGCCGAACTGGCCGGCATGCCAAAAACTGAAGGAGGCGCATGTCGAGGAGGTTCTCATAGCCGCGCGGCCCGCGCAGCAGACCTGGTTCGCAGCTGGTGTAGTGGCGGCGCAAGAAACAGTCCCAACGAAGTGGGGAGGAGCGGCGGGAGGCAGGATCTCCTCGGTACAGAACAATGGGGATGGGTACGGAAGCTAGCGATGGTGGGGATACCATGGTACAAATAGATCATGGTATAACTGAATCATAACTTTTTCTCCATCCACTTGTGTTCTTTTTTTTAGAAAAGGAGGATGACCCCCGGCCTCTGCATCTGGGAGATGCATACGGCCACTTTATTAATTTTTCTCGAGGACCTTACAAAGTATTACAGACAATATTCATGAATCCCCCATCTCGGCAACATATGCCGCTACTCTTACCCATATGATGAAGGGATGCTAGTTAGGCCACTACCCAAACCACTCACCTAAACCTAACATCAAAAGCCGGAAGCCCCAGCCGAGCCACATACCGGGTCTGGGGCACGATCCGGTCAGACACACTCTTGTGTCGTTGCAGCCATCTTCCACAGGTCCATCTTCAGAATATATTGAGTCTTCTACCTTGTGTAGGCCACTCCGCCATCGACGTCACCATGACGCCAGACAGCTACCTCCACCTGCGCGAGTCCATCTCCGCGCATCGGGCGGCGAGCCTCCACAGCGCCATGCCGCCAATCTTCGCCGCCATCAATGAGTGAGATGAAGTACCGCTCCACCACGGCATGTACAAGGTGAGGAAGGGCGAGGTCCCCATCGGAGACACGGCCGGAAAAGATGCAGCGCAGCCACGAGACACTGCCCGGAGCTGCGACGTGGTAGATCAGACGGGCCGCCACCAGGAACCAGACAAGCTCGCCATGCACACCCAGCATCCCCATGCCCAAATCGGCGCCTTCAAGAAGGTGACGACGCTGTGGCGCCGCCGCCGCTTAGCCACCGGGGCTAGGGTTTTCACCCGGGCGCAGGGGAAGGGGGGAGTCAGGGGAGGTTTAGCCTCGGCGCCGCCACCAAGGAGGGAATGGCGTCCGGGACGCCATCGACGCCGTGACCGCCACCGGCGGCCAAGGGTTTCCCCCGGCCAAGCACCCTGCCGCCACCTCCGAACCAGCAACAGCATCAGCAGGCGCGTGCACGCCGGAGATCCAGGCCAGCTGGAGGTCATGCATCACGAGCGGACCAGATCGCCTCTGATCTGACGAGGGGAGCCCGGGGCCTCCCCGCGCCATGACCAGCGCCCACCGGAACCTCGCTGCCCGCGCAGCCGAGGGGATCCACTTGTGTTCTGGCCACCCATTTTCAACCAATAGTGTATATGCTGTAGCTCCAAATTATGAATAAGACATGACATCTAAGCAGTAGATCAGCAGTGTTGGATGGCCATTTATCCACGTACTGTGATTACTCTAGTACCCCAGGCCTAATTAATCGAGCACAGCGGACAACCTATAAACAAAAAGAGATTGAAGATCGTCTCATTATTTCTTGGAAAGAACAATGAGTAATCGGTGAAGCAGATGCAGTACATATAGTTCTGTAGATGTAGGACAACTGCAATATGATATTCATGCTCACTTGGATCTCAACGGAGAAGAGCAGCACTGTCACCCTCATCCCCTCATCGCCCGTATCATCTAGCCATCGCAGCAACACTTCCACGAATAGGAACGTGAGAAAACATCCCTCCGTTGCCCATCTGTGTCTCCGTCTTTGGGAAGAGGGCGCCGATGGCCGCCGGAGCCGCCATGGATAAACGCTGCAAGACACGAAATATAAAAAAAGTAAATAAGGACTGAGGAGGAAGAGTACAGGGTGGGTGGAAGGAACCGACGCGGAGGCGTTCTCACAGAAGAAGCTCGTAGATAGTAGAACGGCGGCGTGTTGAGGAGGAGAGGACGGTGACACATTGAGGAGCATGAAACGGCGGCGCATCGAGGAGAGAAACTGCTCAGTTTTTTTTTTGAGAACAGAGAAACTGCTCAGTTGGGCTGGATATCAATGGACGTGGAAGACCTCGGCTCTTAGCGTTAGCACATGCATAATGGAAAGACGTGGGCCTTGGATGGCCCGGTTACGAAGAGGAAAACTAACTCAATAATGCTACATCTACGTAAAACGTTACGAAAGGTTACGTAACAGGGAGGTCCTATACAACGCATTATGCGTCAACTAGGCAGGGTTTCGCACAGGGGAGTTCGTATCTGGGCTTAGTGGGCCGCGATGCGCTGATTTCTGTGCTGCTTTGTTTGGCGCGCGTTCTTTCGGGCGTGTTTCTATGTTTCTCATGTTCTTTCTTGTGATGTTTCTCTGCTTTTGCTGTTTCTCCGTTCTCTGCTGTTTCTGTGTGTTTCAACTATTTGTTAAATTGTTGTAAAGAAGATTTCCAACAAGACCAGACACAAAGACAAGGAACATACAAAAGAAGATTTCTGCTGTTTCAACTGCTTGTTAAAACAGTTGAAAATCCAAGAAAGTATGAGTATAGAAGCATGTTCGAGCTTCTTTACAAACTTATTCTGCAGCCTTAAACCTTCTTTACAACTGAAAGTAATGCCACAAAATATCACTGGGAAACCAGCAGAACAGTTTCATTGGGAAACCTTCTTTATAACTGATAAAGAAACAACAGAAGAGTTCCCTCACGGTACTATTCCTTTGAGTTGGAAAAATTTGTTGCATTGGGACCCTTGATAATAAAAAGGGAAATATGTTAGTTGGTACAACGAAGTAAATTGGATGCTGCACCGAAGGGATGTGTATAAAGTTACCTAACATGTGTTCATATGTGGGTTCAAAATGATTGCCTTGAAATCTTTATTTGAACATGCGGAAACCCTGTTGAAGCAAAAATAATTTGAAATTAATTGCAACCTACGCACCAACGAAAACAAGTGTCTACCAGAGAAATTATGGTCGGTTGTACTTGCGTTAAATAGAAGTAGGGATTTTAATACATGTCTCTGCAGGAAAGAAGTTACAAATTGCAGCTGAATTTCATTGTCCTTGCAAGTGACAATCTCGAAAAGCAATTTCTCACGTAGACCTTGTAGACCATCCTTCAAAATTTTAGGAAAGTTGCAGTTCAATTTATGTTATGTTCCGAAGAATAAGAAAAATGGAATGGAACTGTTTTCATTGGAGAAACTGGGGTGGGGGTGGGGGGTACATACATTAGAGAAACCATCGATTCCGAGACCTTTGTAGTTGCTAAGATACTGAGAAGGAAAATTCCTGAGTCATACATGTACAAAAAAAGAAAGACATGGAAATTCCAGTCAATTCAAAACACTTTCTATCTTTTATTGAGAGTATAGAACAAAGAAGTTGTTCATCACTCATATAAAACCACATGGGAGAGTTCCAAAAAAGATAGAGAAGGCGCCTGAAATTGACCTTCAGAGCTGGTACAAATCTCGACTCAAAATTCCCTATGTTAAAAGTAGTATTTCCATATGTAGCAGCAAACAAAGGCTTGAAGTTGTGCACTAATTGTAGGCAGAAATGCATCTCCAGTTTAGTATGGGTTCATGATGTCAAAAAACTCTGCTCTAAAGAAACATTTTCCAAGGAACATTATTCAAGTGTTATTCAAGGAACATAATTCAAGTATTTAGGGAACATTATTCGATGAACAATTTCCAAGGAACATTATTTAGGAAACATTATTGGAAGGGGCATAATTTAGGGATCAAATATTGAAGGAACAATTTTGTAGGGAACATTATTTAAGGAACTATTTCCAAGGAACATTATTTAGGAAACAAATATTAAAGGAACAATTTTGTAGGGAACATTATTGGAGGCATAAAAAATTTGAGCGAAAAACTTTATCAAAGGAACATTCCCAAGATAACATTATTTGGGAAACATTATTCAAGTATTAGGAACATTATGTAGAGAACATTTTTAAAGAAAAATTATTTATATACCAAATATTGAAGGAACAATTTTGTAGGGAACATTATAGAAGGAACAATTTGAAGTGAACATTACAGATATTAGGGAAACATTTTTCAAGTATCATTATTTAGCGAACACTATTTGAACAAAGGGTCCAAAATATTGAACAAACATTATTCAAAGGAACATTTCGAAATGAACAATATTAGGGGACATTATTCAAGTATTTAGGGGATATTATTTACGGAACAGTTTCAAACGAACATTATTTATGAAACAATAAAAATTAAAGGAACAATTTTGTAGGGAACATTATTGGGGGAACATTTTTTAGGGATAAATAAATATTGAGCGGAAAAATTTATCGAAGGAATAGTTCCAAGTGAACATTATTAGGGGACATAATTCAAGTATTTAGGGAACATTATTCGGTGAACAAATTCGAGGGAACATTATTTAGGAAATATTATTGAAAGGGGCATAATTTAGGGATCAAATACTGAAGGAACAATTTTGTATGGAACATTATTGGCGGAACATTATTTAGGGAACTATTTCCAAGGAACATTATTCAAGTGTTATTCAAGGAACAAAATTCAAGTATTTAGGGAACATTATTCGATGAACAATTTCGAAGGAACATTATTTAGGGAACATATTGAAAGGGGCATAATTTATGGATCAAATATTGAAGGAACAATTTTGAGGGAACGTTATTGGCGGAACATTTTCCAAGGAACATTTCGAAGTGAACATTATTATGGGACATAATTCAAGTATGTAGAGAAACATTTTCCAAGGAAAATTATTCAAGGGACATAATTCAAGTATTTAGAATCATTGATGGTTGTGCTATTCGCAGAAGAAAGCATGATAACGAAAACACTAAATACATTATCATAGAAAAAAGGTCAACAAACTATATCAATGACAATAAAAAGATCAAACGACTATGTTAGTACTTAAAAGGGATTGCTAGACAAGTTCTGCTTTTGTGTGTGTGCCCAAAGAATAATTGCTAAGCAACACAAAGGACAAGAACACCATGAATAATCATGTTATGATAATACTTGCAAGGAAAATGATACGGAAGTATGGTAGATGAATGACACCATACTACAAAATCATTGTTAACTAACTATGTCCACCCAAAATACTGCAATTAACAACAAAATTTGTATCTGTATAATTTCACAAATATAGTGTGAAAAAAAATCGGTAGTACTGCTCCTAGAACAACAGAGGAAATTACCTAAAACACCAGAACACTACTGTGCAAGCAAAGGACTATTCAGGGCATCAAATGCAAATTAAAGAAAACTTTTTAACATTAAAAAAACAAAGTCGTGCGGGTAGGATGCAACACATGCATCGTTTATCAATACAAACATGTGAATAAATTCATGGCCTAACATTTACAAAACTACTCCAGCCTATAATATGGACAAGCGACCTAAATGTTAATAGATGCATGCTTACCAACGGTTGAATAGAAGAAAACCTAATACATGCTAACAAGTCTCCAGAACTAATCCATGTTGCTGCTACAAAATTCATAAAATAAACATAACATTTATAAAACATAGAAAAACTTCTATGTCAACCTACACAAACCACCCTATCATCATCAAGAAACAAAAACAGAAATCCCAAGGCCAAGTGCTAGAACACACAACCTCCTAACAACAGCATGTTGAATCATACCCCTGAATCCGAAATCTCTGAGCATAACCCCTTGTCTAATCTCAGAAACATCCAAATCAAATCGAAAACGCTCCACATGACATTATGCACAAATTCAGGAGTCCAGATGTTCAGTTGAGTTCATATTTCAGTCTATGTATGTCCCTACCGCTGCTTGTCCACAAGGCCGGCCATACGCGGTAGTAGCCCTCGAGCCTCACGTCCGCGCCTACCCCCGTGTGCAGGATGGGCTGCAGAAGAACAAAACACAACACATTCAGCAATCAGAAACCAACCAGAACTTAGACATTCAGAAAGTAGACATAATTCAGACCAAAACATGAGACAGGTTACAGAGTATGAAAAGAAAGTGGCCTGGTTGTGCGGTTCATCACACAAGCATCATCATTCATCATGGCATGTCATGTGCATGTCGGATGGGATCTGAGTTCAGCTTGCTACTTACATGCCTCATTTTAGAACTTTCTTTGTGAGAGAATTCAGTTTTGTATAGCACGTAGAAGACCTTTTTTTAGGGAAGAAGACTTGCTACCTTCCAAAGCGGCAATCAAGCCCGGGATGCCAAGGACAGCTTCTGGTTTACAATCCAAACAAGCTCCACTCCCCGCCGCCTCCGCCCGTCGCACCTGCCGCCGGCAAAGGGGTGAACACAGTCAGATGGGAGTGTCGGTGCAAGTGGCGCCGTAGAGTGACGCGTACGGGGATGGACCTTGTCGACGCCGAGCAAGGTCCATAACATGGGAATTTGGGTGCGTTTACCTCGTCGACGCCGAGCTTGACGAAGCTTGACGGGGACCTAGACGGTGCTGACCTTGACGGAACCCTATACGACGCCGACCTTGTCGGGACCCTAGACGGCGTCGACGCCCACGCCGGAGATACGGACGACTTGCAAATAAAGATCCAATGCGACGAAGTTAGCCAGATCTGATGCGGTGGAATGGATGAAAAGGAAGCACAGAGACCCGACTGCTCCTTCGGAGGGCGGCGGTCTCTTGCCGGAGTAGGATCCCGGAGGAAGAAGCAGGTGAAAAAGCGGTCGAACGACGGAGGTAAAGGGGATCCAGGCACGAGGGAGGAAGGGAAAGCTTCTCTGTAGAGAATGAACGAAGCGGTCGAGGGAGGAAGGAGGACAACGAACAGGAAATAAAAAGGCCGGCCCAAACGAGTCGAAGGGTGTGCGGTACCTCGACAATTTGACGCAACGGGCTGCAGTTGCGTTGTCCCTTCGGATCACAGCGTCGTCACCCAAAGGTTCGCCCTGCGGTTGCATCGACCCACGGGTTGCCGCTACGTCGTCCCTTCGAACCGTAGTGCTGTGGCCCACAGTCCACCGCCACCCCGAGGCCGTCCACTCCAGGCCATCCTAGTGGCTGCACCGACCCTCGCGATACCACTTCGCCCACCAGGCCATAGTGAGCATGGCACGCGGTCCATGACACTGCCCCGTGGTTCTTCCCGCGGCTACACAGACCCGCGCGTTGCCGCTGCGTTGCCTCTCTAGGCCGTAGTGCCGCGGCTCCGAGGCTGTCCGCTCCAGGCCGTCCTTGTGGTTGCACCGACCCTTGAGGTGCCGTTGTGTCTTCCCATCAGGCCGTAGCGAGCGTCCTATGGTCTTCCCCGTCGTCGCCCCGACCTGCGCGCTGCCGCCGCGTCGCCCCTTCGGGCCATAGCGCCGCGGCACGCGGTCCACTTCGCCATCCTTGCGCGTCGACTTCTATGTAGTATGCGCCACGCCGACTTTCTTGGCGCAGGAATGCCACCGTCCACGTTGGTCTTTGTCATGTTGCCGGGTTCTTCCTCGCCTACTTCAAGCATCATCGTCGCGCTCCTAACCTAGCCGCTGCCGCCTACTCAGGCCGCCGACGCTCTTCTTCCCGGTCCACGGCTTCTACCTCGACACCGACCACCCCGACTCTACGTCAACCACGGCGTCCCTCGCACGACTACCTCGACCACGGCTACTCCATCCTATGCTCTCGACTACATCGACATCGGCATAAAGAGCTATCACCTTGCTTGAGCAACCTCGTCGATTTTTCACTCCAGCCACGACTTCCATGATGCATCAACCGTTAGGACTGTGGGGGTGTCCGTCGGCTTGCCTTCGGATTCTTCTCCAGTCTTACCATCTGCGTCGCTACAGTTGTGACTGCGGGGGATGTTGAGTATAATGTCTATTTAGGAAACATGGGAGGAGTCCGTTAAGAGAGACCCGAAGGATTGGAGTGTCACCAAAGAACTAGCTATGGACAGGGGTGCGTGGAAGTTTGCTATCCATGTGCCAGAGCCATGAGTTGGTCACGACATCTTATGGGTTTCACCTCTAGCCTACCCCAACTTGTTTGGACCTAAAGACTTTGTTGTTGTTGTTGTTGTTGTTGTTGTTGTAGGATAGCGTAGAATTTATTCTACCTTGCCTTGTACTCCAAGATGATTATGTATTCCTATACATATGCTCACCAAGCTCACGCAATAATCAACAATTTCATCAATATCCCTCTCTGTTCCTTCTAACACCGGGCAGCTTTTCAGGGTCGCTGAGTGCTTGCTCTGCCCTTCCACCAGCTTCTGTAGCTAGAATGAGAACAGGGAATGAACCAAGCGAGCATCCCTCTCTTTGTTGCTTCCACGTACATGTATCACTTATCCCGGTGCCCTCCATTCCAACAATGCTCTGGAAAGTCTCTTTTCATCAGGCAATGATGCACTACTGAAACGCTTATCGTCTTCTGAGGATAGAAAGATAAGATGTCTGGGCTACAATTTATAAGCGCGCGTGCACACACTCATGCACTTGTGTGGTTTGGAGAGCACATGAACCTGCCACCATGCATATTGGTTGCTGAAGTACACATGAACACCCATCTCCTGTCAACACATATAGGGTCCTTGATTATAGCATTAATTTTTTCTCTTGAAGGCACATGCTACACTTGCTTTAATTTGGCAGTCAAAACCAAACAAGGTTGCTAGCTATCCCATTTATTTGCACCAACAATATTAAGTGCTCTTTTCATCAAACCAGCATGTACTCGTCTATATATACATACAGAAGATGTGGATTTTCTCTTGTTCTCAATTCTCTCATATTCACCTACATGATTGTGTCAAAGTCATTGTACTCCACATTGATAGCGATGAGGTGCATGAACAAACCATTCCCTATATCATGTTGGGTTGTATGGTCAAGAAAGGATGGGTTGGTTCATTTGGTAATATAGTTCTCTATGGCCCAAATTCACATGAATACTTCTCATATTTTTCAATTCACACTGTATTTCTCTATGGCCCAAGCTCCAATTCATACAGATGGTGCAATGGTTCTTGTGCATGTTTATGATGAAATAGCTATCTAGTGCATATGTAAAAATAGATGCAGCTCAAGATTTGATATCTGATGCTTCAATTATATGTCGGCTCCTTTATTTATACTATTGTTAAAAAAAATCGTTAACTGGTAGCTGGTCGGTTGGCTGGCGAGTAAGGGATTAATAGGCTAATCAATGACTTCTTGAACATAGATTTATACACACCATGCAACCACAACACAGATCGCTAATTACCATGGATTAAAACGTGATAGGACAGGATTTACACGGTAATTAACTATTAACTTGATCTACCTATGCTATCTACACAACGTGCTAATCTTCTTGGTGCATTGACTGTTGAGCTCTAGAGGAGCGCTTGTGGTTTGACGTGAGGTCGAGGAAGGACACCACGGGGCAGGGCGACAATATTGGGCCAGAAAGTGAATCTCACAAAAAACTTTGCCCAGGATTACCCAGCGACGACATCGGTGCCGTGCCATGGAACCATTCCGGCAGCTTCCCAGGGTTGCCGGTTGCTAGCTCTGTGCTTGACCATGGAAGACTGTGAGTAATTGGAAACCGGGGGTTAAGCCAGGCCAACCGCGAAAAGTCCATTCTGCACCCGAACTCATATGCTCCCGCATGAACAGTAAAATCGAAAAAAAATTAAAAAATTCCAATTTTTTTTGAGAGAAACATTGACAAAAGTTCTAAGTGCTTGCAAAAATTCATCTCATGTAAGGCGTGGCAAAAAAACAAATTCAGTGCTTCAAAATGCGTTTGAAAGTAGCTTTTTCAGAGTACTTTTTTTTTTGCCACGCCTTCTAGGAATGTGATTTCATTACGAATTTTTGCAGGCACTTAGAACTTTTGTCAATGTTTCACACAAAAAAATGGAATTTTTTAAAAAAAAATCGATTTTTTTTGATTTTGCTGTTCATGCGGGAGCATATGAGCTCGGGTGCAGATTAGCCGCGTTCGGCCAACCGCCGTCTCTTGTTTCACTCCAATCAGATGTATCATTTGTCCCGGTGCCTCCCATTTCAACAATATAATTTCTGTTTCTGGTTAAGCCCGCCCACAGCCAGTGACCGAGCCACGATGATCTACTTACCGTAAGGCTTACCATCTTTCGAAGATAGAAATATAGTATGGTCAGGTTACAATTTATAGAAACAAACACACTTGTGCGGAGTAAATTGCAAAAAACCACCACAATTGTGGACCCTAAATCAAAAAACCACCACCATTCGTTTTTTTTTCAAAAACCCACCACTGTTGTGCTAACAGTTTGCAAAAAACACTGATTGGATGATTAGAGCATGCTAAGTGAAAATCTGACGGGTCAGTCCTGCTGTCAGGCGACACGTGGCACGTGGGAAACGGCGACCGTCACACCCGTTCGTTAACAGGTCATCTTCTACCTTCTACCCGACGCCGCCGCCAGATGAGCTCAGCACGCGCGCCACCGCTGTACCTGAGCCCCCCCCCCCCCCCCCCCCCCCCCCCCCCAGCTTCACAATGACCAGGAGCTCCTCCCCTCTGGCAGCAAACTCGTCGGCCTCGACAACAAGTGGAGCGGCAGCGGGCCGGCGGTCAGGCGCCTCCTGCGTGGACTCGTGGCGCAGAGGTGAAGCAACGGGCCGGCCACAAGGTGCCTCCTGCGCGTGCTCTTGTCGCAACGGAGCAGCAGCTAGCTGGCCGCGAGCGCGAACTGCCTCCTGCGCGTGCTCCTGGCGCAGCGAAGCAGCAGCTAGCCGGCCGCGAGGCGTATCCTGCACGGGCTTGTGGCGCAGCGGAGCAGAAGTGGAGCTGGCCACAGAGGTCGCCGGAGTAGTCCCCGCCCTCCTCCTTGATCTGCTCTCAGGTGGCGGCGCCTAAGCCCCTGCGGTCGAGGTCGCCATGCCGGTGGCGCACGTGACCGGCAAGGCATGCCCGGGGTCCGAGCTGGCGGATGGCGGAGTTCCCAGACTGAGCCGCGCGCGCCGGACTTCAGCTGCGCTTCCCCGCCGAGCTGGTGCCATCACTAGCGGCGACGCCCTTGCCGTCATCCTCCCCGTCCGGTATTGCACCCAAGCTGTTTGATGGAATGCCTAAGAGAAAAATAAATGGAGGGAGATAGGAGAGAGCTAACACGTGGGCCAACTTAACGGTTGAGGCAAACGGCATCCATTATTTTGGCCACGTCATCGTTTACACATGGGACCCATCCGTCAAATTCTGCATCAAACAGCTCTAATGGTTCGATCAGTGTATTCTGCAAACTGTCAGCACAATGTTGGTGGGTTTTTGCAAAAAAAAAAATGAATGTTGATGGTTTTCTGATTTAGGGTCCACAATTGTGGTGGTTTTTTGCAATTTACTCCACTTGTGCGGTTTCGAGTGCACTGTGCACACCAACACATACACCTGTCAGCATATAATTTAATTATTTGTACTACAGGTTTGATCACTCAAGCCACTCTTTCCTCTTCTCAATTACGATGAGCTCCATCTCCTGTCATGACATACAGAGTCCTTCATTACATCCACTAATTTGGTCTATTGAGGACAGATACATGGACAGATACACTGTATCATATTAGGGCCCTGTTTGGTTTATAAGTCCTAGGACTTTTTCTACTCCCAACTAAAAAGTCCCTAGTTCCTAAAAAGTCCCTCCATGTTTGTTTCCAGAGACTAAAAAGTCTCAAGTCCCTCCCTAGATGTTATTAAATGATCATGTTACTCTTAGTATACAGAAAAATAACAACCAAACAACACCATGGGGCGACGGGGCAATGGGTACAGGAAGGGGCATTGTTGGAAAAGTCTCAAAAAAGTCCCAAAAAAGACTCTCCTTGAGAGTCTTCTTCATTTAGGGGGTGTTTGGTTGCAAGTGACTAGACTTTTTTGGTGGGCCAGGGACTAAAGAAAAAAGACCCTTCGATAGAGTCTTTTTCTAAACCCTAAACCCTAAACCCTAACCCTAAACCCTAAATCCTAAACCCTAAACCAAACACCCCTTAGTCCCAAAAAGCAACTTTTAGTCCCTAGTAGTCCTTTCTGTTGGGTTAAAAAGTCTCTAAGAAGGACTTTTTCTAGTCCCTACTGAAAGATCGTGGATGTCGCCTAGAGGGGGGGTGAATAGGCGCTTTAAAATAATTACGGTTTACGCTTGAACAAATGCGGAATAAACCTAACGGTTAATTTGTCAAGCACAAAACCTACAACAACTAGGCTCACCTATGTGCACCAACAACTTATGCTAAGCAAGATAAGCAACTTTGTGATAGCAAGATATATGACAAAGAACAATATGGCTATCACAAAGTAAAGTGCATAAGTAAAGGGGCTCGGGTAAGAGAAAACCGAGGCACGCGGAGACGACGATGTATCCCGAAGTTCACACCCTTGCGGATGCTAATCTCCGTTTGGAGCGGTGTGGAGGCACAATGCTCCTCAAGAAGCCACTAGGGCCACCGTAATCTCCTCAGCCCTCACACAATGCAAGATGCCGTGATTCCACTAAGGGACCCTTGAGGGCGGTCACCGAACCCGTACAAATGGCGACCCTTGGGGGCGGTCATCGAACCCGTACACTTTGGCAACCCTTGGGGGCGGTCACCGGAACCCGTCAAAATGCTCGGGGCGATCTCCACAACCTAATTGGAGACCCCGACGCTTGCCCGGAGCTTTACACCACAATGATTGAGCTCCGAACACCACCAACCGACTAGGGCGCCCAAGCACCCAAGATGAACAAGCTCAAGGGCACCAAGCACCCAAGAGTAATAAGCTTCTCAACTTGTAACTTCCACGTATCACCGTGGAGAACTCAAACCGATGCACAAATGCAATGGCAAGGGCACACAGAGTGCCCAAGTCCTTCTCTCTCAAATCCCACCAAAGCAACTAATGCTTGGGAGGAAAATGAGAGGAAGAACAAGAAGGAGAACACCAAGAACTCCAAGAACTAGATCCAAGGGGTTCCCCTCACATAGAGAAGAAAGTGATTGGTGGAAATGTGGATCTAGATCTCCTCTCTCTTTCCCCCCAAAAACTAGCAAGAATCCATGGAGGGATTGAGAGATAGCAAGCTCGGAGAAGGTCAACAATGGGGGAAGAACACGAGCTCAAAGGATAAGGTTCAATGGGGAAGAAGACCCCTTTTATAGGAGGGGGAAAATCCAACCGTTACCCCACTGAACATCCCCGCACAGAGCGGTACTACCGCTAGGGAAGGGCGGTACTACCGCTCCGGGCGGTACTACCGCTCAACCCGGCGGTACTGCCGCGCTGCCAGGGCCATGACCCCAGGGCGGTACTACCGCTAGGGAAGAGCGGTACTACCGCTTAGGGCGATACTACCGCTCCTACTGCCACCCTTAGTGCCGCAAAACCCGGCACGAAAAACTTCGTTCGAGAATCGAGGCGGAAGTAGCCCAGACGCACAGCGGTACTACGGCCAAAAATCCCAAGCGGTACTACCGTTCGGAGAGCGGTACTACCGCTTGGAGCGGTACTACCGCTCTGAGAGCGGTACTACCGCTGGGGAGCTTCGGCGGTACTACCGCTGTGGTCGCGGAACTACCGCTGGGGCCAACCTTATGCCTCAACCATGAAAACAAAGAATACTCCAAGGAAACCAGAACTGCCATAACTTCTGCAAATGAGCTCCGAATTGAGAAAACTCAAGCTTGTTGGATAGAGCAAGACGAGTAGCATCAAAACAAGGGAGGTATGCTTAGCAAACAAAGGAGTGAAACCTCCAACCGAGAAGAACCGGCATACCCTCCAACATCGAAAACATCATAGAAGAAGCATGAGAACTCCGTTTTCGATGAACTCGAGCTTGTCATAAAAATGACCAAAAGCTCCAAATCTCCCAAGGAGAAGAACCAAACAAGAACCAAAAAGATGATGCAAGGATGCAATGGTTTGAGCTCTTTACGAACGATATGATCAAGCAAATCGTCGAGAGCCCCCCTTGATAGTACGGCAATAGATCCTATAACCCGGTCTCCCACAACTACCATGAGACCGGAAAAATAGAAAACCTATCAAGGGCAAACCTTTGCCTTGCACATGGTCCACTTGAGCTAGATGATGACGATCTTGACTCCCTCAAGTTGGACCACCTTTCTTGATTGCATTGGCTCGAAGAGGACTAGTTGATTGCTCCCCCATACTCCACTATGGGTGAGCCACTCTTCTGCACATCTTCACAAGTCCATTGTCGCCACAATGGACGGCAAGCTTCAAGCATATGATCTCTTCGTGATGATTCAACTTGAGCTTCCACACCGCAACCTAACCCCATAAAGAATTCTCACGAAGACCATGGGTTAGTACACAAAGCATAATTGACCATGCTTACCATACCATGGGATCGCTTGATCCCTCTCGGTACATCTTCTATGCTTTGTGTGTTGATCAACTTGATTCATTCTTTGACTTAGTCTTGATCAACCTTGAATCTTTCCAACTCTCTTCATTTGGATGATGTCTTGAAGGTAAACATGAATGATCACACAATCTTCTTCTTCAAGACATGCTTGCAATAAGCTCAACACTCATAAGACCAATCTTTGGATAATTCCTTAATAGCAACTTGGTCATCAAAAACTCTCCTTGAAACCAACAAATGGACTCCAAGAAAAGCCTATGGACAAACCCTTCAAATATAACTCAAGGCAACCATTAGTCCATAGAGATTGTCATCAATTGCCAAAACCAAACATGGGGGCACCGCATGTTCTTACACCTACACCAAAAAGTCCCTGAAAACAAACACCCCATATTCATACATATATACCTCTATCATTCATACAATTATATGACATTCACCTTTCCCTAAAAGTATCGCGCATTCGCCTTCTTGACTTAGTCAAAGCCATTGTACCCTACATTGATAGCGATGACGTACATGAACGAACTATTCCCAATATCATGTCAACAGAGAAGCATGTGCATATATATGACTAATTTTAAGCATAAGGAGACAACAAAGCAATAAGCATAGAAGGCAACAGGAAGCAAACTTTTGGCCATTCAGAGACTATTAGCGGGTCGATTTGCATATCAAGGGTTCTTTCCTCGTTTCTTTCCATCTCTTTCATCACACTGCGGATCCCTCCATCCGGAAACACTTGTCCTAGAAATGGTTGTATCTAGACTTGTTTTAGTTATAGATACATCCATTTTATCCATTTCTAGGACAAGTATTTTCGGACGGAGGACGTACACCGTATGAATGAAGGATTGAAGCATACCTCCTTTTCTTTGGAATGGGGAGTACCCCAGCCTCAGTATCACATGATGTACAACCACTTTATTAAACTTAAATCAAGTTCGAGTCACCAAGTATTAGGCGGTCATACAAATAAAAAGAAAACACGAGCACAACTTATCAGACCCAAGATTAACAAGCTCATCCACATAATTTATGAGTGGCTCGGCAGCTGGAAACGGTTGCTAAACTCATTGAATATAACCCTTCACAACCGTTTCCAGCTGGCTGCACCTAGAGGCCACAAGCGTTCGTCCATCCACATGTTTCAATGATAACCACGTACGGATTGAAATGTAGTCAAAGGTAAGCATGTGAATACAAAAACAGAATGATGCCCGAAAATTACGGTGCCCTGGTCGGGGCGATTGCGAGGCAAACCACGGAAGTGACCGGAGAGGGATCGCCACCGGCGGGATCTGGGATCTGTGATCGGAAGGGAGAGAAGAGACCGGAGATTTGGATTCCACAGAAGGATGAGGATCCGCTGGGCCTGCGGGAAGCATGGCTCCGAACGAGGAAGGTAATCGCCAAGGTTGCGAAGGAGAGTAGGGTTCCAAAAAGAAATCCCGGGGAAGTGGCTAAGACGGGTATGCATCCTAAGGATCTTGCGGTAGAAAAGATCCACTTCAAATTGCGCGCCATGAAGGAAGATCTTGAGTGCGGGTTGGGGGGAAAGGGATCAACCCCGGGATGCATTTGCGGATCTGCTCAGGGGTAAAGAAGCCGCCAGATAAAGGCAAGGAGGATCAAGCGTGGGATTGCAAGGAAAGAGATCAGTCTGAGGGGAGAACCACTATCATTTCGATCGAGGCTGTTCAGGAAGCAAATCACCAGGTTTGGAGTATAAAGTCCACAGGAATTGGGAGTATTGTCACGCATCCCATTGTCTTTCTGTCTACAAGTGCTTCTTCCACCGTGGCGAACCAGGAATCCCGCAAGGACAAGGCCCCCATGGACGCCGAGCAGGGTGCGCCCCGGCTCTCGGGGGGGGGGGAAGGACCATCACCGGCGTTCTGTCCAGGGGAGAAGCATCCCACCAGGGCGAGAGGGCAAACATGAGGCGTCTGGGAGCTGGGGGTGACATTGTTGCCCCTAGGTTTCCTGTCCACCTCATCCCGGGGGCTGACGCGGTGGTGGAGTTGGACCTGACCAAGGAGAGAGCGTCCATGAGGACAAGGTGGATCGCGGTGGGGCTCTTCTTCTCGCCCTGCCCTACAGCAACGAGGGCCTCTTCGGCGAGCTCAAGAGCAAATGGGGCCTTCGCGGGGGGCTCGACTACAAGCCCCTTAAGAACAACCGTTATCTCCTGGAATTCGAGAGGGAGGGTGATCACCGCTTCATCCTCAACAATGGCCCCTAGACACACCAAGGGGACGCGTTCCTCATGGTGGCGGTGGATGGAGGGGCACGACCGGGCGACGTGTGCTACCAAACGTCACAACGTAACTAGGTGATTATAAAGGTGCTCTACAGGTGTTTCCGAAGGTACATGTTGAGTTGGCATAATTCGAGATTAGGTTTTGTCACTCCGATTGTCGGAGAGGTATCTCTGGGCCCTCTCAGTAATACTCATCACCTAAGCCTTGCAAGCATTGTAACTAATGAGTTAGTTATAAGATGATGTGTTACAGAACGAGTAAAGAGACTTGCCGGTAACGAAATCGAACTAGGTATTGGATACCGACGATCAAATCTTGGGCAAGTAACATACCGATGACAAAGGGAACAACGTATGTTGTTATGCGGTTTGACCGATAAAGATCTTCGTAGAATATGTAGGAACCAATATGGGCATCCAGGTCCCGCTATTGGTTATTGACCGAGAATGGTTCTAGGTCATGTCTACATAGTTCTCGAACCCGTAGGGTCCGCACGCTTAACATTACAATGACAGTTTTATTATGAGTTTATAAGTTTTGATGTACCGAAGTTTGTTCGGAGTCCCGGATGTGATCACGGACATGACAAGGAGTTTAGAAATGGTCGAGACATAAAGATTGATATATTGGACGACTATATTCGGACACCGGAAGTGTTCCGGATGATTTAGGAGAAAACCGGAGTGCCGGGGGGGGGGGGTTACCGGAACCCCCCGGGAGAGTATTGGGCCTTATGGGCCTTAGGGGAAAGGAGAGAGGGGCGGCCAGCATGGGCCGCGCGCCCCTCCCCCCTCTGGTCCGAATTGGACTAGGAGGGGGCGCCCCCCCTTCCTTCCCCCTCTCCCCCTTCCTTTCCCCTCCTAGTAGGAGTAGGAAAGGAGGAGTCCTACTCCTACTAGGAGGAGGATTCCTCCTCCCTTGGCGCGCCCAAGGGGCCGGCCGGCCTCCCCCCCTTGCTCCTTTATATACGGGGGCACGGGGGCACCCCATAGACACACAAGTTGATCTACGGATCGTTCCTTAGCCGTGTGCGGTGCCCCCCTCCACCATATTCCACCTCGGTCATATCATCGCGGAGTTTAGGCGAAGCCCTGCGCCGGTAGAGCATCATCATCGTCACCACGCCGTCATGCTGACGGAACTCATCCCCGAAGCTTTGCTGGATCGGAGCCCGGGGATCGTCATTGAGCTGAACGTGTGCTGAACTCGGAGGTGCCGTACGTTCGGTGCTTGGATCGGTCGAATCGTGAAGACGTACGACTACATCAACCGCGTTGTCATAACGCTTCAGCTTACGGTCTACGAGGGTACGTGGACTATACTCTCCCCTCTCGTTGCTATGCCATCACCATGATCTTGCGTGTGCGTAGGAAATTTTTTGAAATTACTACGTTCCCCAACAGTGGTATCAGAGCCTAGGTTTTATGCGTTGATGTTATATGCACGAGTAGAACACAAGTGAGTTGTGGGCGATACAAGTCATACTGCTTACCAGCATGTCATACTTTGGTTCGGCGGTATTGTGAGATGAAGCGGCTCGGACCGACATTACGCGTACGCTTACGCGAGACTGGCTTCACCGTTACGAGCACTCGTGCTTAAAGGTGGCTGGCGGGTGTCTGTCTCTCTCACTTTAGCTGAATCGAGTATGGCTACACCCGGTCCTTGCAAAGGTTAAAACAGCACCAACTTGACAAACTATCGTTATGGTTTTTGATGCGTAGGTAAGAACGGTTCTTGCTAAGCCCGTAGCAGCCACGTAAAATTTGCAACAACAAAGTAGAGGACGTCTAACTTGTTTTTGCAGGGCATGTTGTGATGTGATATGGTCAAGACGTGATGCTATATTTTATTGTATGAGATGATCATGTTTTGTAACCGAAGTTATCGGCAACTGGCAGGAGTCATATGGTTGTCGCTTTATTGTATGAAATGCAAACGCCCTGTAATTGCTTTACTTTATCACTAAGCGGTAGCGATAGTCGTAGAAGCAATAGATGGCGTAACAACAACGATGCTACGATGGAGATCAAGGTGTCGCGCCGGTGACGATGGTGATCACGACGGTGCTTCGGAGATGGAGATCACAAGCACAAGATGATGATGGCCATATCATATCACTTATATTGATTGCATGTGATGTTTATCCTTTATGCATCCTATCTTGCTTTGATTGACGGTAGCATTTTAAGATGATCTCTCACTAAAATTATCAAGAAGTGTTCTCCCTGAGTATGCACCGTTGCCAAAGTTCGTCGTGCCCAGACACCACGTGATGATCGGGTGTGATAAGCTCTACGTCCATCTACAACGGGTGCAAGACAATTTTGCACACGGGGAGTACTCAGGTTAAACTTGACGAGCCTAGCATATGCAGATATGGCCTCGGAACACAGAGACCGAAAGGTCGAGCATGAATCATATAGTAGATATGATCAACATAGTGATGTTCACCATTGAAAACTACTCCATCTCAGGTGATGATCGGTTATGGTTTAGTTGATTTGGATCACGTGATCACTTAGATGACTAGAGAGATGTCTGTCTAAGTGGGAGTTCTTAAGTAATATGATTAATTAAACTTAAATTTATCATGAACTTAGTACCTGATAGTATTTCGCTTGTCTATGTTTGTTTGTAGATAGATGGCTCGTGCTGTTGTTCCGTTGAATTTTAATACGTTCCTTGAGAAAGCAAAGTTGAAAGATGATGGTAGCAATTACACGGACTGGGTCCGTAACCTAAGGATTATCCTCATTGCTGCACAGAAAAGTTACGTCCTGGAAGCACCGCTGGGTGCCAGGCCTGCTGCTGATGCAACTGACGACGTTAAGAACGTCTGGCAGAGCAAAGCTGATGACTACTCTATAGTTCAGTGTGTCATGCTTTACGGCTTAGAACCGGGTCTTCAACGACGTTTTGAACATCATGGAGCATATGAGATGTTCCAGGAGTTGAAGTTAATATTTCAAGCAAATGCCCGGATTGAGAGATATGAAGTCTCCAATAAGTTCTACAGCTGCAAGATGGAGGAGAATAGTTCTGTCAGTGAGCATATACTCAAAATGTCTGGGTATAATAATCACTTGATTCAACTGGGAGTTAATCTTCCGGATGATAGCGTCATTGACAGAATTCTCCAATCACTGCCACCAAGCTATAAGAGCTTTGTGATGAACTATAATATGCAAGGGATGAACAAGACTATTCCCGAGCTCTTCGCAATGCTAAAAGCTGCGGAGGTAGAAATCAAGAAGGAGCATCAAGTGTTGATGGTCAACAAGACCACTAGTTTCAAGAAAAAGGGCAAAGGGAAGAAGAAGGGGAACTTCAAGAAGAACAGCAAGCAAGTTGCTGCTCAAGAGAAGAAACCCAAGTCTGGACCTAAGCCTGAAACTGAGTGCTTCTACTGCAAGCAGAGTGGTCACTGGAAGCGGAACTGCCCGAAGTATTTGGCGGATAAGAAGGATGGCAAAGTGAACAAAGGTATATGTGATATACATGTTATTGATGTGTACCTAACTAGAGCTCATAGTAGCACCTGGGTATTTGATACTGGTTCTATTGCTAATATTTACAACTCGAAACAGGGACTACGGAATAAGCGAGCACTGGCCAAGGACGAGGTGACGATGCGCGTGGGAAACGGTTCCAAAGTCGATGTGATCGCGGTCGGCACGCTACCTCTACATCTACCTTCGGGATTAGTTTTAGACCTAAATAATTGTTATTTGGTGCCAGCGTTGAGCATGAACATTATATCTGGATCTTGTTTGATGCGAGACGGTTATTCATTTAAATCAGAGAATAATGGTTGTTCTATTTATATGAGTAATATCTTTTATGGTCATGCACCCTTGAAGAGTGGTCTATTTTTATTAAATCTCGATAGTAGTGATACACATATTCATAGTGTTGAAACCAAAAGATGCAGAGCTGATAATGATAGTGCAACTTATTTGTGGCACTGCCGTTTGGGTCATATCGGTGTAAAGCGCATGAAGAAACTCCATACTGATGGACTTTTGGAATCACTTGATTATGAACACTTGGTACTTGCGAACCGTGCCTTATGGGCAAGATGACTAAAACGCCGTTCTCCGGAACTATGGAGCGAGCAACTGATTTGTTGGAAATCATACATACTGATGTTTGTGGCCCAATGAATGTTGAGGCTCACGGCGGGTATCGTTATTTTCTCACCTTCACAGATGATTTGAGCAGATATGGGTATATCTACTTGATGAAACACAAGTCTAAAACATTTGAAAAGTTCAAAGAATTTCAGAGTGAAGTGGAAAATCATCGTAACAAGAAAATAAAATTTCTACGATCTGATCGTGGAGGAGAGTATTTGAGTTATGAGTTTGGCCTACACTTGAAACAATGTGGAATAGTTTCGCAACTCACGCCACCTGGAACACCACAACGAAATGGTGTGTCCGAACGTCGTAATCGTACTTTACTTGATATGGTGCGATCTATGATGTCTCTTACTGATTTACCGCTATCGTTTTGGGGTTATGCTTTAGATACGGCCGCATTCACGTTAAATAGGGCACCATCAAAATCCGTTGAGACGACGCCTTTTGAACTGTGGTTTGGCAAGAAACCAAAGTTGTCGTTTCTTAAAGTTTGGGGCTGCGATGCTTATGTGAAGAAACTTCAGCCAGATAAGCTCGAACCTAAATCGGAGAAATGTGTCTTCATAGGATACCCAAAAGAGACTGTTGGGTACACCTTCTATCACAGATCCGAAGGCAAGACATTCGTTGCTAAGAATGGATCCTTTCTAGAGAAGGAGTTTCTCTCAAAAGAAGTGAGTGGGAGGAAAGTAGAACTTGATGAGATAACTGTATCTACTCCCTTATTGGAAAGTAGTTCATCACGAGAACCGGCTCCTGTGACAACTACACCAATTAGTGAGGATGCTAATGATAATGATCATGAAACTTCAGATCAAGTTTCTACTGAACCTCGTAGGTCTACCAGAGTAAGATCCACACCAGAGTGGTACGGTAATCCTATTCTGGAAGTCATGTTACTTGACCATGATGAACCTACGAACTATGAGGAAGCGATGATGAGCCCGGATTCCGCAAAATAGCTAGAAGCCATGAAATCTGAGATGGGATCCATGTATGAAAACAAAGTATGGACTTTGGTTGACTTGCCCGATGATCGGCAAGCCATTGAGAATAAATGGATCTTTAAGAAGAAGACTGACGCTGATGGTAATATAACTGTCTATAAAGCTCGACTTGTTGCAAAAGGTTTTCGACAAGTTCAAGGGGTTGACTACGATGAGACTTTCTCGCCCGTAGCAATGCTTAAGTCCGTCCGAATCATGTTAGCTATTGCTGCATTTCATGATTATGAAATTTGGCAAATGGATGTCAAGACTGCATTCTTGAATGGATTTCTAGAAGAAGAGTTGTATATGATGCAGCCGGAAGGTTTTGTTGATCCAAAAGGTGCTGGCAAAGTATGCAAGCTCCAGCGTTCCATTTATGGACTGGTGCAAGCATCTCGGAGTTGGAATAAATGCTTTGATAGTGTGATCAAATCATATGGTTTTATACAGACTTTTGGAGAAGCCTGTATTTACAAGAAAGTGAGTGGGAGCTCTGTAGCATTTCTAATTTTATATGTAGATGACATATTATTAATTGGAAATGATATAGAATTTCTGGATAGCATAAAAGAATACTTGAATAAAAGTTTTTCAATGAAAGACCTCGGTGAAGCTGCTTACATATTGGGCATCAAGATCTATAGAGATAGATCAAGACGCTTAATAGGACTTTCACGAAGCACATACCTTGACAAAATTTTGAAAAAGTTCAAAATGGATCAGGCAAAGAAAGGTTTCTTGCCTGTGCTACAAGGTGTGAAGTTGAGTCAAACTCAATGCCCGACCACAGCAGAAGATAGAGAGAAAATGAAAAATGTTCCCTATGCTTCAGCCATAGGCTCTATCATGTATGCAATGCTGTGTACCAGACCTGACGTATGCTTAGCAATAAGCTTGGCAGGAAGGTACCAAAGTAATCCAGGAGTGGATCACTGGACAGCGGTCAAGAACATCCTGACATACCTGAAAAGGACTAAGGATATGTTTCTCGTATATGGAGGTGACAAAGAGCTAGTCGTAAACGGTTACGTCGATGCAAGCTTTGACACTGATCCGGACGATTCTAAATCGCAAACCGGATATGTGTTTTTATTAAACGGTGGAGCTATAAGTTGGTGTAGTTCTAAACAAAGCGTCGTAGCGGGATCTACATGTGAAGCAGAGTACATAGCTGCTTCGGAAGCAGCAAATGAAGGAGTCTGGATGAAGGAGTTCATTTCCGATCTAGGTGTCATACCTAGTGCATCGGGACCAATGAAGATCTTCTGTGACAATACTGGTGCAATTGCCTTGGCAAAGGAATCCAGATTTCACAAGAGGACCAAGCACATCAAGAGACGCTTCAATTCCATTCGGGACCAAGTCCAAGTGGGAGACATAGAGATTTGCAAGATACATACGGATCTGAATGTTGTAGACCCGTTGACTAAGCCTCTCTCACGAGAAAAACATGATCATCACCAAGACTCCATGGGTGTTAGAATCATTACTATGTAATCTAGATTATTGACTCTAGTGCAAGTGGGAGACTGAAGGAAATATGCCCTAGAGGCTATAATAAAGTTATTATTTATTTCCTCATATCATGATAAATGTTTATTATTCATGCTAGAATTGTATTAACCGGAAACATGATACATGTGTGAATACATAGACAAACATAAAGTCACTAGTATGCCTCTACTTGACTAGCTCATTAATCAAAGATGGTTATGTTTCCTAACCATAGACATGTGTTGTCATTTGATTAATTGGATCACATCATTAGGATAATGATGTGATTGACATGACCCATTCCGTTAGCCTAGCACTTGATCGTTTAGTATATTGCTATTGCTTTCTTCATGACTTATACAAAGTTCCTGCAACTATGAGATTGTGCAACTCCCGTTTACCGGAAGAACACTTTGTGTGCTACCAAACGTCACAACGTAACTGGGTGATTATAAAGGTGCTCTACAGGTGTTTCGGAAAGTACATGTTGAGTTGGCATAATTCGAGATTAGGTTTTGTCACTCCGATTGTCGGAGAGGTATCTCTGGGCCCTCTCGGTAATACTCATCACCTAAGCCTTGCAAGCATTGTAACTAATGAGTTAGTTATAAGATGATGTGTTATAGAACGAGTAAAGAGACTTGCCGGTAATGAAATTGAACTAGGTATTGGATACCGACGATCAAATCTCGGGCAAGTAACATACCGATGACAAAGGGAACAACGTATGTTGTTATGCGGTTTGACCGATAAAGATCTTCGTAGAATATGTAGGAACCAATATGGGCATCCAGGTCCCGCTATTGGTTATTGACCGAGAATGGTTCTAGGTCATGTCTACATAGTTCTCGAACCCATAGGGTCCGCACGCTTAACATTACGATGACAGTTTTCTTATGAGTTTATAAGTTTTGATGTACCGAAGTTTGTTCGGAGTCCCGGATGTGATCACGGACATGACGAGGAGTCTCAAAATGGTCGAGACATAAAGATTGATATATTGGACGACTATATTCGGACACCGGAAGTGTTCCAGATGATTTCGGAGAAAACCGGAGTGCCGGGGGGGTTACCGAAACCCCCCGGGAGAGTATTGGGCCTTATGGGCCTTAGGGGAAAGGAGAGAGGGGCGGCCAGCATGGGCCGCGCGCCCCCTTCCCCCTCTGATCCGAATTGGACTAGGAGGGGGGGCGGCGCCCCCCCCCCTTTCCTTCCCCCTCTCCCCCTTCCTTTCCCCTCCTAGTAGGAGTAGGAAAGGAGGAGTCCTACTCCTACTAGGAGGAGGATTCCTCCTCCCTTGGCGCGCCCAAGGGGCCGGCCGGCCTCCCCCCTTGTTCCTTTATATACGGGGGCAGGGGGCACCCCATAGACACACAAGTTGATCTACGGATCGTTCCTTAGCCATGTGCGGTGCCCCCCTCCACCATATTCCACCTCGGTCATATCATCGCGGAGTTTAGGCGAAGCCCTGCGCCGGTAGAGCATCATCATCGTCACCACGCCATCGTGCTGACGGAACTCATCCCCGAAGCTTTGCTGGATCGGAGCCCGGGGATCGTCATCGAGCTGAACGTGTGCTGAACTCGGAGGTGCCGTACGTTCGGTGCTTGGATCGGTCGACTCGTGAAGACGTACGACTACATCAACTGCGTTGTCATAACACTTCCGCTTACGGTCTACGAGGGTACGTGGACTACACTCTCCCCTCTCGTTGCTATGCCATCACCATGATCTTGCGTGTGCGTAGAATTTTTTTTGAAATTACTACGTTCCCCAACACGTACCCCCCGGGTTTTGGCCCGATCCCAAGGTACACTATGCAGGAGAGGGCGTGGACTGTGGAAGGGTTGTTCAATCGCAGGGCGGTCAAGGAGGGAAGGATCGGCAAGATCAAGACCGGCCAGTGGGCTTCGGTGCTGGGGAAAAGAGGTGACCGTGAGCTGGACAGAGCCGAAGCATCAAAGGGAGTAGGAACGGAGGGGAAACCTGACAAGACTAAGAAGGTTTGTGCGGCGGTTTTTGTGCAGGATGGCAAGGTGGAAGAAAAGGAAGCAACCGGGCTAGGGGCTCCCGGTGAACTGGTGGGTGCCGACGAGGGCGCCCGCCAGGAGCCATGACGATCATGAGCTAGAACTATCGAGGCCTCGGGTAACCTCGAACAGTTCAAGAGCTAGTGTGCCTAGTGCACACATACAAGCCCAAGCCCGTCTTCCTTACTGAAACTCGCCAGAACAATAAGTATGTCTCAAACCTCAAGTGGAGGCTAGGTCTCCGTCACTGTATCACGCATCCCGGCACCGGAAAAGGTGGCGGCATTGCCCTCTTTTATGATGAGAGTGTGGAAATAAAAAAGATTGGCGTGGGGACAAGGTATATCGATGTCTTGATCCGTTTGAGTCCTAGTGGTGGCCAATGGAGAGGCACCTTTGTGTATGGCGAACCAAAAGCACATGAGCGTCATCTCATGTGGACGCTGTTGAGACGCATAAAAGACACTAGCACCCTCCCTTGGCTTATGCTGGGTGATTTCAACGAGACAATGTGGCAGTCAGAACACTTTTCAGCTACCAAAAGATCAGAGAGGTATATGGAAAACTACCGGAGGGTTTTGGTGGACCGCAACCTATTTGACTTGGGCTTTAAAGGACCAGGGTGGACCTATGATAACAAGCAACAGGGTAACAGAAATGTTCGTGCGAGACTTGATAGATGTGTGGCCTCCCCGGAGTGGTCTGATCTGTTCAGAAACGCAACAGTGGAGCATGTCTGCTCTTCAAGATCGGATCACCTCCCAATCCTGCTGCGGTTGGGAACCAGGAAAGAATGGAGACTGATTGGGCAAAACCGGGAAGGAATTTTCAGGTATGAGCAGATGTGGGAAAGGGTCGAGTCCCTCCAGCCGACGATCACAGAGAATTGGCGTAGGGAGGGCCCGGCGAGGAATCTCCAGGCGCTAGGGGAGAAGATTCAAAGCATGCAAAGGGGCCTGCATAGTTGGGCCAAACGGGATTTTGGGTCGGTGATAAGGAAAACTGCGGATATTAGAAAGAATCTGAACAGAATTTGGAGTCTACCAGAATCACCAGCAGGAGTTGAGGAGGCAGCAAAACTTTCGAGGGAGCTAGATGAACTCCTATTTAGAGAGGAAATTATGTGGAGACAGAGGTCAAGAGCCACCTATCTGAGAGAGGGTGACAGAAACACCAAGTGGTTCCAGCGAAAAGCCACATGGAGGCGTAAAAAGAATGCCATTCTCAAGCTGAAGGATGAAAATGGAATATGGGTTGAGGACATGAAAGGCGTACATGAAATCACAAACTCGTTCTTCAAGAGCCTTTACAAGAGGGAGGATCAGATTGATCCGTCAGATATTTTAGAGCTGGTTTCCGAACGGGTTGATGGTGATATGAATATAGCCCTTACCAAACCGTTCTCGGATGTGGAAATTGGCGATGCCCTCTTTCAATAGGCCCCCTGAAGGCACCCGGCCCGGACGGCTTCCCGGCCCGTTTCTTCCAAAGAAACTGGAGCGAGATGAAAGATGATATTATGATGAGTGTCCGAACCTACTTTGCGGATGGAGTAATGCCGGATGGAATAAATGACATGGTGATCGTCCTCATACCAAAAGGTAAAAACCCTCAATCCCTAAAGGATTACAGGCCAATCAGCCTCTGTAATGTCATATACAAAGTGGTCTCTAAATGCCTGGTGAACCGACTGCGTCCTATCCTTGATGAGATCATTTCGAAAACACAAAATGCCTTCATTCCGGACAGAATGATCACGGACAATGCTATAATTGCATTTGAGTGCTTCCGCAAGATCCAACATTGCAAGAATGAGAGAGATAACTATTGTGCATACAAGTTGGATCTGGCAAAGGCTTATGACAGAGTGGACTGGTGTTTCTTAGAAGGAGTTCTCCAAAAATTTGGCTTCTGCAATAAGTGGACCAATTTGATGATGCAATGCGTCAAATCAGTGAGGTACTCGATGAAATGCAATGGAGAGCTCCTGGAAGCTTTCATTCCCTCTCGTGGCTTACGCCAAGGTGACCCGTTAAGCCCATATCTCTTCCTCTTTGTGGCCGATGGGCTGGTGCACTTGCTGAAAAAGGAACTGTCGTAAAATAACCTTACTCCGATAAAGATTGCTAGAAATAGCCCGCGTATCTCTAATCTCCTTTTTGCGGATGATAGTCTGATTTTCTTTAAAGCGGTGCCTGAACAAGCTGAAACGATCAAAAGGGTCCTCGATACTTTCCAGAAGTGCACAGGACAGCTCCTAAGTTCGAGTAAGTGTTCCCTCCTGTTCAGCGAGGTTTGTCCTACGGGGACGAGAGAGAGAATTAAAACAACCCTAGGAGTAATCTCAGAAGCTTTTGAGAGCAAATACCTAGGCTTGCCGACTCCGGAGGGTAGGATGAAGGAGGAACAATTCCAACCAATCATGGAAAGATTTGAAGAGGTGTAATGACTGGTCAGAAAAGTTCATGTCTTTCGCCGCGAAGGAAGTTCACATCAAATCAAATGTGCAAGCCCTACCAACCTTCACCATGAGTGTCTTCATGCTCTCACAGGGTTTTTGTGATAAGTATAAAAAAATGATACGTGAGTTCTGGTGGGGTGAAAGAGAAGGGCAAAGAAAGGTCCACTGGATGTCCTGGGAACGTATGACGAGACCGAAGCGAGCGGGTGGCATAGGATTCAGAGATATGCGTTTGTTTAACCAAGCACTACTTGCTAAACAGGGCTGGAGGCTCATCCAGAACCCAGACAGTCTGTGAGCGCGAGCTCTGAAATCTAAGTACTACCCCAACGGAGATATCCTGGATACGGTGTTTGCGAAGGATGCTTCCCCGGTTTGGAGAGCCATCAAATTTGGGCTTGAACTGCTGAAGAAGGGGATGATCTGGCGAGTGGGAGATGGAAAAAGCATCCAGATTCAACGTGACCAATGGATCCCGAGGAAGGAAGGCCTCATGACAGCTGCTTTTATCAGGAGATCGCGTATAAGATGGGTTAGTCAGCTCATGTTGCCAGACAGGAAGGAGTGGAACGTTGCCCTGATTCAACAACTTTTTCAGCCTTTTGATGCTGAGGAGATATGCAAGCTCAGAATCCCTACCTCTTCGGTGGGCGACTGCATAGCATGGCATCATGAGAAAAATGGCGTCTTTACAGTGAAGTCTGCCTACAAGCTGGCCGCTTCTTGCTTTGGGCGAGTGTCCCAACTCCCATCAAGCTCGTCCAGTACACCAAATGACCGCAGCATTTTGGACCTCATTTGGAAAGCGAAGGTCCCGGGCAAGGTCCGCATTTTTGGTTGGAGGATTGCCACCAAAACTCTTGCCACAAAAAAGAACAAATGGAGGCGCACTCTTGAGCTGGATGACACCTGCAACATTTGTGGTAATGGAGTGGAGGACGAACACCATGCGGTTATCATGTGCACAAAGAGCAGAGCTCTACGTGCTGAGATGAGAGAAGTCTGGTCCCTTCCGGAGGAAAGCAAGCTGTGGTACACGGGGGATGATTGGCTCCAACTTGCACTGAGTACGGGTGATGAGGAGATGCGCTCGAGGTTATTGCTCCTCCTCTGGCGCTGTTGGCATCTGCGCGAGGACTGCATTCGGAAGAATGGGAGGGAATCAATCAGGAGTTCAGTGTTGTTCTTAAAAAGGTACGAAGAAGACCTGCGAAACGCGATAGTGAATGAGGATGGGAAGGAAGATCTAACCAGCTCAAATCAGAGGGGGAATACGTACGTGCATGGGCTCGCCCCCCAAGAGGACAAGTGGACGCCGCCTGTCCGTGGAGTCGCAAAAATCAACACGGACGCTGCTTTTCATGTGGATTCGGGCGAGGGGGCTCCTGGCGCTGTCGCTCGTGATTACAGAGGATTTGTCTTGCTGTCGGTTTGCAGGAAGCTACCAATGTGCAGTAGCGTTGAGGAGGCCGAGGCCCGTGCAGCACTGGTGGGGCTGCAGCCTATGGCCAAATATTATAATGGAGAGGTGGTGCTCGAGGTGGATAGCCAGTGCCTGGCTACAGAACTGGCCGCTCAAGTACCGACCAGATCTTCTTGCTATGGGCTGATTTTGGACATAAAAGAGGCAATGGCGTGTTTCTCTGCATGCAGCGTTCGGTGGGTGAGCCGCAAAAGGAATGCTCTGGCACATGAGCTAGCTGCACTGAATAGGAGTAGTGGCGACCAAATGGTGATCGCGAACGTTCCATCGAGTTTACGATCCCGGATGCTTGCTGATTGTATTACTCCCCCTGAGTAGTTTCCTTACTACTCTGTTCTCAAAAAAAAAAAATGCAGTCATTCCTGTGATTCCGTATTTCCGAGATAATGGCACAAAATCCCAATGGATTGGGCCCCTCCTGGTCACCAGAAGCCATTAAGCGCAGCTGGTCCACGCAAGCAGAGCAGCCGGCGGTGGTTTTGAACTCGGTGTTGATGAAGGTGACGTAGAAGCCCCGGGTGTGGAGTATCATGGCTAACTTGAGCAGTAGCGTTATGTGGCCCTGCGCTGGGCCTGTAGGAAAATGGTGTGGGGCTTCTCGACGGCCTCCATGATCCTTGGCAATTGTTGCTGAGAAGATTCGTTAGACCGTGATCACTATTTATGGGTGGTAAATTGACTAAGGTTCCATGTAGAGTAGATGTTTTCATGTGTGTTGGAAAGTTGGATTTGTCTTGCCGCGGGTGTGTTTTCATCACGTTCCAAGGGGATCTGCGGTAGATAGTGCCATAGTGGATTGGTGAGTACTAGGTAGTACTTGCTCACCCTGTGCGTTCGGTTTATTCGGTTTACATGGTTCGGTTTATACGGTTTTTTGGTTTGTATGGTATTAATACTTCGGTAAATACGGTATAAAAATAAAATACGGTTCGGTTTCGGTATATATCAAATTATTTCGGTATGGTTTCGGTATATACCATAAAAGCCAAAGTTGACGCGAATTTGAAAATGACGTATAATAATTTGCAAATTTATGACTCAAAACACATACTATTTTACACAAATAGTATATGACTACATATATAAGTATATATGAATGATTTGATTCATCTATTGATGGTTATGGACGTGCTTAGCATTTTAAAAGAAGAAAAATGACTATGTTACAAGAAAATTTACGTGCTTAGTAGTGAATTTAACTCATGTACAAGAAAAATGACAACTTTTATGGTTGTTCATCTCAAGAAATATAAATTTATTTTTTACTTCGATTTATTCGGTTAACCGTTCGGTTTTTTGGTATATACCATAAAAAACAAAGTTCAAATCGGTATGAAAAGTTCATACCATACCGAAACCAGAAACCATAAAAACCATAAAATCGGTTCGGTTCGGTTTATTTTCGGTATGGTTTTTTGGTTCGGTTTTCAAATGCACAGAGTGAGTACTTGCTGCCCGATGTGCATTTGGTGGTCCTCACGATTTTTATTAGAGATACTATCCACTTGCGCTTGTTACATATGAGTGTCCTCGCCACACCTGGTCGTCTCGATCTGTGTATGCTTGTCTTGCCTTTTTTGTTAGAAATAAACCGTGATGGGTATGCACCCAGAGTACGTGTGTGCGTGTGTGTCATGATGGTGTACGTGCGTGCGCGTGCGCGTGCACTCGTGGCTACGGCGAGTTGGTTAGTCCAGCGCGTAGTGCTTAGTCCAGGTGGTTAGTTGGTTAGCTAGCTTCATGGCGTGTTAGGACAGTCATGTGGTTAGTTGGTTAGCTAGCTGGATAAGTTGTTAGCTGGCCGGATAGACTCTATGATTAGTTAGCATGCATGAACAGGGGAGGTGGCGTGTGTGCCAGCCTATAAATAGACGCCGATCTGAGTTGGTTGGATGTACGTGGTATGTGCCACAGTTTGAGCTGAGTAAAAAAAAGAATAGGTCGTGCGTGCGGCCGAGGCGCCGTTCGTCAGCGTGGCGCCGTTCGTGCGGCATGGCGTTCGTCGCCTGAAAAATCCAGTGTGCTGTACTCCTTCTTTTACCTCTGTTCGAGCGGGTGAAAGAGAGAGAGAGAGGTTCGTCCGGCGTTCGTGCCGCCGGAGCCTACTCGGCGTTCGTCGCCGGACCGGGTTTAACCCAACATTTTTGTCTTTAGTCGTCTCTAGATATTTATTTATTTTATGCTTTTGCTATATAGCAGGAATCTGAATTTTTTTCTAGCGTTCAATCAAATCTGTAACGAGAGCTCTTATTTGACGCATTTTGCGTCAAAATAGCAACCCGACACACGCAGTGACCCCCGACTGGACCGGATCATGTTGTAGTGATCCGGTCCATACTGTAGCACAATAATTTGATTGTCTAGAAATATAGACCTGCAGATTGCAAGGAGAGTTGTTAAACCAGTCGACCTAACAAGCGTTTGTGACTAAATAGGAGTGCATAAGTTTAAGAACAAAATTAAACGCAGAATTGGGGTGTCTTTTTCCTGGAATTTTTTGAAAAGCGAGTAATGTTTGAAAATCTAACAATTGTTTGAACAACTCGAATAAACTTGAAAATTCAAACTTTTTGGAAAAATCATGAATTCTTTTGAAACAATGTTCAAAATCCTGAACATTTTCTATATGCGATTGTTTTTGAAATATTAGAAAAAAAATCATAACAGGAAACTTTTTTTGAAACATTGAAACTTTTTTAAAAGCGAAACATTTTCTGAAATTCTCGAACATTTTTTGAAAGTGCGAATTTTTAAAAACGTTTTGATAAGATTTTTAATTCTGAACATTTTTTGAATAAGGCAAAAAAAATGTGAACATGTTTTTATAAATTGAACATTATTTTAGAACAGATAATTGTTTTTGAAAATTGGCTAATATTTTTTAATCGTTGAAAAAAATATGAAAAATGGAAATCCATTGCAAAAAAATGAAACGCGAACATTTTTAGTTTTCAGACAAACATTCAAAAGATGGAAGAATTTTTAAAGTCAAAAAAAATTGAAAAATACGACAATTTTGATGAAAAAATGCGAAGAAATTTGAATTTTCAAACTTTCTTAGAATGTGAGCAAAATTAGAAATTTTTGAACATTTTCCGAAAGCAAATAATGTCCGTTTTATTTTTTAAAAAAATCTGTTTTTGAAATATACAATTTTTTAAAAGAAACAGAAAAAACTAAAAAAGAAAAAATAAAAATAACAATAATATAATAGGAAGCAGAAAAAAGAGGAAACATAGATTCAGAAAACCTTCTAGAAGGTTCCAAAACCCGGTAAAAACCGGACAGGAACCTGTCAGAAGATTCCAAAAAAAGAAACGAACAGACAGTCCAGTGCACCCAATCATATGCGTTAGGTGGATATTTCGTCGCAACGAGCGTCATATAGGGATTTCTATCTGCAACCATCCATCCCGTTGTTCCTGATTCCTACGTGGGTGTACTGGGCTGTTTTCCTTTTTTTTTTGAAGGATTTTTGGGCTGTAGTTAACTACCTAATTTTCATTTTCAGCCAATTTTGTTCAACGGGATGGGCATTTTCAGCCAATTTCCATCTGCCCGTTAGAGTTTTAGGTTAGTGGGTTATGCCTTAGTAAGCCTGTTAGTCATCCATTTGTTTTTGAGTCGATCTTTAGATCTTCATTTTTTTGAGACATTCCACTTTATTTTCTTGCAATTTCAATGGCGATTTTAGAGTTCTTTTTGACTTCCAAGTGACTCGAGTATATATTTTGGGTTTTTAGTGTGCCAGCCTTTTTCTTCCCCATTAGTGTACGTTGATGTTTTCCATGTGCGTGTATGTGAAGGGAATCGTCCAAGTGTTTCTTGTGTTTTTTTCATGTGTATAGGTCTTTTTTCTTTATTTGTGCATCACTCTCATTCATAGATAAATGATGTCATCCCTCTAGTCCGTCACTCCACTCAGAAAGTTTCTAGTCAGGCGCGCCCACGGGCACCCAGTGAGCCATGATCCTGCACTGCTGAAAGGCTTGTTGTCTTTTGAAAGATAGAAAGCTAGGATATCCAGGTTACAATTTATAAGCATTGTCATGCATGCCCTTGTGTGGTTTCTAGTGCATATGAAGCTATCAACATAATTTAGTTTTTTGTACTTCATGGTTGGTTACTGAATGTACCTTTTTATAGCCTTAGTGCCTGTTCGGTTCCTTTCCGCTCCCTCGACTGCGCTGTGGAGCGGAGCAGGCTGCAGCTCATTTTCACGGAGCGGCTTAAACCGAGCTCCATAGTGGAGCGGAGTGGAGAGATTCCACACAGAGCCTTAGGGTCTGTTTGGTAATCCACGAGCACCACGAATCTGGCGGAGCACCTATTCCACCGCTCTGAAAATTTGAACTGCATCCCGCTCCGCTCCGTGGCAGAGTTGTGGAGCGGAGGGGCTCCGAACGGGCACTTAATCACATGAACTCCATATCCTATCAAGACACATTACGTGAACTCCGTGCCATATAAGAGTGATACGACTTAAGATTTAAACGGCGGCTAATTAACAATCTTACCTACCAAGGCTATCTACACAACATGCCTATACGGTACATTGGTTGTTGAGCTATGCAGGAGCGCTTGAGGTTTGGCGGCAGTACAGAAAGGACCAAGAGAGCAGGATCGAGATGATGATGATTGGTCCACGAACTGAAGCCCACAAAGTCTCAGCCATGGACTATCCATCAACGACATCGCTGCTCCATCATGGAACCATTCCGGCGAGCTCGGGCAGCTTCCCAGGATCACTGATTGCTAGCTCGGCGCTAAACCAAGGAGGTGCGTGGTTAGAAGGAGAATAAGCAGGCGTAAGCCATGCCAACCTCCCTCTCTTTCTTCACCCAGTCATATGTATCACTCATTCTGGTGCCTCCCATTCCAAAACACTCTGAAAAGTTTCTGGTCAAGTGCAGCCACAGCTAGTGAGCGAGCAACGATGGTCTACTACTAAAAGTCTTATCGTCTTCCTACCACTGTTTTAAATAGCCCGCTATAACGTTTATAAAAGATCTTGCGCTAAGAGACTTTGTTCCAAACAAATGAACAAACATTTTAAATAGCGCGCTATAGCTCTGCTATAGCACGCTATAGCATTTAGAAGAGGTCGGCCGCTAAGATGCTTAGCACGCTATTTAAAACTATGCTTCCTACTATGGAAAAATAGTACGTCTGGGTTTAAATTTATAAACACACAGGCACACACACTTGTGAGGTTTCGAGTGCACATCATCGCATGCACCTGTCAGCATAATTTAGTTATTTGTACTGCTTCTTTAGTTATTACTGAAGCCCGAAGTATTCTTTCCGTCCTAATCACGTGAACTCCATTTCCTGTCATGGCATCAAGATTCCTTGATTATATCCATTAATTTTGTCTGTTGAGGACAGATACTCACTAGTAGAAAAGGGGGCAATGGTCCAGGCCGGGTCAGCCCATTAGTCCCGGTTCAATCCAGAACCGGGACCAATGAGGGTATTGGACCCGGTTCATGAGTCCCGGGGGCCGGCCGGGCCACGTGGGCCATTGGTCCCGGTTCGGCTGGACCTATTGGTTCCGGTTGGTGGGACGAACCGGGACCAATGCGCCTCGCTCCTGGCCCACCACCATTGGTCCCGGTTGGTGGCGTGAACCGGGACCAAAGGCTGCCTTTTAGTCCCGGTTCGTGGCACGAACCGGGACCAATTAGTTGCCTATATCTACCCCTTGCCCGCGAGCAGAGCACTCCCAGTGCTCTGTTTTTCGTGGCCGGCGAGGAGAGAGCTTTGTGGTGCTCTAGCTCACCTCCTATGCACACGAGGTGTTCGATGGAATGCCCGAGCCACACTACTTAAGCTTTCTCCTCTCCAAGCTCGACCTCCAAGCTCCATTTTCCTCAATATTTGTCTAGGTTTAGCGGTCCGTCACGTCCCGTCCTCCTCTTCACCGCCGTCGATCGCCCGCGCCGATCTCGTCGCCGGCACCACCGTGGTGAGCCTCTTGTTCTTATCTTCTTTCTGAAAGGAAAAAAAATTCTTACTTATATATTTATATAGATACTTGTATAATTTTCTTACTTTTATTATTGCATCTTATATAGTGCGATGGTTTTGGTATCCGCCCCCGTCGGCCCTCGTCCTGTCTATGATTCGGATGTGGTATATATTATCTTTTCATAACTATTGGTTCATTTATTGTTTATGACAATTATGCCGACCAACGTGACATATATTTTATTTATCTAGGAGGTTGTTGAACCGGAAATTCCAACCGACCCTATTGTCGAGAGGTTAAATTTAGTTGAAGAAGAAAACAATTTGTTGAAGGAAAAAATTAGAAAAATTGAGGAGGAGAAGATGATATTGGAGTTGCATGTTGCGGATGTCGTCAATGATCACAAGATCAAGATGGATGCAATGCGCTTGAAGATTAGAAAGATTAGAAAATATGCCATTCATACCGAGGCTTGGTATCATTATGCCGTTGGATCAGTTGTTACATTGATTGCGATTATGATCGCATTTGTTTTTGCATTGAAATGTTTTACATAGTTTTAGTGTATGGTTTAATTAATTTAGATGCTCTGCAGAGCTTTATGTTGTTAGATGAGAACTATGTATGTACTTTGGTTTTAATGTGATGATGAATTTCTATTAATTTGGTCATTTAATTATCTATTCATGATGTTCTGTAATGATTTTTGACACACTTAATTATATATAATGCATGCAGATGAACCGGCAATGGATGTACGGTTCAAGACACACCTCCGAGTACATTAAGGGCATGCATGATTTTCTCGAAGTGGCTGAGGCAAACAAGCAGAATGGTTTTATGTGTTGTCCATGCCCTATATGTGGGAATACGAAGTCTTACTCTGACCGGAAAATCCTCCACACCCACCTGCTTTACAAGGGTTTCATGCCACACTATAATGTTTGGACGAGGCACGGAGAAATAGGGGTTATGATGGAAGACGGCGAAGAAGAAGAGTACGACGACAACTATGTGCCCCTGAATACGGTGATGCTACTGAACATCAAGAGGAACCAGACGATGTGCACGATGATGCTGCAACGGGCGAAGCTGCTGAAGATCAAGAGGAACCAGACGATGTGCCCGATGATGATGATCTCCGCCGGGTCATTGTCGATGCAAGGACGCAATGCGAAAGTCAAAAAGAGAAGCTGAAGTTCGAGCGCATGTTAGAGGACCACAAAAAAGGGTTGTACCCCAATTACGAAGATGGCAACACAAAGCTCGGTACCGTACTGGAATTGCTGGAGTGGAAGGCAGAGAATGCTGTGCCTGACAAAGGATTTCAGAAGCTACTGAAAATATTGAAGAAGAAGCTTCCAAAGGATAACGAATTACCCGACAGTACATACGCAGCAAAGAAGGTCGTATGCCCTCTAGGATTGGAGGTGCAGAAGATACATGCATGCCCTAATAACTGCATCCTCTTCCGCGGTGCGTACAAGGATCTGAACGCATGCCCGGTATGCGGTGCATTACGGTATAAGATCAGACGAGATGACCCTGGTGATGTTGACGGCGAGCCCCCCAGGAAGAGGGTTCCTGCGAAGGTGATGTGGTATGCTCCTATAATACCACGGTTGAAACGTTTGTTCAGAAACAGAGAGCATGCCAAGTTGATGCGATGGCACAGTGAGGACCGTAAGAAAGACAGGAAGTTGAGAGCACCCGCTGACGGGTCGCAGTGGAGAAAAATCGAGAGAAAGTATTGGGATGAGTTTGCAAGTGAGCCAAGGAACGTATGGTTTGCTTTAAGCGCGGATGGCATTAATCCTTTCGGGGAGCAGAGCAGCAATCACAACACCTGGCCCGTGACTCTATGTATGTATAACCTTCCTCCTTGGATGTGCATGAAGCGGAAGTTCATTATGATGCCAGTTCTCATCCAAGGCCCTAAGCAACCCGGCAACGACATTGATGTGTACCTAAGGCCATTAGTTGAAGAACTTTTACAGCTGTGGAATGGAAACAGTGTACGTACGTGGGATGAGCACAAACAGGAGAAATTTAACCTAAAGGCGTTGCTGTTCGTGAACATCAACGATTGGCCCGCTCTCAGTAACCTTTCAGGACAAACAAACAAGGGATACCACGCATGCACGCACTGTTTACTTGACACCGATACTATATACCTGGCAAGCTGCAGGAAGAATGTGTACTTGGGCCATCATCGATTTCTTCCGACCAACCATCAATGTCGAAAGAAAGGCAAGCATTTCAAAGGCGAGGCAGATCACCGGAAGAAGCCCGCCATGCGTACCGATGATCACGTACTTGTTATGGTCAATGATTTACACGTAATCTTTGGAAAGGGTCCCGGCGAACTAGCTGTTCCGAGTGACGCTGGGGGACACGCACCCATGTGGAAGAAGAAATCTATATTTTGGGACCTACCCTACTGGAAAGACCTAGAGGTCCGCTCTTCTATCGACGTGATGCACGTGACGAAGAACCTTTGCGTGAACCTGCTAGGCTTCTTGGGCGTGTATGGGAAGATAAAAGATACAGCTGAGGCACGGGAGGACCTACAACGTTTGCACGAAAAAGACGGCATGCCTCCAAAGCAGTATAAAGGTCCTGCCAGCTATGCTCTTACCAAAGAAGAGAAGGAAATCTTCTTTGAATGCCTGCTTAGTATGAAGTTCCCGACTGGCTTCTCGTCTAATATAAAAGGAATAATAAATATGGCAGAGAAAAAGTTTCAGAACCTAAAGTCTCATGACTGCCACGTGATTATGATGCAACTGCTTCCGGTTGCATTGAGGGGGCTTCTACCGGAAAACGTCCGATTAGCCATTGTGAAGCTATGTGCATTCCTCAATGCAATCTCTCAGAAGGTGATCGATCCAGAAATCATACCAAGGCGAAGGAGTGATGTGGTGCAATGTCTTGTCAGTTTCGAGCTGGTATTCCCACCATCCTTCTTCAATATCATGACGCACGTCCTAGTTCATCTAGTTGACGAGATTGTCATTCTGGGCCCTGTATTTCTACACAATATGTACCCCTTTGAGAGGTTCATGGGAGTCCTAAAGAAATATGTCCGTAACCGCGCTAGGCCAGAAGGAAGCATCTCCATGGGCCATCAAACAGAGGATGTCATCGGGTTTTGTGTTGACTTCATTCCTGGCCTTAAGAAGATAGGTCTCCCTAAATCGCGGTATGAGGGGAGACTGACTGGAAAAGGCACGCTTAGAATGGACTCAATAATATGCAGGGACGGATATTCTTGGTCTCAAGCACACTACACAGTTCTACAGAACTCTACCTTGGTGACCCCGTATGTCGATGAACACAGGAACAGTCTGCGCTCCAAACACCCGGAGCAGTGCGACGACTAGATTACATGTGAACACATCAGGACTTTCAGCAGTTGGTTGGAAGCACGTATCAGAGGTGACAACACTGTTTGTGATGAGCTGTACTTGTTGTCCAGGGGACCATCTTTGACTGTATTGATTTGGAAAGGATACGAGATAAACGGGAATACATTTTACACGATTGACCAAGATCAAAAGAGCACCAACCAAAACAGCGGTGTCCGCTTTGATGCAACAACTGAGAGGGGAAAGGGCACATATTATTGTTACATAGTGGACATATGGGAACTTGACTACGGACATGATTTTAAGGTCCCTTTGTTTAAGTGCAAATGGGTCAATCTGTCAGGAGGCGGGGTACAGGTAGACCCACAGTACGGAATGACAACAGTGGATCTGAAAAATCTTGGGTACACTGACGAACCGTTCGTCCTAGCCAATGATGTGGCACAGGTTATCTATGTGAAGGACATGTCTACCAGACCGAGAAAGAGAAAAGATAAGGAAGCGAATACATCATACGATGAGCCAAAGCGCCACATAGTTCTTTCAGGAAAAAGGTACATCGTGAGAGTGGAGGACAAGACAGACATGTCTGAAGATTATGAAAAGTTTCATGAAATTCCTCCCTTCAAAGTCAAGGCTGACCCCAACATCCTGATAAACGATGAAGATTATCCATGGTTACGGCGCAATAAGCAAATGACACAAGCAAAGAAAAAGTGAAGACTTTCTCCCGCAACTATTATGATGATACCATGCCAACTTTGTAACTGACGAGTATGAGACCATTGTCCGTTTTGTACATGCACATGCTATGTGGGTCAATTTATGATACCATGCCAACTTTCAACTTTTTCAGAGTTCATTTGAAATGCTTTAATGTCTTATGGTTCGGCCCTCGTAATAATTATAAATAGCAACAATAAGTATTTTGTTGTAAGTAGAAACAAAATAAAATAAATAAAGCAAGAAAGAAAACAAAAAAACAAAAAAAGTGTTTTCAAATTTGAAAACTAATGGCACTAACACAAAGTTTAAATTTTTCCTAAAACTAAAAGCAAAAACAATTAAAAAATAAAGCAAAAAACAAAAGAAAATAAATAATGCAGAAAACAAAACAAAAAAACAACAATAAGTATTTTGTTGTAAGTAGAAACAAAATAAAATAAATAAAGCAAGAAAGAAAATAAAAAAATAAAAAAGTGTTTTCAAATTTGAAAACTAATGGCACTAACAGAAAGTTTATAATTTTCCTAAAACTAAAAGCAAAAACAATTAAAAAATAAAGCAAAAAACAAAAGAAAATAAATAATGCAGAAAACAAAACAAAAAACTGGAAAATAAATAAATATAGCAACAATAAGTAAAGAAAACAAAAAAACAAAAAAAATGGCTCCTACTGGGCTCCCACGGCCTGAATACGACATGAAACCCTACTATGGGCCAGGATTGAGGCCCGCAGTAGGCCTAGAAGGCCCATCAGGCAAAGCAATAGCAAGTAGACCCGAAAGCCTGAAGTGGAGAGGAGCTCGAGAGGGGTGCGGCAGTGGGGCTTATAAACCACTGCGCGCCCCTCTCAACTAGCGAGGTGGGACTAAACTTTGGCCCCGAGGTGGGCAGCACAGGGGCCTTTGGTCCCGGTTGGTGGCACCAACCGGGTCTAAAGGGGGAGGCATTAGTCCCGGTTGGTGCCACCAACCGGTACCAAAGGCCGCCGGTTCCCGCCCTTTGTGCTGCCGAAAAAGAGGGCTTTGGTCCTGGTTGGTGGCACGAACCGGGACTAAAGGGTGCATTAGTCCCGGTTGGTGCCACCAACCGGGACTAAAGGGTTTGCTATATAAGCAACACTTAGCAGTTTCCGGCCAAATCGCCCACTTCTCCCCCGACGCCCCTGCTCCTCCTCGTCACCGTCGCCGCCCGACGCCCCTGCTCCACCTTGCCGTCGCCGCCGCCACCTACGCCGTCAGGTTGCTCGCCTGAGCCGTCGCCACCGCCCCCTGTGAGCACAGCCTGCTCCCGCGCCCCTCCCGTCCCACGCCCCTGCGCGGCCACCGCGCCCCCCCCATCCCTGCGCGGCCGCCGCGCCGCCGCCCCTGCCCTACGCGGTCGCCGCGCGCCGCCCCGCCGCCCCTGCAATTTCCATAGCAATTTTTTGCATTTTTTTGTGTATATGTGTTTGTATATGTATATATATATATGTGTACATGTTCATAGTAATTTTTTTCATAAGTGTATTTTTTTTGTTCATTGCATTTTTTTCATATATATAATGTATATATGTATGTGGTAGCTATATATATGATGAATGGATGTGGCTATATATGTATGTATGAATATAATGTTCATAGCATTTTTTTGTTTATATATGTTTTTTCATATATGTATTAATTTTTTATTTAGGTTGTTAGTAGATATGAATTTTAGGTTAGTGTATTTTAGGTTAGTGTAGAGGAGAAAGTAAAATAAGGAAAAGGAAGAAAAGAGGAAGAAGGAAGAAGGAAGAAAGAAGAAGAAAAAGAATGAGAGGAAAAAGGAAAATAAGAAGAGGAGAGGAAGAATAGGAGAAATAAATAAGAAGAGGAAAAAAGAAGAAAAAGAAGAGGAGAAGAAGAAAGGAATAGAGGAGAAGAAGAAAAAATAGAAAAATTCTATTTTTTCTTCTTCTCCTCTATTCCTTTCTTCTTCTCCTCTTCTTTTTTTTCTTCTTCTTCTTCCTTCTTCCTTCTTCCTCTTTTCTTCCTTTTCCTTAATTATTTTCCTTCCTCGTCGTTGTCGATATAACCCCCTCGAGATAACTTTGACATGAGGGGCGGTCGATATATATACCCCCTCTCGACCGTGATAACTTATACAACGGCAGCACCCCCCCTCGGCCCTCTCGCTCGACCAAAACTCTCGAGGACACCCAAACCCTAGAGAGAAAACAACGTTGGTCTCCTACCCCCTCCCGCTGCGCCCCTACCCGACACATTACCTCTCTCGAGGCCACCCAAATTTACCAAGTTAAAAGAGCATTGTCGTCGAGGCCACCCCAAACCCTTGAAGCGTTGTTGTGTCGAGGCGACCCCAAACCCTAGAGAAGCAGCGTCGAGGCCACTAACATGATTCCTTATTGTGATTAGCTAGCTAGTTCTACGTTTGCCACTAATATGTATATATATATATCCATCTGTACCATGTTTGAATAATAATTGACATGTTGTAAATATTTGCAGAAACTATGGAGCACTCCCGAGACGAAGAAACAGAAGCAATATTGGGGGACATAATCGCAAATGGAAAGGATGAAGTTGCGTCATTTCTCCTCGACGCCGTTGCTCAGCTGGAAGAACTAGGTGAAGAAGAGGGCTATGTTCATGATGGCTTCGGCCCATTAATGCCGGTACAAGAAGAGGACTATGTTCATGATGGCTCCGGTGACACAATGGAGGTACAAGAAGGAGACCATGCTGACTGCTCCGGTGACCGAACCGAGCCCGGCCAGGTATATATATATTAGTTAAGCCCGTGCTGACTAGTTAATTGATGCTTCCATTGTTTTGGTATATGTACACATATTAATTACTCTCGTCTTTCTTCCTTATAATTTCTAGCCCTCCGGATCAAGCACAAATTCGGTAAGGAGACGAGGCCCGAAGAAAAAGTTGAGCTCGGATGAAAAGTTTGAGATCATAGAAATCGCGCCCGACGGCGAACCGATTGAACCCATCCGGACAAGGAAGGCATTTTCTGCTCAGTGCAGGGTTCTTGTTAGGGAAAAGATCTCGATCAGCATCCAGCAATGGTATAAGCCTAAAGAGGAAGACCCTGAGGTGTCTTATGTCAATGATATGCAGAAAGAATATCTTTGGACTGAGCTGAAGGCAAATTTCACCCTACCGCCAGAGGAGGATCCAGAGAAGGCAGTTAAAGAGCAATTAATCAACTCTCGTGCTCTTAAGAAGATGGCAACCCTAATGAGGAGGTGGAGGAAAGAGTTGAACCAGTTTGTCGGAAAAAACACACCAGAATTGATCGGCAAATATGATAAGATCAAAGATCACTGGCCCGCATTTGTGGCCCACAAGACATCGGAAAAGAGTAAGAAGATGTCGGAGACAAACAAGAAAAATGCTGCGAAGAAGAAGCTTCACCATCGCATGGGGTCAGGTGGCTACCTCAAAGCCCGCCCTAAGTGGTCCAAGGCTGAGCATGATCTGCTTGAAAAAGGGATCGAACCAGAGACAATGTACTGGCCAGACCGTTACCGGACTTGGTTCTTCGAGGCTAGCGGAACCTTGGACCCTGTAACAGGGTTGTGCCAGTGGACAGACGAGCAACTGCAAATACCGGTCAAGAACCTTCGACACTATATCGATGCAGCGCAGCGAGGGACGTTCCTTCCAAACAGGGAGAAGAACGAGCTCGCAATGGCCCTTGGGAATCCTGAGCACCCTGGACGGACACGAGGCACGCAGGCTCCATTCCGTGGAAGGTTGGTTTTTCGGACGCAGGGGGTTACAAAACCCACAAGAGGAGGAAGAAACTAGAGCAGGACCAACTGCAGGCGTTGCACGAAAGGGTAATGAGGCTAGAGGATCGAGAAGAGGAACGAGAAGCAGCAGATCGCAGCAAATGACCTGCCGAAGCTTCCCCCGAAGCTACCCCGCCATCTCAGCGGAGAAGCAGCGTGGCTTCCACCGAGCTGCTTCAGCCGGAGCATGTCTTGACGGCTCCTGCCAGCTATCCCGTGGATGGTATCACGGAGTCTCAAAATTGCCACATTATGGCGCGATGAATGAATTTGAAGGTCAAGCCGGCTATTGGCCAAGTTTATCCTAGTGGACCCGACACAACTTATCACTGCCAGCCGATTCCAGAAGGATATGCTAAGGTGATGGTGGATGAAATAACGGAGGGATTTGAGGACCTCCCGCTTGAGCACCCTACCGGTGAAGGGGAGACTAGGCTGGGTTGTGCTCTGAAGACTCCATGCCTATAGCGGAAGGAGCTCATCAACCTTCTGAACTGGATGCCTCCGCCTCCTCCTCCTCCTCCGGCAAGTCAGGGCACTCCGCCTCCTCCACCGCCTCCTCCTCCGGTGAGTGACGGTCAGGGCACGCGTGGCGGCACTCCGCCTCCTTCTCCGGCGCGTGGCGGCACTCCGCCTCCTTCTCCGCCTGTGCCGGCACTCCCGAGCAGCCAGCAGCCTCCTCCTTCTCCGCCTCGCCAGCAAGGGCGGAAGAGACCTGCCGCCGCCCTGGCTGCTCCGGCGCGTCGTACTCCTTCTCCTCCGCCTTGTAAGCAAGCACGAAAGAAGACAGATGCCGCAGCCGTTCCGTCTGCTCCGGCGTCTAGTAGCACAACCAGAGGCGGGAGGCAATACAAATACGGTCCATCTCCCAAGCCTCTAGAGAAGTTACCATACGAGAGGTCCGAGGAGGAAAACGATACGATTGTGCGGACCCACGTGAAGGAGTTCTTTGAAGGGGTGAAAGCAAAGAGACATCCACCTCCGGAGGAAAAGGTAGATCCGGTGAAAGCAAAGCGCACTATCGATGCCCTGAGGAAACCACCAAAGTCTCCGCCGAGAACCAACTATGAGCGCATTACTGAACAGACATATCTCCAAGCCCAGCGGTCGGGAACTACTGTCAGTGCTAAAAGGTCAAAAGAACGAGCAAAGGGGAAAAAAATTGCCCAGCTCGGCGAACAAGCACAACAATCGTGCCCCCCGCTCAATGTGTCTAATGCTCCGGGGACGGTGGACGGTTATGGCAATCTTGAAGATTACCTGCCTGACGATGCACTTCCTGATTTCTTGGAGGTGGACGAACACAGATACGAGTACGGGAAGCCTCTCGTCAAAGATGAAAAATCTCTGACAACAATGATGCAAAGATTCCATAATTGGTACATGGAAACCTGCAGAGCGTCTGAGGGTACGAGTGCTTTGTATCTGCATATTAAAGAGGAGCACGACCTCGTTACAAATGATCTGTTGACTGTTCCATTTGATGAGTTCTTCGTGTTCTTCAATCAAAAGTCCCTCGATAAACTAATGTTCTTTTGCTACTGTCTGTAAGTACTATTTCTGTCATTAAGTCTCTATATATAGCTCGGCTCCTTCATTTCATGTATTTATATATAATTATCCTCAATATATTATGCAGATTGAAGATCGTTGAGTGCAAAAAACAAGAAATTTATGATATTGGGTTCATTAACACAAATATCATAGATGAATTTCTGGTTAAAAAGGACATCAAAGAGGCCGAGGACAACGTGCTACATTCGTTGATCAAAAATCAAAACAAAGATACCATACTCTTTCCTTACAACGGCAAGTGAGTGTTACTGTCGTGTGCATATTCGGTTTCCCTTATTACTCGAGCGAGGTTATAGTAATGTAATTGATGAATTATGTATGCGTGCGCAGGTACCACTATATTCTTCTGGAGACTAAGCTTGAGCGTGGACTAGTATCCGTCTTAGACTCGAGACGGAAAGATCCCAAATCCTATGCGGACATGACTGAAATGCTCAGCAAGTAAGTTCAATCGATCATTATCGCACCATATCGGCAACTTTTTGTTCATTTCCTGATATCTCAAGTAATAATAATTATTTTCTTTGTCTTGCAGGGTTTGGAAACAGTTCACCGCAGAAGCTCCGGGACTGCCGAAGGAGCTGCGATATACATACCCGAAAGTAAGTACTACTGGCTAGCTAGTTGCGCGCATCTCCCGTTGATTCTATAGCTATACTTTCATCAATGCCATTTATAATGCTTCATTATCAGTTTGATTGACCTCTATTTCTCGTAAAGTGCTTGCGGCAGGAAGAAGGAAATGATTTCTGTGGATACTACGTGTGCGAGTTCATCCACAATGCGACTTTGAAAAACAAGCGGGGCTACTCTCAAAGACAATATGAAGTGCGTAAGCAATAATATTCACAATTTCATTTTATTACACCATCATTTCTGTTGAGTTTCATTCATATATATGTATTAATTAACCCCCTTCTTCAAATTAGACGTGGCAGATGCGGAATGAACTCCTAGAACCAGATCGCATGAAAGCAATTCAAGAGGAATTGGCGGGATTCTTTCTTGACCACGTCATCAATAAAGCCGGAGAATACCACGTGGAAATTGATTTCAATTGCTAGGGATTGTAATTAAGAGATCTTATACATATTGCACATGTATGTATCCAGTAGCGTCAGATACATGATATACGAAAACTTGTTGTTCGACCAATCTCTCGGAGAAGGAGAGGTCGATCAATCACTTCTCTCGGTATGCATGACGAACTTCTGTACTGAATGGTTCTCTCGATCACTTATGTATATATAGTACGTAGCGTCGACCAAGCACGGACATAGGAGAGGACACTTCTCTCTATTAATTAGCTAGCTAACACAATATATGAAACACCTAAATTAACCCCCCAAAACCCCCAACCCCCCTATTTCAAAAAAAAATAACAAAAACTCCAGCCACTGGAATGCTGACGCGTGGATGCCTTTTGGTCCCGGTTGGTACCACCAACCTGGACCAAAGTCCCCTGACTGGGCTCGGCGCACAGGGCCACGTGGAGGAACATTGGTCACGGTTCGTGTTTGAACCGGGACTAATGGGTGGAGGTATTAGTAACGACCCATTAGTCCCGGTTCATGAACCGGGACTAAGGGCATCTCCAGCCGCGCCCCTAGGAAGGCCTCCCCAGGCGTTTTTTTCGCGCCGGCGCCGAAAAAACGGCCCAGTCGCGACCCCAGAAGCCCGATTTTCACCGGCTTGGGCCGAAAATAGTGTCGGCGGACCCAGCCCGAACCCGGCGCGCTGGGGGGCGCCGGGGGGCGCCGGGCGAACTGTTTTGGCGCGAAAAAGCCGCGGGCCCGCCGCGTCAGCGACACGGCTCTCTTCTTGGCCCTTTGTCGTCCTCATCGCCTCGTTTCCTGCGGCGAATCAATGCCAAAGCTGCCGCGCGCTGCCGCGCCGGTTAGCCTGCACCATTGATGCCTCACGGGCGGCGCAGTGAAGACCGGACGACGCGCGTCCCTCGCCCTCCCTCGCCCGCCACGCGTACACACGGTGGCACGCGCGCCTCGGCCTATATATGACGCGCCCCGGCGCATTCCGCGACTCACACTCTCCCGCCGTCGTTGTTCCTCCCTCTCCTCTCCTCTCTTTCGCCGTCTCCAGTTCACACCAATGGCCGAGCGCTTCCCAGGCGACGGCGCGGCGGCGAACGGCTTCGGCCGCCGCCATCTTCATGAAGACGAGGCTCGCCTCCTTTACGAGGCCGAGTACCCGGTCCTGCCGGACATGCGGGTGCCCGGGGCGTGGAGGATCAGCGCGGGCGGCGTGCCGGTGCCCCCGGTACCCACCGGCGCGGCGCGGCGTGCGGAGATCGCACGCATCTGCTCGAACCTGCCGCGTGCGGCGAGGGAGGGGCCACGGTACGTCCCCGGCAGCCCTCTCTGGGAACCTTACTTCCGCCGCCGTCATGCCCAGCAGCTCGAGGCCACCAACGGCGTCGTGCCCTCCGGCAGGCTCAACGCCGCCGGCCGGCGTCGGTGGTGGGGCGTGCCCGGGCGCACGTTGGAGGCCGTCCTCAAGTACATCGAGGGCGGCAACACGCCGCGCCTCGAGTACCCCGATCCCCCTTCCTTCTCACGCCGCCGGGGAAGCTCCTGGACCCCGAGGCGCATGGAGAACGGGGGGTCCTCCTCCTCGTCCGGCGGCTCGCCCTGCCTCTGTCCCGTCAAGCCGGAGCCCCAAGACACGCCGGTCAGCGCGCGCACCCGCAGCTCCGGCGTTCGCATCGGCGTCAACACCTCTCCGCCCACCGGCCGCTTCGTCCTCGTCGAGCCCAAGCCGGAGCCCGGCCTCCCCGCGAAGTACGAGGAGATAGCCCGGCGCGGCTTCTCCGACGAGGACGCCATGCGGTGGGCGCGGGATGACTACCTCCACGACGAGATGGTCCGGCAGCGCCGGGCCCTGGAGGAGATCGCCACCCGCAAGCGTGGGCGCCAGGACGAGCATGATGTCGTGGTCCTCGACAGCGACGACGACGATGACGACGCCCCCGGACCGTCCAACCCGCCGCGCCAACCAGGGGAGGGATGCAGCAGGGACGGCGGAGGCGGAGGCGGGGCGGCGACGACGAGGACGGCGGCGACTACACGCGGTTCTACAGCCTCCTCGGCATGTAGAACCGCGTGGGCGGGCGGCGAGGCGGGCGGCGAGGGAGACGGCGGGGGTAGCCCGCGGTAGTTTTTTTTCTTTTTTTGTAAAATATGTTTAAGTTTGAACGAACTCGCCGATGTTTGCGTTAAATTTGAGTCATTTTTGCGCCTTATTTGACTTTTTTGACTAACCGTGGGAGCCGTGACTGGGGGACATCACGCCCCCAGTGTGCGGTTTAGCGCCGGTGCGCCTCCAGGGGGCGATTTTTTGCCCCTCCTGAGAGGCCAACGGCTGGAGATGCCCTAAAGGCCCTTACGAACCGGGACTATTAGGTGTTTTTCTACTAGTGACTGCACTGGCCTTGTGGCAGGAAGAAGGTGGATACTAGGCCGCTAGCTATCTCCTTTAATTTGTAATCGTACCAAAAATAGTAATTGCTCTTTTCTTCAGGCCACCATGCACTTGTCTATATATGCATACACACATATATAGCTCTCTCATTCACTCAATTATCTCATATTCGCATGTCCCTCCAAAAAAAAGTCTTGCATCCGCCTTCTTGACTCGGTCAAAGCTATCTTATCCAAATTGATAGCAATGAGGTACATGAACCAACTATTCCCAGTGTCGTGTTGAGAGAGAAGCATATGCATATACGATTAATTTTAAGGATAAGGACACGACTGAGCTGTAAGAATAGAGGGCATCGGGAAGAAAACTTCTGGCCATATAGGGGGACTCATATATAGCAGGTTGATTTATACATAAAGAGTATTTGGCACGGTGTGCTTGGGTTCAGGTAACAACATTGGGAAGGTAATGTTCTTAATTGTCGTGGCCAGGCCTCGATACAATGATGATGGGGAGCTAACATTCGATGGAAAGATTGGTATTTGGGCATTCCTCGAAATAACCAGACCTGTATGCAGATGAAATCAGTGAAGTAACCAGACCTGTATGCAGAGGTTATCTCATCAACAGAGTTATTCCAGCAATTCAAATAAGTGGCCCGACAATGATGAGAGAACACCAATATTCATCCAACGGGATAATGCAAGATCTCATGTTCTTCGTGATGATAAAGCTTTTTGAGAAGCTGTGGAACAAATTGTTCTAGATATTCAATTACCACATCAACCTCCAAACATCCCCGAGTTCACTTGTTTAAACCTCTGCTTCCACGACTCTCTTTAGTCTCTAACCGACTAAAAATCACCTACAAATATCTAGGAACTAGTACAGGGTGTGGAAGAGGAATCCTACATTCTTAAGAAGTTGATCCCCACTACAAGCTATTCTCTCTACATGCACAATGTCCAAGTCAACATGGTGCCACATCAGCGCTCAGTTTCCAGAAAAAACATCCTATCCACCTATCCAATTCACTTCGCACCAAATCTGCAAAAAGAAAATACGTAATGAACAAACAGTGTGATTTAATTTTTCTTTATGTACTTATCTATGCCCTGTTCACTGAACCGATCGTTTCTTTTCAGCTTCTCCGTAACCAAGAGACCAATATTCTATAGCAGTTTCCCTCTGTTTTTACTCCCGAAGACCCGAACCATAAAAGCGCACCACGGGGCAGATGGGTCCATTGGGGATTTGATGAGTTCACCATATATGTATGCTGTCTCCACTCCTCTCCCAATCCCTCCGTCCCGATCTCTCTTTATCTGCTCAAGCCGTTTGCTACCTCATTGTGCATCGCACCTCTGCCCTCACGTTCTTCTGCCGCCCCCTGCGCCTCCGTCGGCCTACCATTGCGGAGAAGTTCAGATCTTGGGAGAGCGGCCTAGCTCTGCCTAGAGAAGTCGTCGGTGGTTGCCCGTGTGGAAGGTGAGAGGAGCTAGATTTGGACCCTTTTTTTTGTCCTCCTGAGTTCAAAAATTAAGCAGGTGAACCTTACATCCTATATCCATTAGCAATTGGTGTCTTTGTTGATTCGTCTGGTGATAATCAACTTGGTGTCTTTGCTGATTCGTTTGGTGATAATCAACCAACAACAGAGTTGTCGCTACAGTTTGACTCGCAACAGGTGCATCCACCATGGTAACCGCTAACATCGGCGCCAAAGAAGAAACCCTCACCAGCTGCGGCAAGGCACTTGACGAAGCAGCCGACGGCTTGGCACATGAGTGGCTATACGAGGCAAGATCAGTGGAGGATAGTCGCGCACACATTCCTCTCATATTGCGGGGGTTTCATCTCGGCTACATTGGGTCCGAGCTGCTGCCGCTACGACGTCGTGTACAGTATCGACGCCTCCCCCCCTGTTTGTTACTAATTTTTAGGGTGATGTAACTATTGATTTTTGGAGAATAAAAACGGTGTTTTCCAGAATTATACATCCTCTCTTGGTGTCATCAAGGTAATGTAGGCACTAAATATGCCACATTTCGTGTATGTCCAATGGAATTTATGCATGAGCACATATCACTTGTTCAAGTCTTACGCTAACAAGCAATTTGTCCCTCTGAATTTTAGCTCTATGTGCCACCACCTGTAAGTAGCCTCTCTCGATCATTTTTTTGTTAAATATCTTGATGTATACTCGGGGCATCATAAATTCTCTTGCTGCTTTCCGAACAATATACTGAAGTCAGTGTCTTCTTTCATGCTTCTACTACTGGATTGATTATAAGCATCGTATGCTAGCTGGTAAACAAAACAACTCAACCAATTTCAGAGTGATGGTGAAATCTTAACTCTGAACGTTTTTCTACTTTTAACTTTCTTACTGAAGATTATTGCTTCCCACACACGCTACAATCTGGAGGTACATGCAATTTTAATGTTTCTAAGTTGAGTCATATACATGTTTTACTGCAAATCATGATGTCTCACTTCTTTTTTCGTTGAAATTCCAAAATAGTTCCTCCATACTTTCTTCTGTGTAAGCGTTCCATATACGTTTTTAGGTAAAAGAGTATATACTATGGATGCACAAATTGATTATTCTGGAGATACTTTCGCTTAGTCGATGGCAGATCACTAAAACTGAATAGTGTTTTAGAAATTATGAACTTTTTTTGGAGCGACAGAAATTATGAACACCACAGTCTCTTAAGACAAGGATTTAACTTTGTTGAACATTCACATGCTACTTTTGCCCATTTTATCTGCTTAGCCACAATGAAGAGTTCCCGGTGTCACTATCTTTTCAAAATATCACAAAGATACGACTGTGCGAAGACCATTTAGGTATACACATGAGATCCCTTATATTTTCTTCTATCCCTATTTCTCTAACTGTTTTAGTTTGGCACCACCTTCTGATGCCATTTTGTAAAGGTAATGCACCAAACGGTAGGTTAGTTTCTTAATTTTTCTACAGAATTATTTTATCTAATCAATAATATTGGTCATAAGAGGGAGCTTTCTGATATAACCTATGAGATACAACTAATAAGTATAGACATATTTAGAAGGTGAGGGCTTATGATTCTATCAGACTAATGTCATTTGTTTACCTCACTAGTAGAAAAAGGGCCTATTGTCCCGGTTCATAAGAACCGGGACTAAAGGGTCGTTACTAAAGCCTTCCCTTTAGTACTAAAGGAAATTTTATGATTTTCTTTTTGATTTTTTTTTATTTTTTTAATTTCAAATTTCTGAATTATTTTAACCTCTAATCTCTAATCACCCTCATCACTGCTCAATTTAACCTCTAATCTCTAATCACCTCTCATCATTCCAAATCATCTAACTTCCCGGACGGTCACCCATCCTGGTCACCCATCCTCTCACTACTCCAGCCTGAGCACGCTTAACTTTCGGGTTCTATTCTCCCTCGTTTCCAAGTCTGCACTTGTTGTTTTCCTGACAATAGTAAGATGTCAATCCTATTAACCCTCAGGAATTTAGCTTGAACATGAAGTCACACATTTCACTGTTTGAGTTTGAAACTATTGTTCTAAAAAACAATAATTATTTAGTAACACTAATATTTCTTCAATAAGTAGTTTGACCATAGTTTGACCAGATTTGACCAAAATTTAAAAAAACTAAAATAATTATTTAGTAACACTAATATTTCTTGAATAAGTAGTTTGACCATTGTTTGACCATAGTTTGACCACAGTTTGACTAGATTTGACCAAAATTCAAAAAAACTAAAATAATTATTTAGTAACACTAATATTCTTAAATAATTATTTAGTAACACTAATACTTCTTGAATAAGTAGTTTGACCATAGTTTGACCAGATTTAACAAAAAATAAAAAAACTGAAATTTGAGCATAACTTTTTTTCCTTTTAGAATTTGAGGATTCTAAAAATTTGCAAACAGGCCGTAGGCTGTCAAAATCGGATGCGGATTTCCGTGCTGAATTTTTTGATATATTATATTTTTTTTCGACATCGTATGCAAAAGTTATAGCCGTTTTACATTTTCCGTACACTTTTTGCAAAACATGTCCAAATTTAAGTTTTAAAATTTTCCTAACTAGTAGATGTAGTAATATAACTACATCTCTAAGAATTTTATTTTTTGAATTTTTTATCATTTTATTTTGTATTTTTCAAAACTGAAATGGCGATACAAGGGGGGGGGGGGGTACCATTAGTACCGGTTCGTGGCACGAACCGGTACTAAAGGTACTAATGGGCATCGCACCCTTTAGTACCGGTTCGTGACACCAACCGGGACTAAATGTCGCATTTGAACCGGGAGTAATGCATGTACGGTGCCCTCGCCGCTCACATTAGTCCCGGTTCGTAATGCAACCGGGATTAATGCTCTTTTCTGGCCGAACAAAAGCCCTGTTTTCTACTAGTGCCTCCGGCTAATGACATTTATTTACCTCATGTTGTGGGATGGATCAAAGTAAATGTACATGTGAGTTCTGATGGAGATTACACATAGTCAAGAGGTGATGTGTTAGTTGTAACTTGGAAGTTTTCTTCCCTTACAGGAGAAGTGGAGCTGGGAGCCTATCTATTGGAGGTTTATATCAGTTGGTTCCTCATGTAAATGACCATACTATACTATCCTCTACTGTAATTGTGTTTGCTGTCCAAACATTGAACGATACAAGTAGGATGGTTGATCTTACTTACGCATGCACCATTAGTCATGTATCAATCTTAAGTATTGTTGTCAAATAACAACCATTTATTCATTGCTTTGATAATCGTTTTAACAGAGGCAATTTACAGAGTAAAACAGTAATTTTATGCAACATTTGCCGCAGCAACGCGAGGGGAATCGTCTAGTTTGAAAACTACGATCCCCACAAGCTCTACAAAAGCGTAATCACATTGCAAGCAGTTATGTTTGAAGTAATAAAACGCAAAGAAGCAAATCAATATAAGATGCCACACTTGCACAAGGATCGTCTTCAGAATGATGGCAGGGAAATAATCAATGTATATTGCGACAGTTAGCTAGTTGCTGATACAAGGGCCATTATAGAACAAGGACAGTCAGAATGAAGGAAAGGGAAGGGAAGAAGTAGCTAGAGAACGGAAACGAGAAGGAAGTGTATGTTATATGCCTTGCGTATGTCATGTCTATGTCTTACATTGGATTATTGTGATTATTTGAATTTGTTGGAGTTATTTGAATTTATTTAAATCATTTGGATTTATTTTAATCATTTGGATTTATTTTAATTTCTTTGAATTTATTTGGTACTCCTATTTGTAGTTTGTGGTACTCCTGTACATACCATCAATATGTAGGAGAACTTTCTTCACCTTCCTTTTGCACCCTTGACAATGAAAATGCAAATGATATTTTCGAATTGTGTCAAATCAAATTTAGTGTTTGTTGTCCTCTTAGTGTTTTTGAATGATTTTTCTTCACCTTCTTTTTGCACCCTTCACTTTCTTAGTGTTTGCACCATCAATATGTAGGAGCATTTTCTTCACCTTATTTTTGCAACCTAGCAATACTTTCATGAACAATTGGTGTTTGTTGTCCTCTTCTGTTAAATGGACCGGTGATAGTCTGAATGGACCAAGGCACCAATGAATACTAAACGAGTGTGGTAGATGCAGCAAATGCAAGGTTCAAACTACAGTACTGTAGGGGGTCTATATCCATTGCTACTTTATGTTGATGGCTAGAGTCGAGGACTATGTCGTCGGTGGGGGCAACATTTGAGGTGGTGGTCGAGGACGACATCGCGGATGCGGAAGTGGAAGGCGCAGGGACATTCCTCCATCCGGGAGGCTGAGCGACGCGGCGGCAGACGGCACCGAGGAGACGGCGGGCCGCAGATCAGGAGGCGGGGTCCTGGAGGCGCTGGAGCACGGCCTCGGCGCCGTACACAGCGTCCCCGATGCCGCCCACGACGCCAGGAAGGAATCCACGTCCATGCTGTCCTCGCCCACCATGGGCGCTGCCATTCCCTTCAGCCTACTGATCAGGTCAGGATGGTTAGTGGAGGAGGAGGAGGACGCCGGAAGTGAGGAAGGTGGATTTGAGTGCTACTTGGGGAGGATGGGCAGCGGCGGCGAGACGCGGTGCAGAACTGGAAACTACACGAACATGACACGAGTCACACTCACAGGACTGGAGCCAACACGTCTTGCCGGTGCGCGGTGGTTAACTTGATGCAAACTATAGCTGAGGAGTCAATTACAAGAAATCATCACATTTATGGCATGACTAACAAAAAATATACTTTCAGGGATTTACAAAAAACATCGCATGCAAACCCTAATTTTTTTGTAGATTGCACTTATAGCTTGTTTTGGCTCTGTTGATCTCTGAAATGGCAGGCCCGCTTGCATAAGCTCACATGGCAAAGAAAATATATCAATTACATATATATCTAATTTTCTTTTGCAAAAAGACTCCACAGAAGAAAATAAAAAAGTGATAGGGTCTAAACTAACACATTTGCGGTTAGATTTGCAGAAAACTATTTGGTCCTTATTTTTTTTGCAAAAGACACCGCATACTGCGTAATTCATTTGCAAAAAACGTTGATAGGCTGATTTGGCCATTTGAGCACTTTCCCGACAAATGGGGCCTGAAAAACGCTGACATGGTGTGCCGGCCAAGGATGACGGTGATAGAGTCCCTTTCAACCCACTTTAGCCTTTTCATGAGCCGTCCACGAGCTGACAAACATGAACTTGTTGTCGACTCCCAGCCCGCCCGCTCGTCGCACTCCTCCGCCATACTCGCGACAAGCGCTGGTGGCTACCCGACGTGGAGGAAAGCATGGTAGGCCACCACCTGGCGCCAATTTTGGATCTCCACCAGCCATTGTCTCCTCCAGGATCGCCGCAGTAAGCGCACTGGTGGCTCCACGACATGGAGGAGAGTAGGGCCCATCGCCTCTCGCAGCTTTGCCATGACCAAATGGCGAGCAGTTGCTGCCATGCGATGTGCCCATCATCGGCACCATCCACCGCCGCCTCCTTCCCTTCCCCTGCCCCATCTCTCCCCGATCCTCCTCTCTTCTTCTCCCGCGGCTCCTTCCGCATGCCATGCCCCGATTGCTGATGAGCCACCATGGCCGCCTTCCCTCGTGGTAGGGTTTGTGTGTGTGTGCGTGCGTGCGTGCGTGCGTGTGTGTGTGTGTGTGTGTGTGTGTGTGTGTGTGTGTGTTTTCATATGGAGAGTGTGGATGTGAGCATCTGTGTATGTACTATGTTTCTCAAAAAGAAAACCTCCTTCCGCCAAACCGGAGGAGAGAGACATCCCCGGAATCTAACGGGGGAGGTTGCATTCTGCCACACAATGAAAGGATGGTCTTTAGAACTACTGTCATATACCAAACAATAATAGACTCTGCCCGATATGTATCACTCCATGCATCCCTTAACATCGAGTATTTAAGAGTCCGAAATTAATATGAGCATCGAACCGCCAATGCTCTATCGCACTCCTCCATTGGATGATCACTTAATGGACATCCATTAATTTGATTTGCCCTAAATCTTTACATTGTTTTATTTAGCTTCTTCTTTTGTGATACGTATACTCCCTTGTTTGTAGTCTACAAATTGAACCTCTAGGTCCATCATAAGCTCACACTTAATGTACCCTAATGGATGTTTTTGTGTATATAGGAAGTTTTATTACTCAACAAAATTGTCTTCGTGACACAGTTCAGGAACCAAAGATGGCCCTTGACCCAATCCAAACCACAGTTTGGTTCTCACTTCTGCCAAAGTTAGCTAAAAGTGTCTAACATTATTCTTTACTGAGTAAATGTTATGCAACATTTAAATTGTATCGGGCTATATGTTTTATGAGGAATCTGCGTAAGGAGTAGGGCAAGACCTCCATGTTTTATTAAATCAAGATCCCAATAAATCATTTACACGTAAGGTATGCCCCAAAAATGATCAAATAAACATGATTACTAACAAGCCAACATGTGAAAGGTGTCCCAACGCGCAACAGTGCTCAATGGCATTCAATCAGGCAGGCGTGGCTGCGATGGAAGGAACCAGCTTGTCTGGTGACACTGATGCATCAGGATGCTGAAGGCCATGCTTATCCCCATCAGGCTGTAGCGTTCCCCGATAATTTGCACGTATGCCACCTGATTTATAGTGGTGTGTCGTCTAGCCTCGAAATCATCTAGATGGGAACTCGATCTCACCATAGTTGTAGCAACACAAAAGAGTGATACCAGAAGTATGCTATTTTTAGAGGCTTGAGAAAAGGAGCTCGGAGATCTTGATCTTTGGAGACCCGTTGCTCATCCTAGTTCGCAACCATTTTTCATTGGGTAGCTGACTTGGTTCCTCCCGATGCCCTTCATTCTCAAACCCATCACTAAGCCCATGTGAATGCATACATCAACAACATTAAAGCAACCTCTCTATGTTTTGTGCATCATGCCTCGATGGAGAACATCTATATGATTGGATAAAGATACTACTACCTAGTGTATAAGTTGGAGTACTTCAATCTTGTCCCCGTAGAAGTGACACGACTTATATATAGGCTGGGTTTGTTGACTGTGGTATGGGTTCGTGAACCAAGAGGTCACTATTTAGTGAGCCCCACAATGGTCATATGTTTAGAGACAGTGAACAGATAAAAGGCCAAATAACTTTTGATCGGAGGATAGAGGCGAAAGCATGCACGTAAATGTGGTAATCCATTCATATGCCAGTGTACCATTAGAGCTGAGGAATTTTTTTGGGGGGAGGGGGGGGGGGGGGGGGGGGGAGGGGGGGGAGGGGCGTAATCATGGGCGGAGCAACAACAAATGTACACTCATTATTTATGCAAGATGGTTGACTAGTTATGTATAATACACATAAAGTAAAAAAAAACTCTAGTAAAATTGTGATTAATAAGGAAATATGTACGCCCATTGTCTGGATAGTCGTAATAACTCTTATTAACACCTCTGTAGTGCTAATCACAACTCACAAGGTAGCTTGCCTAGTTTTCCTCAAAAAAAAAGGTAGCATGCATAGTATTGGGGCACATTCCAACCTCACAATATTTCTCTTCTTCCCAAAAATGAAAGGCACATTATTATATATGTGTGCGGTTTAATAATCTACTGCATTTTTGTTTTTATCTTCTCTAGAATGCACAAGAAAATTTGTGTCATCAACAATTATATGTGCTCTAAACACCCTATTCATGTCGCCTAAATTCTTAACAATGTTTATTATTCTCTTAAAAACCGATATAACATAGACATACACCATCGAACACCCACTCACACTCAAAACATAATTAAGATTGATCAAATATCTTCGTAATATATGCATCTTCAATATATATGTTAAAGTTGCCAGTCAAAACTTTGAGTCGGCCCCTATATGTTCATGGCAAACACTTATTCATCTTTTCAAAGCAGAATCAGTCGTCATCTTAGGCCATTACTCTTCAGTAAGCCAAACATATGGCTCACTTCGAGTGTAATAGGTTGGATTTTTATTTAGTACCCTCTTTAGGAATAGAGAGGCATGAATGATCTATTAAATTAATCTCACGGTAAAGATAACACACAAGCTACATCGAACAACTATCAGTAAAGCAAGACCATGATGAGAAATGCCATTCTTGCTTTAGAATATTGAAAATAAATATGAATGCAGTGCCATACACATGACTTTATGATTCAAACTCACAGCCGATATTATCAACTTTCGTATTCATTATCAACCATATTCATGTTTCTAATGACTTCAAGGGACAAATATGTTGGGTGAAAGATCGTGGATGTCGCCTAGCGGGGGAGGGGGGTGAATAGGCGTTTTAAAATAATTACGATATAGGCTTGAACAAATGCGGAATAAACCTAGCGGTTAATTTATCAAGCACAAAACCTACAACAATTAGGCTCACCTATGTGCACCAACAACTTATGCTAAGCAAGATAAGCAACTATGTGATAGCAAGATATATGACAAGGAACAATATGGCTATCACAAAGTAAAGTGCATAAGTAAAGGGCTCGGGTAAGAGATATGCTAATCTCCGTTTGGAGCGGTGTGGATGCACAATGCTCCCCAAGAAGCCACTAGGGCCACCGTAATCTCCTCACACCCTCGCACAATGCAAGATACCGTGATTCCACTAAGGGACCCTTGAGGGCGGTCACCGAACCCGTACAAATGGCAACCCTTGGGGGCGGTCACCGAACCCGTACACTTTGGCAACCCTTGGGGGCGGTCACCGGTACCCGTCAAGTTGCACGGAGCGATCTCCACAGCCTAATTGGAGACCCCGACGCTTGCCCGAAGCTTTACACCACAATGATTGAGCTCCGAACAACACCAACCGTCTAGGGCGCCAAGGCACCCAAGAGGAACAAGCTCTAGGGTGTCCAAACACCCAAGAGTAACAAGCTCAAGGGTACCAAGCACCCAAGAGTAATAAGCTTCTCAACTTGTAACATCCACGTATCACGTGTAGAACTCAAACCGATGCGCCAAATGCAATGGCAAGGGCACACGGAGTGCCCAAGTCCTTCTCTCCCAAATCCCACCAAAGCAACTAATGCTAGGGAGGAAAATGGGAGGAAGGAAGAAAGAAGAACACGAAGAACTCCAAGATCTAGATCCGAGGGGTTCCCCTCACTTAGAGGAGAAAGTGATTGGTGGAAACATGGATCTAGATTCCTCTCTCTTTTCCCTCAAGAACTAGCAAGAACCATTGGAGGGATTGAGAGTTAGCAAGCTCGAAGAAGGTCAATAATGGGGGAAGAACACGAGCTTAAGAGATGAGGTTGAATGGGGAAGAAGACCCTCTTTTATAGGAGCTCCCGAATCCAACCATTATGTGCTCAGTCCGCGCACGAGCGGTACTACCGCTCAGGGGAGCGGTACTACCGCCCGGGCGGTAGAACACAGAGAGTAGAGCAAAACAGAGGGTGAGGCAGAGCCGTATGAGTGGCACTACCGCTGGAGCCAGTGGTACTACCGTTGGCCGCATCAGTACGGCCGCTTGGCCCAGCGGTACTAGGGGCGGTAGTAGCTGTGGTACTACAGCACACGAGCGGTACTACCGTTGGCCGCATCGGTATTGCCACTTGGCCCAGCGGTACTAGGGGAGGTGGTAGCCGCGGTACTACATCACACGAGCGGTACTACCGCTCCTAATGCTGCTACTACTGCCGCTGAACCCAACACGAGAAAACCAAGTCTCGAGTCGAGGCGGTACCAGCGCGGAACCGGAGCCGTACTACCGCTTATGGCCATGGGTGGTACTACCGCTATGGGACAGCGGTACTACTGCTTGTGGCGATACGCGGTACTGCCGCTCTGGTCCAGCGGTACTACCGCTGGCGCCAACCTTATGCCAATTCCACGAAAGCAAGTACACTCCAAGGAAAACTAGAACTGCCATAACTTCTGCAAATGAGCTCCGAATTGAGCAAACTCAAGCTTGTTGGATACAAGACAGCGAGTAGCATCATAACGGAGAAGAACCGGCAGAACCTCCAACATCGAAAACATCATAGAAGATGCATGTGAACTCTGTTTTCGATGAACTCGAGCTTGTCATCAAGATGACCATAAGCTCCAAAACTCACAAAGAGAACCAAACAAGAAACAAGAAAGATGATGCAAGGATGCAATGGTTTGAGCTCTCTACGAATGATACGATCAAGTTACTCATCGAGAGCCCCCCTTGATAGTACGGCAATCGAACCTAAAACCCGGTCTCCGAACTACCATCATGAGACCGATAAAATGGAAAACCTATCAAGGGCAAACCTTTGCCTTGCACATGGTTCACTTGAGCTAGATGATGACGATCTTGACTCCCTCAAGCTGGACCACCTTTCTTGATTGTGTTGGCTCGATGAAGACTAGTTGATTGCTCCCCCATACTCCACTATGGGCGAGCCACTCTTCCGCACATCTTCACAAGTCCATTGTCACCACAATGGACGGCAAGCTTCAAGCATTTCATCTCTTCGTGATGCTTCACTTGAACTTGCACACCACAACCTAACCCCAGAAAGAACTCTCACGAAGATCATGGGTTAGTACACAAAGAGTAATTGACAATGCTTACCATACCATGGGATCACTTGATCCCTCTCGGTACATCTTCTATGCTTTGTGAGTTGATCAACTTGATTCACTCTTGACTTAGTCTTGATCCACCTTGAATCTTTCCAACTCTCTTCATTTGGATCATGTCTTGAAGGTAAGCATGAATGATCACACAATCTTCTTGTTCAAGACATTCTTGCAATAAGCATAACACGCACATAACCAATCTTTGGATAATTCCTTAATAGCACCTTGGTCAACACATAAACTCCTTGAAACCAACACATGGACTTCAAGAAGGGCCTATGGACAAATCCTTCAAATATAACTCAATGCAACCATTAGTCCATAGAGAGTGTCATCAATTACCAAAACCACACATGGGGGCACCACATGTCCTTTCAGAACGCGGTAATTTCAAAAAAATTCCTACGATCACGCAAGATCTATCTCTAGGTGATGTATAGCAACGAGAGGGGACAATATTGTCTATGTACCCTCGTAGACCGAAAGCGGAAGCGTTATGACAACGCGGTTGATGTAGTCGTACGTCTTCATGATCCGACCGATCCTAGCACCGAAGGTACGACACCTCCGTGATCTGCACACGTTCAGCTCAGTGACGTCCCACGAACTCTAGATCCAGCTGAGGTCGAGGGAGATTTTCGTCAGCACGACGGCGTGGTGATGGTGATGATGAAGTTACCGGCGCTGGGCTTCGCCTAAGCACTACGACGATATGACCGAGGTGTGTAACTGTGGAGGGGGCACCGCACACGGCTAAAGGATCAACTTGTGTGTCTATGGGGTGCCCCCCTCCCCCGTATATAAAGGAGTGGAGGAGGGGAAGGGCCGGCCCTATCATGGCGCGCCCAAGGGAGTAGTCCTACTCCCGTGGGAGTAGGATTCCCCCTTCACTAGTTGGAGTAGGAGAGGAAGGAAAGGGGAGAGAGAGGGAAGGAAAGGGGGGGGCGGCCCCCCACCCAATTCGGATTGGGCTTGAGGGGGCATGCCGTCCACCTGGCCGCCTCCTCCTCTCTCCCACTAAGGCCCAATAAGGCGCATACACTCCTCGGGGGGTTCCGGTAACCCCCCGGTACTCCGGTAAATGCCCGAACTCACACAGAACCATTCCGATGTCCAAACATAGTATTCCAATATATCGATCTTTATGTCTCGACCATTTCGAGACTCCTCGTCATGTCCGTGATCATATTCGGGACTCCGAACTACCTTCGGTACATCAAAACACATAAACTCATAATACTGATCGTCACCGAACGTTAAGCGTGCGAACCCTACGGGTTCGAGAACTATGTAGACATGACCGAGACTCATCTCCGATCAATAACAAATAGCGGAACCTGGATGCTCAAATTGGTTCCTACATATTCTACGAAGATCTTTATCGCTCAAACCGCATAACAACATACGTTGTTCCCTTTGTCATCGGTATGTTACTTGCCCGAGATTCGATCATCAGTATCTCAATACCTAGTTCAATCTCGTTACCGGCAAGTCTCTTTACTCATTCTGTAATGCATCATCCCATAACTAACTCATTAGTCACATTGCTTGCAAGGCTTATAGTGATGTGCATTACCGAGAGGGCCCAGAGATACCTCTCCGAAACACGGAGTGACAAATCCTAATCTCGATCTATGCCAACCCAACAAACACCTTCGGAGACACCTGTAGAGCACCTTTATAATCACCCATTTACGTTGTGACGTTTGGTAGCACATAAAGTGTTCCTCCGGCATTCGGGAGTTGCATAATCTCATAGTCTGAGGAACTTGTATAAGTCATGAAGAAAGCGGTAGCAATGAAACTAACACGATCATAATGCTAAGCTAACGGATGGGTCATGTCCATCACATCATTCTCCTAATGATGTGATCCCGTTTATCAAATGACAACACATGTCTATGGTTAGGAAACATAACCATTTTGTCTATGTATTCACACATGTACTAAGTTTCCGGTTAATACAATTCTAGCATGAATAATAAACATTTATCGCGAATTAAGGAAATAAATAATAACTTTATTATTGCCTCTAGGGCATATTTCCTTCAGTCTCCCACTTGCACTAGAGTCAATAATCTAGATTACATAGTAATGATTCTAACACCCACGGAGCTTTGGTGTTGATCATGTTTTGCTCATGGAAGAGGCTTAGTCAACGGGTCTGCAACATTCAGATCCGTGTGTATCTTGCAAATCTCTATGTCCCCTTCCGACACTTGATGACGGATGGAATTGAACGTCTCTTGATGTGCTTGGTTCTCTTGTGAAATCTGGATTCCTTTGCCAAGGCAATTGCACCAGTATTGTCACAAAAGATTTTCATTGGACCCGATGCACTAGGTATGACACCTAGATCAGATATGAAATCCTTCATCCAAACTGCTTCATTTACTGCTTCCGAAGCAGCAATGTACTCCGCTTCACATGTAGATCCCGCCATGATGCTCTGCTTGGAGCTGCACCAACTGACAGCTCCTCCATTCAATAAAAATATGTATCCAGTTTGCGACTTATAGTCATCCGGATCAGTGTCAAAGCTTGCGTCGACGTAACCCTTTACGACGAGCTCTTTTTCACCTCCATAAACGAGGAATATATCCTTAGTCCTTTTCAGGTATTTCCGGATGTTCTTGACCGCTGTCCAGTGCTCCACTCTGGGATTACTTTGGTACCTCCCTTCTATGCTTATAGCAAGACATACATTAGGTCGGTACATAGCGTTGCATACATGATAGAACCTATGGCTAAAGCATAGGGGAGGACGTTCATTTTCTCTCTATCTTCTGAAGTGGTCGGGCATTGAGTCTGACTCAACTTCACACCTTGTAACACAGGCAAGAACCCTTTCTTTGACTGATCCATTTTGAACTTCTTCAAAACTTTATCAAGGTATGTGCTTTGTGGAAGTCCAATTAAGCGTCTTGATCTATCTCTGTAGATCTTGATGCCCAATATGTAAGCAGCTTCTCCAAGATCTTTCATAGAAAAACTCTTATTCAGATATCCCTTTATGCTATCCAGAAATTCTATATCATTTCCAATCAACAATATGTCATCTACATATAAGATTAGAAATGCTACAGAGCTCCCACTCACTTTCTTGTAAATACAGGCTTCTCTAAAAGTCTGTATAAAACCATATGCTTTGATCACACTATCAAAGAGTTTATTCCAACTCCGAGAGGATTGCACTAGTCCATAAATGGATCGCTGGAGATTGCACACTTTGTTAGCACCCTTTGGATCAACAAAACCTTCCGGTTGCATCATATACAACTCTTCTTCCAAAAATTCATTCAGGAATGCAGTTTTGACATCCATTTGCCAAATTTCATAATCATAAAATGCAGCAATTGCTAACATGATTCGGACAGACTTAAGCATCGCTACGGGTGAGAAAGTCTCATCGTAGTCAACTCCTTGAACTTGTCAAAAACCTTTTGCAACAAGTCGAGCTTTTTAAACAGTAACATTACCGTCTGCATTGGTCTTCTTCTTAAAGATCCATTTGTTTTCTATGGCTTGCCGATCATCGAGCAAGTCCACCAAAGTCCACACTTTGTTCTCATACATGGATCCCATCTCAGATTTCATGGCCTCAAGCCATTTCACGGAATCTGGGATCATCATCGCTTCCTCATAGTTCGTAGATTCATCATGGTCTAGTAACATGACTTCCAGAACAGGATTACCATACCACTCTGGTGCGGATCTTACTCTGGAAGACCTACGAGGTTCTGTAGTAACTTGATCTGAAGCATCATGATCATCATCATTAGCTTCCTCACTAATTAGTGTAGGAATCATGGGAGCTGATTTTTGTGATGAACTACTTTCCAATAAGGGAGAATCTACAACTACCTCATCAAGTTCTACTTTCCTCCCACTCACTTCTTTCGAGAGAAACTCCTTCTCTAGAAAGGATCCATTCTTAGCAACAAAGATTTTGCTTTCGGATCTGTGATAGAAGGTGTACCCAACAGTTTCCTTTGGGTATCCTATGAAGACGCACTTCTCCGATTTGGGTTCGAGCTTATAAGGTTGGAGCTTTTTAACATAAGCATCGCGCCCTAGACTTTAAGAAACGACAACTTTGGTTTCTTGCCAAGCCACGGTTCATAAGGCGTCGTCTCAACGGATTCTGATGGTGCCCTATTTAAAGTGAATGGAGCCGTCTCTAGAGCATAACCTCAAAACGATAGCGGTAAATCAGTAATAGACATCATAGATCGCACCATATCCAATAAAGTACGGTTACGACGTTCGGACACACCATTTCATTGTGGTGTTCCAGGTGGCGTTAGTTGTGAAACTATCACATGTTGTTTCAAATGAAGACCAAACTCGTAACTCAAATATTCTCCTCCACGATTAGATCGTAGAAACTTTACTTTCTTGTTACGATGATTTTCCACTTCACTCTGAAATTCTTTGAACTTTTCAAATGTTTCAGACTTATGCTTCATTAAGTAGATATAACCATATCTGGTCAAATCTTTTGTGAAGGTAAGAAAATAACAATACACACCACAAGCATCAATACTCATTGGACCACATTACATAAGTATGTATTATTTCCAACAGGTTAGTAGCTCGTTCCATTGTTCCAGAGAATGGAGTTTTAGTCATCTTCCCCATAGGGCACTGTTCGCAAGCACCAAGCGATTCATAATCAAGTGATTCCAAAAGTCCATCAACATGGAGTTTCTTCATGCTCTTTACACCGATATGACCCAAACATAGTGCCACAAATAAGTTGCACTATCATTATTAAACTTATATCTTTTGGCTTCAACACTATGCATATGTGTATCACTACTATCGAGATTCAACAAAAATAGACAACTCAGCAAGGGTGCATGACATAAAAGATATTACTCATATAAATAGAACAACCATTATTCTTTGATTTAAATGAATAACCGTCTCGCATTAAACAAGATCCATATATAATGTTCATGCTCAACGCTGGCACGAAATAACAATTATTCAGGTCGAAAACTAATCTCGATGGTAGATGTAGAGGTAGCGTGTCGACCGCAATCACATCGACTTTGGAACCATTTCCCACGCGCATCGTCACCTCGTCCTTAGCCAATCTTTGCTTAATCCGTAGCCCCTATTTCGAGTTGCAAATATGAGCAACAGAACCAGTATCAAATACCCGGGCGCTACTGCGAGCATTAGTTAAGTACACATCAATAACACGTATATCAAATATACCTTTCACTTTGCCATCCTTCTTATCCACCAAATACTTGGGGCAGTTCCGCTTCCAGTGACCAGTCCCTTTGCAGTAGAAGCACTCAGTTTCAGGCTTAGGTCCAGACTTGGGTTTCTTCTCTTGAGCAGCAACCTTTTTTCGTTCTTCTTGAAGTTCCCCTTCTTCCCTTTGCCCTTTTTCTTGAAACTAGTGATCTTATTGACCATCAACACTTGATGCTCCTTTTTTATTTCTACCTCCGCAGCCTTTAGCATTGCGAAGAACTCGGGAATAGTCTTGTTCATCCCTTGCATATTATAGTTCATCAGGAAGCCTTTATAGCTTGGTGGCAGTGATTGAAGAACTCTTTCAATGACACAATCAACTGGAAGATCGACTCCCAGCTGAGTCAAGTGATTATGATACCCAGACATTTTGAGTATGTGTTCACTGACAGAACTATTCTCCTCCATTTTACAGCTGTAGAACTTGTGGGAGACTTCATATCTCTCAACTCGAGCATTTGCTTGAAATATTAACTTCAACTCCTAAACATCTCATATGCTCCATGACGTTCAAAACGTCTTTGAAGTCCCGATTCTAAGCCGTAAAGCATGGCACACTGAACTATCGAGTAGTCATCAGCTTTGCTCTACCAGACGTTCTCAACGTCATCAGTAGCATCTGCAGCAGGCCTGGCACCCAGCGGTGCTTCCAGGACGTAATTCTTCTGTGCAGCAATGAGGATAATCCTCAAATTACGAACCTAGTCCGTGTAGTTGTTGCCATCATCTTTCAACTTAGCTTTCTCTTGGAACGCATTAAAATTCAAAGGAAGGGTAGCACGGGCCATTGATCTTCAACAACATAGACATGGAAAATACTATCAGGTACTAAGTTCATGATAAATTAAAGTTGAATTAATCATATTACTTAATAACTCCCACTTAGATAGACATCCCTCTAATCATCTAAGTGATCACGTGATCCAAATCAACTAAACCATGTACTATCATCATGTGAGATGGAGTAGTTTTCAATGGTGAACATCACTATGTTGATCATATCTACTATATGATTCATGCTCGACCTTTTGGTCTCAGTGTTCCAAGGCCATATCTGCATATGCTAGGCTTGTCAAGTTTAACCCGAGTATTCTGTGTGTGCAGAACTGGCTTGCACCCGTTGTATGTGAACGTAGAGCTTATCAAACCCGATCATCATGTGGTATCTCGGCACGACAAACTATAGCAACGGTTCATACTTAGGGAGAACACTTGTACCTTGAAATTTAGTAAGGGATCATCTTATAATGCTACCGACGTTCTAAGCAAAATAAGATGCATAAAGGATAAACATCACATGCAATCACAATATGTGACATGATATGGCCATCATCATCTTGTGCTCATGATCTCCATCACCAAAGCATCGTCATGATCTCCATCGTCACCGGCGCGACACCTTGATCTCCATTGTAGCATCATTGTCGTCTCACCAACTATTGTTACTACGACTATCGCTACCGCTTAGTGATAAAGTAAAATAATTACATGGCGATTGCATTGCATACAATAAAGCGACAACCATATGGCTCCTACTAGTTGCCGATAACTTTGTTACAAAACATGATCATCTCATACAACAATTTATATCACATCATGCCTTGACCATATCACATCACAGCAAGCCCTGCAAAAACAAGTTAGACGTCCTCTACTTTGTTGTTGCAAGTTTTACGTGGATGCTACGGGCTTCTAGCAAGAACCGTTCTTACCTACGCATCAAAACCACAACGATTTTTCGTCAACTTGCTGTTTTAACCTTCAACAAGGACCGGGCGTAGCCACACTCGATTCAACTAAAGTTGGAGAAACTGACACTCACCACCCACCTATGTGCGAAGCACGTCGGTAGAACCAGTCTCGCGTAAGCGTACGCATAATGTCGGTCTGAGCCCTTTCATCCAAAAATACCGCCAATCAAAGTATGACTATTATCACCCACAAATCTTTGTGTTCTACTCATGCATATAACATCTACGCATAAACCTGACTCTGATACCACTGTTGGGGAATGCGATAATTTTAACAAAATTCCTACAATCACGCAAGATCTATCTCTAGGTGATGCATAGCAACGAGAGGGGAGAGTGTTGTCTACGGACCCTCGTAGACCGAAAGCGGAAGCGTTATGACAACATGGTTGATGTAGTCGTACGTCTTCTCGATCCGACCGATCCTAGCACCAAAGGTACGGCACCTCCGCGATCTGCACACGTTCAGCTCTCCACGTCCCACGAACTCTAGATCCAGCTGAGGTCGAGGGAGAGTTTCGTCAGCACGACGGCATGGTGATGATGATGATGAAGTTACTAGCGCAGGGCTTCGCCTAAGCACTACGACGATATGACCGAGGTGTGTAACTGTAACACCCCAAAAATTTAACCATGTTTTGAAACTTTGCCAGGAGTTTAAAAAATTTTCTTTATGGATTTTCTGTTGATTTCAGAACCACCTCTCTATAATATTGAGGAGTTTCACCCCAAGTGGAAACTTTCCAAGAATATTATTGGACTTCTATACCCTCTCAACAAAACAATTCTTAATCAATTGTTTTATTTGCATAATTGATTTCCTGAGCTTTATTCTTTTTAAATGAGTTTTCATAAGTTTTGGAGCCTGTTTTATACTGCAACCATTTGATAAATGCATCTAAATTTTTCACCAATATTTGGGGATGACATATGATGTGTCTAAATCACTTTTATGCAAAAACATCATCTGTTCAATGGAGATTTTGAGCTCTACACCTAATTTTCAAATCTGGTCCAGTGAGCAATTTTGCACTGCAACCCATTTAAATATTTCTTTAAAACTTCCACCAAAATTAGGGGAGGTCTGTAGGAGTATATTATCCATATTTACGCAAAAACCCAGTTGTGTCCTTGAAATTTTTGAGTGAATCAACCTATTTTTCATTCTGGTCCAACTTGAAGATTTGTACTGCAACCATATCTTTACTTGCTCTTTCATCCATGGTTCTTTTTCCTACTTGTAGTCCTTCTTACAAAACCCTTAAGTCCAAGAGCATGAACCCATTGGATTATTTTTGGTCCATGAAATGATAGCTTTTAGTTTCTGCCAAAAACTGTTTTTCTCAAATTTTTGCACTAACAAGTTTCATCCCTTGACAAACTAACCTGGCCACCATCTCCTACACCTAAAGAGACCAAAATCTGGAGATTATGACCACTCCAAGAAATGCCTAGGTGCCGGCATTTTGCCAAACACCTTGTGTGCATGGCCAGTTTTGTCATGGTTTTTAGTTAACATTGCAAGCTTGGTCTCCTGGCCTAAACCCCATGTCCATTAGCTTTCTTGCAAACCCTAGCCTGGTCCTGTTAGTTGCCAGCCTCACCCGAGCGCTATAGACCACATTGGCATTCTGTAGAACACGTCGCGTGTGTGCTCTGGGCGCGCCCAGAGCGCATGTTTTGCACGCGCGTGCACCGAGCCACCGTGTCGCGCCCCTGACTTTTGCTCGCCCTACAGAGCCACGCCCCACCCTCGACCGCTCACCAGAACGAGCCAAGCTGTCCCTGGTGCCCCGCAGCGCCGCTGTCAGAGCCCCTTGGCGGCACGCCGGCGTCCGTAGTGAGCTCCTGCCACGGTCGGCGCCGCCCGAGCCGCAGCCGCGCGCCAGCTGCCCCTGGAGCAGTCCGAGCTTATCCCCTCGCTCGTCCGCAAGCGCTCGTCGGTGCCATGATGCCCTGCCGCAGCAGAAACAGTCGGCCGGCGAACTTATCCTCGGCAATGGCGGAACCGACCTAGCTACTCTATAAAAGGGTGACCCCGAGCTCCTCTTAGACCTGAGGCAGCCTCAAGCCACTCCACAAGCACTCCCCTAGCTCGTAATCGACCAGGAGAGGCCGTCTTCCCCGTCTCCGGCCAGCTCGGCCACCGCCGCCCTCCGGTCCGTTTCGTCGCAGCCAGGCCCTCCCCCGTCCAGCCAACACCACCACCCGACTCCCCTTCGTCTTGCGGAGCCGCCCAACTGCTCAAACACGACCGGGAGCCACCGTAGTTCAAACGCCCAAAACTCCCGAAGCCACCGACCGCCACGAAGCCCGCCGCCGGCGACTCCCTCCATCCCTACCTAACTGGCGACCACCGGGAGGACCGCCCTGGACCCGCGGATCCATCCCCACCCTCGGTGTCTCGAACGGTGCCGCCGTTCGCCGGCGAGCGTCGCCAGAGTCCCGCCTCCGCTCGGGGCAGAGGAAGAGGAGGGAGAGGACTAGTCAAACCTGACTAGTAGGCCCGCTGGACCCACTATCAGTGACACACGCGCCGTACACGCTGGATAAGTGGAGGCGTAAAACCAAAATACGCCTTCGACGTGGTTAGTAATCGAAACGTTTTTTCTTTTTCTGTTTTATTTAAAAAAATAGATTTTTCACCAAAACTTTGACTGCCTATAACTTTTTAAATATAACTCCAAATGATTTGATTCTTTTTCCTACCTCTCTCAATTTCATCCTAGTTTATTTTCAGATTTATTTCAAAAAAATTCAGACAACTATTTGGTACTGTTTTTGAAACTATATATTGATTCAAAAATATTTTTAAATAGGATATTTCGAGAGAGAAGAAAACTTTCAAAGTTTTGGAATGCACCCTGCCTACCCACAACTTGAAGGCAAGCATTCTAAACCCTGGCATAATATTGCCGTGCGTTGGTTGATACGGTTACAACACCTCTCGTCTCGGAGTTTTTTCGTTATTTTCCTGTGATGATAAGTGCAAACTCACGAGTGCATATTGATGATTCATGCTGTTGGAGTTTGATATGTTGAGATGGTAGTCACCATCACATGCCTCTCGTGCATACCGGAAGGAACCCGGGAAATCCTTTGTCTTGGGTAGACACGAGCTTGTTTCCGGTCGTTGAGACGATTGTGTCCGGTACGGCATAATGAGACATGATGAGTGGTGGTTATGACTGTTGGTTGAAATCATATTTGTTATGCTAATCTTGCAGGTAACACATTAACCTCCTGAGTCGACCATAGATCGAGTCTTGTTCCAGTAACCCCCACACTTGTTTTGTGCTACCACTTGTCCCTGCCACAGGTAGGGTACGGTTCAGTAATTTGTCAACCCCTTTCTAGCACACACCGTACAGAGGGGCCGGGATGAGGGTACCATGGCCATGGATTGAAGCCAGTCATCCGGTCAGGGGGCATGGGTGTTTCGGTTGTAGGCGAGGGGGTAGCTTCCCCAGTTTGCGTGCGGTATAAATTTTGTGATCCCATGCTAATCGAGGTTGTAGCCTCCCCACTTAGAGTTTTGCTTAACGAGTGTCGTGGGTGATTCCAGACACCGATGAGTCAAGCTGGTGTGTGCGGTTGGGTGTGTTTTTCAACTGAAAGACCATAAGCGGAATTAGTCCGGATGGACTAACGGAATCCGTTACTTGTGGGTAAAGAGTACACCCTCTGCAGAGATTAAACCTATTCGAGTAGCCATGTCCGTGGTTAAGGACTACAGTCTGGGTTGGGTCAAGTGTCGGTCTTAGTGTCGGTCTTTGGAGGAAAAACAACTAAGTCTGAACTTTGATTTAGACCAGTGAAATATGATGATTGTGATTATTATTATTATGGACTTACGATGTTCATTATTAGATTTATTGAGTATCTCTGGGACGGTTCTACCTCCGGGATATTCACTGTGACTATTCTGTTATAAGCCCTTTATGTGGTGTCGCATAGACGCCCGACTGTGGCATGTTTGTTATTTATTTATTATGAGCCCTTTATGTGGTGTCGCATAGACACCTGACTGTGGCATGTTTGTTATTTATTTATATAAGCCCTTTATGTGGTGTCGCATAGACGCTCGACTATGGCATGTTTGTTATTTATTTATTATAAGCCCTTTATGTGGTGTCGCATAGACGCCCGACTCTCTTCTTGCATTAGTCATGTGTTGCGTGAATAACTTGTCTGTGTGCATCATGGATTATATTTTTGGGACTGACGTTGTGATCATAGAATATTTCAGAGCATGATTATTGTTTATTATATTATGCATGTGTTCATAATGTTTGCGAGTACATTCAAAGTACTCACTGGCTTGTCCCTGGCTATTGTCTTGGCCAGATTTCTTACGCGGAGAGGAGCAACGAGACGACAACCCCGAAACCTAGTCAATGGAGATAGCAGCCTCGCAAAGATAGGAGTTATCCTGGTCAGCTGTTCCTGTGGGAAATGGAGTCCCATAAACACTGATGATCCACAAACCGCTTCCGCCACCAACCACTAGAAACCTTGTGTTGTAATCATAGGCCAAAATGGTCTTGTACTACATATCATGTACTTGCTTGGAGTTTTGTATCAAGTTGTGTCTTGCCAGCTAACAGTAATCCTGGGGCCGGTGAGCATAAGGGCCATTTTCTGGGAAATTAACATCCCAAAAATCCGGTCCTGACAGACTTGGTATCAGAGCCAGGCTGACCATTGGCTAATCATATCTTAGCCAGGTCAATAAACCTAGGTTAACCAAACCACGAGACCTTAACCTAACCCCAGCCAAGCTTCTCGCGTAAGATAGCCCCACAGTGACCCGACACCTTTTGGCAGTCGGTGCCCAACCTATCAGCCTAGCCTGTCGATCACGCGCCAGTGACCGACACCAAAAATTGTCTCATTCGCAAGCGTGCGAAGGAAGACTCCGCCCTATTTTTCTATAAGAAGGGCGCGCTAACCTCAACACAACACAACGCAGCCTCCTTCCCCAAACCAAGCCATAATGCCTGGCCCCGTCGTGCACAATGAAACCACCGCAAACAACCTTGGAGGTTTTGTGACCATGCTAGCAAACCTCACCCGCCGTGCTTTTGCATTAGAGGAGCCTCCGGAATATGTAGTGTACCAAGGACCCATGAGCGGTGAGTGTCGTCAATTTTGGGCCACTGTACACATCTATGGTAGGGGTCTATCGCCAGAACGCCCCTACAGGTTCACCGGAAGGACAACTTCCTTTGAGCCACAAGCCATTTAACTGGCTGCTCGAGAGGCTATAGTTCAACTCCGGCACTTGTCGCCCAGAGTTAACTGTCGCTCGTTCTACTACTACCCCAGCCATGACGGGTATGGTAGGCCACCCCAGGTTGTCAACGGAGATCACGAGATGGATCCTGCATTATTGCATCTGGTGCGCTATGTAGGTGCACTAGAGGAACTGTTCGATCAAATCACCCTTGATCTGATCGTAGCTTGTGGAGAGTAGGTTCGCCGAGCCCCGACAAGAGGAGGAGATGAGCCCGACGCCGACAACCCAGTCGTGTTGTTTGGACACCCGATCAAGACCTTGAGGACTGCCCCAGCCATCGACCACAATACTTTGGTGTCCCCAGAAGTGCTTCGTCGCATTTTGGGAACACGTTCCAGCGGGATTGTGGCCAACAATCCCCGGGATGGTCATCATCGTTACCCCGACCCGGCAGCCCCTCAACCCCCTCCAGCTAATTCCGATGGCGAAACCCCTGGAGAAGCCTCGACGTCCACAAGGCAGGCTCGTTTAGATATAAACGAGGTAGACTAAGTCACTCGAGTAGTATCGAGTCTCAGTATGTCCATGTCCTGTGATTATGTAATCTTGCATCGACTTGAATAATCAAAGCTTGCTTGTGTGCCTCTATTTTAAATAGTAGCCTTGCATTAAATATGTTAGCATGCGGTTGCATTCTTTCCAGACACAGCTACCTAAATCACGCCGACGACTTCCACAGTGATACGTCACTTTGACGAGATATGTGTAACTATAGCATTGACCCCGACCCCATGGAGCAGACTCGATCGACTAGTTACCTTTCACCACGGTAAATAACCTAGCCCCAATGCTATATAAGAGGCTACCCCATGATCTTGCCAAGTACCCCTCACCCTGAGCACCTCTCGCACAACCATTTCCATTGCCATGCCGATCCCTAGTATTTATCTGAGAACCCCAGATATAACTCCAGGTAGCTTTGTTAAAGTTTTGTGGGACTTTACCTGCAGTACCATGAGTGCTACCCATCCACCCCAGTATGAGTTGCTCAAATCGAGGATCACCCCATCCACCTCGAAATATTGGGCAGTGGTGCATGTCCCTCCTGCAAACCCAAACCAAGACCCCACAGAAGCTTCCTTCGTGGGGAAATCTATGCCGACTCCGCATATGGCCATAGAAGCTGCTGCGTATGAGGCACTTACCCGCCTTCGATTCGCGGTACCCTATGCCAGCGAACGGGGGTATTATTATTTCCCGAGTCGTGCAGCACCCGGAGAAGTAACATTTTTTCACGGTGAACGAATCGAGAGAGACCCAGTACTGGCCAATCTGGCCCAGTATGTCATCGCTCAAGAACGTTTGACTCAGCGAGTAATGGGCTATCTCCAGAACCTCGCTGATTTGAATCCTCAGATCGCCATCGGCAGACCACTGAGGCCCAACCAGGAGAGGCACATTCATCAACTGGTCAATCCACTCACCCTGATAGAAGAAGAATGTGCCCCGATTCCAGAGACTTTTTCTCAAGACCCTGTCCAACTACCCTTATCATTGTAGATGTCATTGTTGTGTTATGGTCCCTGCATTTATTTATGTATTGCAACTTGTGTGTGGTATCCCAAATTTATGCGATGAATTAAATCATTAGTTTCCATTATTATGAGTGATTTTTACTTCGGTAAAAAATTTATTTAACTGTTTTCACCCTCAGTAAATTTCCTGAAGTGAGATTTTCTCGGAGTTGTTGCAGCATACGTTTATTCACGACATAGTTTTTTATTTCACACAGCACCATTACAGCAGACTCACGACCACTCGACCTAGGGCAAAGCCTCGTGCACATTTTTCACCAAACTAATTGCCTCCCTAACACCCCACAGTCTCAGAGGGAGAAATTTGTGAGTAATTGCTCGGGTACAGCTTACCTTCGGCACCCCGACAGCAGTTAACGCCTGACACGCGCCTAATCATCGTGATCACCGCCACCGCGGAGAACTAACACTCGAGCAGCCGCATCAGGACGATCATCGAGGATCATCACGCACAAGAGCACGGAGAGCCCCACCAATGTCGCCAACCCTCCGCATAACAGGATCATGTACCAGTCCGGCATCGCCTCCGCCATTAGAGCCTCGTCTCGAGCTCCTGCAGACAGAAATGGAGGAGAAGGGAGGAGAAGGAGAAGCGAGGTCAGATGGAGGAAGAAGAAGGAGCACCGCAGTTGTTTTATAGCTCGAGATCGGTGTACGGTGGGGAAAGTCCACCAGCGCCGCTCGTCGCTCGATCGCCGGTGTTCAGAGGCGAATCCGCGAGCAGTGCCGACAGCGCACTGGCCCGCGAGGTGAGTGCACGCTGCGCCGGCAGCTAGCACGCCCCGCACTACCGCAGTACGGCCTAGATACCCTACGAGCTAGACGTCGCCGATGGAGATAGCGCGGGAAAGCGCGCGGGAGAGAGGAAGAAGAGAGAGCCAGAGGTAGAGGAAGAGACCGACAGTGGACCCCGGGTCCACCTATCAGCCACAGAGAGCATTGTGCTCTCGGGTACGACCAGCGTATATTTTCAGTAATTTAGAAGTTTATTCTAAATCTACTATAACCGATAGTGGAAACTGACCGTAGATTTTTCCACGCAACGCCAGTGTGCCACACTGTAGCTTTACACCACTTATTGCCCTCTCACTGTAGCTACGTTTTAATTGCAGGGGCAGGATGGTTGTTTTTGTGATAGTAGGAGTATTTTTTTAAAAACCCTTAGCAAATCTCGAGGACGAGATTTTCTTTTAAGGGGGTAGTGTTGTAACACCCCAAAAATTTAACCATGTTTTAAAACTTTGCCGGGAATTTAAAAATTTTTCTTTATGGATTTTCTGTTGATTTCAGAACCACCTCTCTATAAAATTGAGGAGTTTTACCCCAAGTGGAAACTTTCCAAGAATATTATTGGACTTCTATACCCTCTCAACAAAACAATTCTTAATCAATGGTTTTATTTGCATAATTGATTTCCTGAGCTTTATTCTTTTTAAATGAGTTTTCATAAGTTTTGGAGCCTGTTTTATACTGCAACCATTTGATAAATGCATCTAAATTTTTCACCAAAATTTGGGGATCACATGTGACGTCTCTAAATCACTTTTATGCAAAAACATCTTCTGTTCAATGGAGATTTTGAGCTCTACACCTAATTTTCAAATCTGGTCCAATGAGCAATTTTGTACTGCAACCCATTTAAATATTTATTTAAAACTCCCACAAAAATTAGGGGAGGTCAGTAGGAGTATATTATCCATATTTACTGAAAAACCTAGTTATGTCCTTCAAATTTTGAGTGAATCAACCTCTTTTTCATTCTGGTCCAACTTGAAGATTTGTACTGCAACCATATCTTTACTTGCTCTTTCATCCATGGTTCTTTTTCCTACTTGTAGTCCTTCTTACAAAACCCTTAAGTCCAAGAGCATGAACCCATTGGATTATTTTTGGTCCATGAAATGACAGCTTTTAGTTTCTGCCAAAAACTGTTTTTCTCAAATTTTTGCACTAACAAGTTTCATCCCTTGACAAACTAACCTGGCCACCATATCCTACACCTAAAGAGACCCCAATCTGGAGATTATGATCACTCCAAGAAATGCCTAGGTGCCTTTGGCATTCTGCCAAACACCTTGTGTGCATGGCCAGTTTTGGCATAGTTTTTAGTTAACATTGCAAGCTTGGTCTCCTGGCCTAAACCCCATGTCCATTAGCTTTCTTACAAACCCTAGCCTAGTCCTGTTAGTTGCCAGCCTCACCCGAGTGCTCTAGACCACATTGGCATTCTGTCGAACATGTCGTGTGCGTGCTCTGGGCGCGCCCAGAGCGCATGTTTTGCACGCGCGTGCACCGAGCCACCGCGTCACGCCCCTGGCTTTTGCTCGCCCTGCAGAGCCGCGCCCCACCCTCGACCGCTCACCAGAACAAGCTAAGCTGTCCCTGGTGCCCTGCAGCGCCACCGTCAGAAGTGAGCTCCTACCACGGTCGGCGCCGCCCGAGCCGCAGCCGCGCGCCAGCTGCCCCTGGAGCAGTCCGAGCTTATCCCCTCGCTCCTCCGCAAGCGCTCGTCGGTGCCACGATGCCCTGCCACAGCAGAAACGGTCGGCCGGCGAACTTATCCTCGGCGATGGCGGAACCGACCTAGCTACTCTATAAAAGGGTGACCCTGAGCTCCTCTTAGACCTCAGGCAGCCTCAAGCCACTCCACAAGCACTCCCCTAGCTCGTAATCGACCAGGAGAGGCCGTCTTCCCCGTCTCCGATCAGCTTGGCCACTGCCGCCCTCCGGTCCGTTTCGTTGCAACCAGGCCCTCCCCCGTCCAGCCAACACCACCACTCGACTCCCCTTCGTCTTGCGGAGCCGCCCAGCTACTCAAACACGACCGGGAGCCACCGTAGTTCAAACGCCCAAAACTGCCGAAGCCACCGGCCGCCGCGAAGCCCGCCGCCGGTGACTCCCTCCGTCCCCACCTAAGTGGCGACCACCAGGAGGACCGCCCTGGACTTGCGGATCCATCCCCACCCTCGGTGTCTCGAACGGTGCCGCCGTTCGCCGGCAAGCGTCGCCGGAGTCCTGCCTCCGCTCGGTGCAGAGGAAGAGGAGGGAGAGGACTAGTCAAACCTGACCAGTGGGCCCGCTGGACCCACTGTCAGTGACACACGCGCCGTCCATGCTGGATAAGTGGAGGCGTAAAACCAAAATACGCCTTCGACGTGGTCAGTAATCGAAACGTTTTTTCTTTTTCTATTTTATTAAAAAAACAAATTTTTGACCAAAACTTTGACTGCCTATAACTTTTTAAATATAACTCCAAATGATTTGATTCTTTTTCCTACCTCTCTCAATTTCATCCTAGTTTATTTTAAGATTTACTTCAAAAAAAATTAGACAACTTTTTGGTACTACTTTTGAAACTATATATTGATTCAAAAATATTTTTAAATAGGATATTTGGAGAGAGAAGAAAACTTTCAAAGTTTTGGAATGCACCCTGCCTATCCACAACTTGAAGGCAAGCATTCTGAACCCTGGCATAATATTGTCGTGCGTTGGTTGATACGGTTACAACACCTCTCGTCTCAGAGTTTTTTCGTTATTTTCCTGTGATGACAAGTGCAAACTCACGAGTGCTTATTGATGATTCATGCTGTTGGAGTTTGGTATGTTGAGATGGTAGTCACCATCACATGCCTCTCGTGCATACCGGAAGGAACCCGGGAAAGCCTTTGTCTTGGGTAGACACGAGCTTGTTTCCGGTCGTTGAGACGATTGTGTCCGGTACGGCATAGTGAGACATGATGAGTGGTGGTTATGACTGTTGGTTGAAAACGTATTTGTTATGCTAATCTTGCAGGACACATTAACCTCCTGAGTCGACCATAGATCAAGTCTTGTTCCAGTTAACCCCCACACTTGTTTTGTGCTACCACTTGTCCCTGCCACAGGTAGGGTACGATTCTGTAATTTGTCAACCCCTTTCTAGCACACACCGTACAGAGGGGCCAAGATGAGGGTACCATGGCCATGGATTAAAGCCAGTCATCCGGTCTGGGGGCATGGGTGTTTTGGTTGTAGCCGAGGGGGTAGCTTCCCTAGTTTGCGTGCGGTATAAATTTTATGATCCCATGCTAATCAAGGTTGTAGCCTCCCCACTTAGAGTTTTGCTTAACGAGTGTCGTGGGTGATTCCAGACACCGATGAGTCAAGCTGGTGTGTGCGGTTGGGTGTGTTTTTCAACTGAAAGACCGTAATCGGAAATAGTCCAGATGGACTAATGGAATCCGTTACTCGTGGGTAAAGAGTACACCCTCTGCAGAGATTAAACCTATTCGAGTAGCCGTGTCTGTCGTTAAGGACTACAGTCTGGGTTGGGTCAAGTGTCGGTCTTAGTGTCAGTCTTCGGAGGAAAAACAACTAAGTCTGAACTTTGATTTAGACCAATGAAATATGATGATTGTGATTATTATTTTTATGGACTAACGATGTTCATTATTTGATTTATTGAGTATCTCTGGGACGGTTCTACCTCCGGGATATTCACTGTGACTATTCCGTTATAAGCCCTTTATGTGGTGTCGCATAGACGCCCGACTGTGGCATGTTTGTTATTTATTTATTATAAGCCCTTTATGTGGTGTCGCATAGACGCCCGACTGTGGCATGTTTGTTATTTATTTATTATAAGCCCTTTATGTGGTGTCGCATAGACGCCCGACTGTGGCATGTTTGTTATTTATTTATTATAAGCCCTTTATGTGGTGTCGCATAGACGCCCGACTGTGGCATGTTTGTTATTTATTTATTATAAGCCCTTTATGTGGTGTTGCATAGACGCCCGACTGTGGCATGTTTGTTATTTATTTACTATAAGCCCTTTATGTGGTGTCGCATAGACGCCCGACAGTGGCATGTTTGCCATTTATTTACTATAAGCCCTTTATGTGGTGTCGCATAGACGTCCGACTGCGGCACGTTTGTTATTTATTTCACTTATGAGCCCTTTCTGTGGTGTCGCTCAGACGCCCGACTGAGGCATTCTATTCTACTCTCTTCTTGCATTAGTCATGTGTTGCGTGAATAACTTGTCTGCGTGCATCATGGATTATAATTTTGGGACTGACATTGTGATCATAGAATATTTCAGAGCATGATTATTGTTTATTATATTATGCCTGTGTTCATAATGTTTGCGAGTACATTCAAAGTACTCACTGGCTTGTCCCTGGCTATTGTCTTGGCCAGATTTCTTATGTGGAGAGGAGCAACGAGATGACAACCCCGGAACCTAGTCAATGGAGATAGCAGCCTCGCGAAGATAGGAGTTACCCTGGTCAGCTGTTCCCGTGGGAAATGGAACTATGTAGACATGACCGAGACTCATCTCCGGTCAATAACAAATAGCGGAACCTGGATGCTCATATTAGTTCCTACATATTCTACGAAGATCTTTATCGGTCAAACCGCATAACAACATACGTTGTTCCCTTTGTCATCGGTATGTTACTTGCCCGAGATTCGATCATCGGTATCTCAATACCTTGTTCAATCTCATTACCGGCAAGTCTCTTTACTCATTCTGTAATGCATCATCCCGTAACTAACTAATTAGTCACATTGCTTGCAAGGCTTATAGTGATGTGCATTACCGAGAGGGCCCAGAGATACCTCTCCGAAACACGGAGTGACAAATCCTAATCTCGATCTATGCCAACCTAACAAACACCTCCGGAGACACCTGTAGAGCACCTTTATAATCACCCATTTACGTTGTGAAGTTTGGTAGCACATAAAGTGTTCCTCTGGCATTCGGGAGTTGCATAATCTCATAGTCTGAGGAACTTGTATAAGTCATGAAGAAAGCGGTAGCAATGAAACTAACACGATCATAATGCTAAGCTAACGGATGGGTCATGTCCATCACATCATTCTCCTAATGATGTGATCCCGTTTATCAAATGACAACACATGTATATGGTTAGAAAACTTAACCATCTTCGATTAACAAGCTAGTCAAGTAGAGGCATACTAGGGACTACAGGTTTTGTCTATGTATTCAGACATGTACTAAGTTTCTGGTTAATACAATTCTAGCATGAACAATAAACATTTATCATGAATTAAGGAAATAAATAATAACTTTATTATTTCCTCTAGGGCATATTTCCTTCAAAATATGATTTAGAAGATGGAATGAACAATATCCATACATGTTGAAACTCTAGTTTCATCCCTACACTACTAGAAAAAGGGTTGTTAGTGGCGCACCTATTTTTGATATTAATGGCGCACTATAGGTGTGCCACTATTAACATGCCACTAGTAACAAATAGTAATGGCGCACCTCTGATGCGCCACTAGTATCCCAGATAATAGTGGCGCACCACACAGTGCTCCATTACTATGTCCACAAGTGCGCCATTACTATGCCTTCCAGGAGGCCATATTTACCTTGTGCTCTGGGTTACTAATGGCGCACTTTCATATAATGCGCCACTGGTGTGTTTATTCCAGTGCGCCACTAAAGTGCAATATGGTGCGCCACTACTATGAATATTAGGAATTATTATTTTTCTTTTCTGATATTTGCACAGGTTACAAAATACATTACTGCACAGAATATAGACAGCACAACATATAAACAACAGATTTATCGAATACAATAGAAGATTAGTCTCTGAATACAATTCATCAAATTAGTCTCCGAATTCTAAATACCGAACAAAGTTAGAACATTACAAGTCTCGAGACCGCGAGTCGCGAGTTTGTCTTCACATTACAAGTCAATATCGATCATCTAAACTACCATCACATAGAAGAGAGTTGCGGTCATCATGATGAGCATCATCGTGATAAAACTGGTCTTCATTCGGTTCCTCCAACGCCCCCTCCTCTCTCCCGCTAGATAGCGCGTGTATCTAGCTTCCGCCTCCGCCCTAGTGGTGTACCCTTTGTAACTGTTACCGCTGATACGGTGAACCTGTCTCCGACACTCCTAGTCATCGTAGACTCCGGGAACCTTACCCTTGTACACAACATACGACGGCATCTCTATGCACTAGACAAACAAAACTTAGTAGCAATTCACAGACAATACATAAGCAATATATAAGTATGCAACAAAAGGATCGGAAGAGAAAAGCAACACATTAATAGCACGATTCATGGTCCTACTAATAAATAACATCGATTACACATAAGTTGAATGACTGTCCAAACTAAAGAGACATACAAGTTCATTAAAGTTTAATTACAACATGACCTAATCGATATTTCAGAACTACATAGCATCACTACTTTTGACTCGACTCAGGGACCGGAGTGTGGATGAAGCCGCCGTCTATCGTGATGGTCATGAAATCGCGGTTGTTTTCAGCCTGCATTTGTAGCGTTGTTTCTATCTCACTGTTGGACGGTTGATATCTGAGGTAGAACTACCCCGAGGTACAAAGGACATCTTGATGGATGATTTCCACAAACTCCAACTGGATGCGAAAGAATTCTTGTCTAATGTCCGCGACCTAGATTGCCGACAAGCGTGCGGCCCAATCCTTGAGATTATTTGGTAGCAGAAGGTGATTATGGTCCCGTACGATTGCCCGCATGTGATGGAGGGCGTAGTAGGCATTCTTCTAACCGCCAGGCGTCTGCTTGACGCAGGGGAACATCGTATTGTGGGTGAACACGTGCTTGCTATACCTACGAATTGGCCTGCTGAAGGTGCCTCCAGATCTGGCGTAGCCGGGAAGAGCTTCATCAAGAACTTTCTTGATATTTGTGTAGTCTTTCTTCGGCTGACGGTCTGAGTCGAAATACGTGGCCCATGGAATATTTCGGGCTTAAGAGGATGAGTGTGCAATGTGTGTCACTACACAAAACACGGAATGTTAGAAAAAAAAAAGAACGATTGAAATCTAAGAAATCATATGTTACGAGGCGGTGAGGGGATGAATTACTCGGAAAAGTAAGGCACGAGGAAGTTATCCTTATCTGGGTTTGCCAAAATGATGCCTTCGAGGTATGAACTCGCGACTTGCTGGTCCCCAGCGCTGCCCAAGATCTTGGCACGCATGTAGAAGGGGTCGACTATCACAATGTCCGGGGTCTTGTCTCTAATGATCCACATCTCCATACTGAGCAAAAATAGTTGAATGAAGGTGTAGTGCAACAGATGAAGGTTAAACATAGCGAAGATGTCATCAAACCGTAGGACGATCATACCCCCGATGGTGCTATCGGCAAAGCCCTTTCCCTCTAGCACCTTGGCCACGAAAATCGGGTATGCCACATCATTCTCGAAGAGACGCCGCTTCTCCAAAGAAAGAACACGGTCATGCAGACTCTGCATAGCACTAGTTGCAGCATTGAGCAGATTAGTCGGTAGCATCGGCCTACCCGCCACATGCACCCTCCTCGAGCTATCCTTAGGTGAAGGTGGCCCGTCCTGAGCACGGATCGTACTCAGTGTCGGCTGGCTCACACCCTTGTTATTCTTTCTTTTCCGTCCCTTCTTCTTCTGCTGCTGTAATGGGATTGAGTTCTGCTTAGAGACCACCTTCTTGAGTGTGTTGGGGCTGATAATATTTCTCACCTCGGCTATCTGAGGCTCGGTGAAGGCATCAGTTGGAGGCGTCTCCTGAGAATTGAACACCAGACGACGCCTATTGCAATTGGGTTTCTCCGCGGTACCAGCTAGATCACGATCGTCTTTTGCAGGGTTGGGTTCTTGAGAAGGAGGCCCCAAGAATTTGTCACCGTACCCATGTTCGTTCAAGTACTTATCGACATTGGTAAATGTATCGTCGTCGTCGTCATCATTGTCCGAATCATGTGCCATATGCATGTCCAGATCATGTGCTATATGCATGTCCGGCATGTCCGGTAGCATTGCGGTGGTCTTGCCATGGCTTGGCGCCGGCACGACTGGCGGTGTTGTCTATGGGGTGGTGTCCCCCGTCCCCCAACCAAATCTGTCTCTTCAGCCAAAGCAGGGGCCAGCTTAAGAAGGCGCTGAGGGTCATCACATCATCTTCTTCGGCCCCAGCGGGTCGAAATGGAAGTAACAAGCCGTCGCGGCCCGGCAGCACCCGAACCAGTTGAACCCTATACACGGTGGGTGGCATCGGATTACTGTTGAACACGGGGTTGCCCGGTTGAACGATTCTGGCATTGGCGACATCGATCAACTCGCCGCCCACGATGTGCAGGAGACTGCATGGAACATCGGGGCGCCTTGCGAAAACATGTAGGGCGTCAGGGATGCCCGGTCAAAGGCAAGGAGATGAAGTCATCGGCCGAGAGGCTTAGTTACCGTGATGGTGTCGAGCTCGGCTAATGTCGAGGCACCGCCAACGGCCGGTGTGCAAGTGACGGAGGGGTCGCTTGCTGCCGAGGTGTCGGTCGGCGTATTCTTCCCAAACCCGGGTGCATTAAGCTCCAATGCCCGCGCCGGCGCCGGAGACACCAATACCGCCTCCGCCGGAGACACCAATGGCGCCGTCGGCACGTTGTGCGAGTTGCTAGCCGTGAACCTGGGAATCGGGGGCGGCCCCTGTTGGCTGCCCGCAATCCACGCCTGCAGCCCCTCAATCAAGGTAGGCACAATGGCGGTGATCGTCGCTCCCAGTTGGTCTCGCACTTGCTCTTGGACCATCTCCAGAATCCGCGTCACTTGTTCCTTGAGTTCTTGAACCTCGCGCAACTAGCTTTCCGAGCTGGTCTTTCTCTCCTTTCGTGCAGCGTTATAGTATTCCGACCATTTCGTGGACAAGCCTTTGCCGGCCACACGACCAGCTGACGACGGCTTACTGAACTTATCCTTGTGTTTCATTACGTTCAATGCCCTATTTAAAGTGGTGTCCCAAGGGGAGCTCTGAGACGACCCCGCGCTACTGCTTTCAATGTCCTGCGGAAGGAACGTGAACCATTTAGAAATTTGGCTTCATTAATTAGAAAGCAACCATATGGAGCTAATTACGCGGGGGTGTATTCCTTACCAGAACAAGCTCAAGCGCCTTGGTCTTCGAATCTGTGTAAGCTCCTTTGTTACCGGGTCCACCTTGTACCGGGCCCTGACATAGTTCCTGGTCTACTTGTCACGGTATTTATCGAAAAGGGGCGGTAGGCCTTGCTCGGCACGCTCCATGTACTCCTTGTCACATATAGGTTCCACCACTTTGTAACCGCCGAGACCGAGTTTGTGGACCCCTAAGTTCAAGTCCCGCATATCTTTCCCCCACTGACTTGATTCCGCGGTTGCGTTGCTCTCGCACTTGATCTTGAACTCCCGGTAGTCAGCTTCGCTGATCGAAGGATTTGTCTCCTTGATCTTCTCATAACTATCACCTCTTAGAATCCTTCTCCTCACCGCGGCTCTCCAAGTAGCCAGGGTCGTGCTTATCTTCGTGAGGGCGGCACTGTTCACTTTATTCCCTGAGAGGTGTGTGTTTGCGAAGTCACCGCGGAACTTGTATTGTTCGTGCAGCTTCGTGAAGAGGAGGTTGCGCAAATTACCTCGGTCACGATGCCTTAGGTTCTCGGTGTTGATCGAGACGGCGCTCCGGAGAATGCACCTGAGTTGTCCCGAGTACCCACTAACTAATTCTTTGGGCGCCATTGGATGCCCACTAGAGGACACTTCAGTAAATTCCTGCTTGACGGTGCCGAGCACGTTCAGGCGTCGGTCCTTCCGTTGCCTCTTCGGTTGGCTGCCATCTGTGTGTGCGCTGCCATCATCAGTGGTGGCATCCTCGGCGGCACCATCAGTGGTGTCATCCCCATCGCCACTAGGGGTTGTGTAGTCGGGATCGGTGTCTTCCGCGGCGTCCTCGGTGAGGTTCTTCCTCCATCTCCTGGGACAGCTCCCAGAATGCCTTGCCCGAACCACCGGCCTCATCGTTGTGGGCCATGTTCGCTCTAAATAGGAAAAAAGTTTGGTCAAAAAGTTGGTTATTGTCAAGGAACAAGATCTCTAAGTTGACCAAATAACCTAATTCTCAAGGAATGTCGCCAAAAAGTTGGTTATTGTCAAGGAACAATTGAGAGATGTTTGTGATATTGCCTAGGTGTTTTGGGATGGAACATGTTATTGTGTTGTTGCTAAGGTCCAAGTCCATGTTCTCAAGGTCTAAGATAATTTAATCAGGGCAGTGGCAGTGGATTTTTGCACAAGCTAAGCTAGCTAAGACAATAGCTTCCTTGCAACCCACAAAAGACAAAGGAAAAGGGGTAAAAAGGGGGAGATGGTTAGCTTTGATGAGCAGGCAGCATCTTCCTAACCCCCTTCTTCTTGTCTCCTCTCACTATCTCTCTCTCTCACGCATGGCAAGCAAGGTTGTCTGAGTGTGTGAAAAAATACTAAACTAAACCAACCACTAAAGCATGAAAAAAAATTGTTTTTGTTGAGAATCGGGCACCTTCTAGGTCAAGAAAATTGGGCATGACCTTTGCTTATTTTCTTGACCTAGGAGTGCCCCATTCTCAACTGAAACGGAAATTAATCAACATTTCAGGAGAAAGGGGTCATTTCAGAAGATCACAAGAGCATCACAAGTTGACAAAATTCCCAAGTAGTACAGCAGCAGCATCACAAGTAGTAGAGCAGCAGCAGCATCACAAGTAGTACAGCAGCAGTGGTGAATACAGTTTTTATAGCATGTACGAAGTGACAGAAACACAATCTGCTAGGCTCAGTTCTCACACAAGTCAGCTGCCACATTTTCCTTCTGAAGACATTTTCCTCACACAAGTCAGCTGCCACAAATACTAGTGTTTTGTATTGTGTACTATAATTAGCAGTGGGCACACATCATCTGGCTGCTATATATGTAAAACATCATGCATACACAACCATTGGACCAACATTTCCATCAGTCAGAAGTTTTCAAGCAAAATTAACTAACTACTATGCATTTTATCTGGATTAATGGATTAGTGATGCAGAATATATATATAACAGATCAGAGACATGTAGCATTTTTAAGTTCCATATTTCAAGATAATCTGTAGAGTATGTAAGCCATCACAGCAAGCACACATTTGGAGGTCATAACTATAAGGAGGGATGTAAAAAGGAATACTCTGAACAAAAAATTAGCGAGCTTATGCAATGAAGATCTGAAAAAGGGATATAAGTACTATTTTGATAGACTAATGTTTATCTTCGCATGATAAAAGTCTATAATAGCTAAACCTCATCATGCGCTTGTCCTTAGCTAAATTTGTTAATTAGAATGTAAGAGGAATCATTATCATATCATAAGGAAATCATTCATTTTACACTAATAGAGTCCATAGTTTGCAGAAGAAATCTCACAGGACAATGCTGATTTTTTCTTTTAGCTCAAGAGGGAAAACAGAAGCCTGAGAGTACATCATCTCCAAAGCAAAAAAATCCTCTCATCTCATATGAGGAGTGTTAATCCTAAGACTAATAGTTTATTGTGCAGTACAGCTACAGTTGAGGCATGTAAATGCAGAGAGAACATGCCAAAGAGGAACTGAGGTGTAACAGCAACAAGTATAAATCAACTATAGCTTTCTTCCCGTGAGGAACAGTAGGACTTGAAAGGTACATGATAGTGTTTAATTAGCAGCAAAATCAGTTGGATGTCGTAATTAGTGTGTTCAAATACTAACAACAGGACAGCCTTTTGAGAATCTATGAAACAGTATATGCATATTTGAACATAACAACAACTAGAAGAAATCTCAGAATAGGCAGTTCATCATGAGAGAGATACGGGCGCAATGCGGAAATATTTCTGTAATTATTGGCATCCTTTCATTTAAAAGTCAAATGCAGTTCTTTTAGACATGGCAGATCCTTTAACTATGGAACATGAAGGAGGGAAACAGTTGCGGAGATGATAACAGTGCAGCTAACATAATGAAGCATACAAGGACAATGATGCCCTTATCAAGCAAGGCATAAATAGTAACATCATTCAAGTGTCCAAGTCATAGCTGAACACTGAAAAAATAACTGCAAGTAGAAGAATATCTACTCTTGTAAATGTAAGGTTCAGTAAGCTAGAAGGTCACAAGGTAACCTATGTACATAACACAAGTTTACGTCTCTAATGTGGATCATTCTGAAATGTATGACTGAGGAAATACTCCTATTTATGCATCCAAGCCAAAAATTCGGTGCGGTTCTTCGACAATAAGATAGTGCATAGAAGATGAATACTGAAAACAAAAGTGCTTCATGTTTACTGGCATCTAAAAACTACAGGCTTACAGTAGCATACCAATTAACGGAATGGAGCTTCTTCCGACACCTAAGATACCACTATCATACATTCTGACCAAACACTTGACTGCCACTAACATTAGCACTTAAGTATGGGCTTAACATGAAACAGAAACCCATGTATCAGTGACCAAAACCTGAAGTGCTGATTTTCACTGAAAAAGAGAGCTACAAAACCATCTGATGCCACAGTAACTGAGCGAATCTTTCGCTGTCGCCGTGATGCAGTACAGCTACAACTACAGTTGTGCAGTACCGGCGCGGTGAGCACGAGCCCGCAGGGAAGTGGTGGGTGGCACAAACGGCGACTAAACAAGGGGAAAAGCGGGGGAATCGATGGAGACGCTCACCGCGGAGCTGGGGAAGGAGACGGCGAGGCCGAGGGTGGTCAGGGCAGCACGGATCGATGCCGATAAGCAGTGGTCGGTGATCAAGAAGAAGAGGTCGATGCGCTCGATCCCTTATGACCCGGATCCAATCCGTGGACGTAGGCGATGAAGATGATGATGGTGTTGCTCCTGGCGTAGTCACGGTACAACGACGACGACGGAGCATGGGGTGGTTGGTGGCCGCGGTGACGTGCGGCGGCCGTGCTCAGGGAGGCGGATATGGAGGAGGAAGGGAGGCTGAGAGGGCGATTGAGGAGTGGAGGGAAGCTAGGGGCGGCGCAGTGGGTCGGGGCGGCGGCGCAGTTGGTCGGGGGAGGGCGTGTGGCTGTGTGGTGAGGAAGGAAGAGAGGCCAGAGGGAGAGGGTAGCAAGTGGATGGAGGGGAGGGTTAGCAATGGCACCTCCTAGGGGTGCGCCATAAACATACGTATACCAATGGCGCACCTCCCAGGGGTGCGTCATTACTAACTTTTTTTTGGATTTTTAGTTGCATGTATTAATTTTTTAGAAAATGACCATAAATTTTAAAATGTTATGATATAAGTAGTTATTACTTTTTGTGAGTTAGAAAAATGTTTAAAAATATTCATGAGTTCAAAGAATATTAACAAATTCATGAGTTTGTTAATAATTTTTATATTTGGCGCATAAATAAAAATTGGTATATCAATGGCGCACCTCCTAGGGGTGCGCCATAAATACCTTGATAGAAATGGCGCACCTTCTCCTGGTGCGCCATTAGTAACTTTTTTTTGGATTTTTAGTTGCATCTAATATTTTTTTTAGAAAATGACGATCAAATTTGAAAACATTTATAAATGTGAAAAAATATCATCAAATTTGTTATTTGAAAATATTTATGAATATGAAAAAATATCATCAAATTTGTTATTTGAAAATATTTTTTTGGATTTTCAGTTGCATCTAATAATTTTTTAGAAAACATTTATGAATATGAAAAAATACCATTAAATTTGAAAAAATAATCATGAATTCAAAAAGTGCCCATGAAATTTAAAAATATTCATGTGTTCAAGAAATATTACAAATTCAATACTTTTTGTGAGTTAGAAATTCAATACCAGAATAAACATAAATAAATATTCATGAGGACTAGAACAGAAGAAATATCATTTCCATATGTCGAAATACAATCGAGAAATGAAGACTACAATTTAAATACAATCGATCTTAGCTAGCCATCTTTTCATAATCTTCTTGCCCTTCTTTTTCGCAAATGGAGTTCTTCTCTTGAGCGGACGTCCTTTAGGTTGGGTGGTCCTGCTTCTTCTTGTGGTGTATGGCACTTCGTCGTCGTCGTCATGTTCCACCTTCGGGTCGTCGTACTTGTTGAAGTCTTGCTCATTGGCGACTCCATCCATTCCAATGATCTTCCTTTTGCCTCTCCTCATCACAACACGACTGGGCTTTGACGGGTCGGTAATGAAGAAGCATTGGTCCACTTGGGAAGCCAGTACCCATGGCTCATTTTTCGCGGTGACGTTTGCGCCCGCGGTCTTGGATTTGGCTTCGGGTATAACCATGGGGGTGAAATACCGGTCTTCTTTTAGGACGCTCTTGGCCCATCTGACATGTAACATTGGGACCTTCTCTCTAGCGTAGCTCAGCTCCCAGATCTCCTTGATCCTTCCGTAGTATCTTTTCTTGTCGTTACCGATGTAGGATTCCATCGTTACCACGGAGTTCTGATAACCATCACTCTTCATGTCCTTTCTCTCGGTGTAGAATGTGTAGCCGTTGATATCGTACGCCTCATACGTCATCAGGTTGTGCTTGGCGTCCTGTGACAAGGCGAATATGAGTTGTTTTTCCGTGGAAGAATCCTCATGTAAAGGGTATGACAGAAGCTTCTCCTTGAACCAACGTGTAAAACCTGAGTTATGCTCTTTGATTATATCTCCGTCTGTCCTCTATTGGCCTCGGTCATTGTACGTCTTCTCAATAAAGGTTTTGTGCTCTACCACCCAAGGATTGACCACGTCTATGATGGGGAACGTAGTAATTTCAAAAAAATTCCTACGCACACGCAAGATCATGGTGATGCATAGGAACGAGAGGGGAGAGTGTTGTACACGTACCCTCGTAGACCGAAAGCGGAAGCATTAGCACAACGCGGTTGATGTAGTCGTACGTCTTCACGACCCGACTGATCAAGCACCGAAAGCATGGCACCTCCAAGCTCTTGCACACATTCAGCTCGATGACGTCCCTCGAACTCTGATCCAGTCGAGTGTCGAGGGAGAGTTCTGTCAGCATGACGGCATGGTGACGATGATGATGTTATACCGACGCAGGGCTTCGCCTAAGCACTACTACGATATTATGGAGGAGGACTATGGTGGAGGGGGGCACCGCACACGGCTAAGAGATCAATGATCAATTGTTGTGTCTCCAAGGGGTGCCCCTCTCCCTGTATATAAAGGAGTGGAGGAGGGGAGGGCCGGCGCTCTCTATGGCGCGCCCTAGGGGAGTCCTACTACCACCGGGAGTAGGATTCCCTCTTTCCTAGTAGAACTAGGAGCCCTTCCAAGTAGTAGGAGTAGGAGAGAAGGAAAGGGAAAAGAGAAGAGAAGGAAGGAGGGGGCGCCGCCCCTCCCCCTAGTCCAATTCATACTAAGCCTTGGGGGGCGTGGAGCATCCCCTCTCTCTTTCCCCTAAAGCCCAATAAGGCCCATATACTCCCCGGCGAATTCCCGTAACTCTCCGGTACTCCGGAAAATACCTGAATCACTCGGAACCTTTCCGAAGTCCGAATATAGTCGTCCAATATATCGATCTTTACGTCTCAACCATTTCGGGACTCCTCGTCATGTCCCCGATCTCATCCGGGACTCCGAACTACCTTCAGTACATCAAAACACATAAACTCATAATATAACTGTCATAGAACTTTAAGCGTGCGGACCCTACGAGTTCGAGAACTATGTAGACATGACCGAGACACTTCTCCGGTCAATAACCAATAGCGGAACCTGGATGCTCATATTGGCTCCCACATATTCTACGAAGATCTTTATCGGTCAAATCGCATAACAACATACGTTGTTCCCTTTGTCATCGGTATGTTACTTGCCCGAGATTCGATCGTCGATATTTCAATACCTAGTTCAATATCGTTACCGGCAAGTCTCTTTACTCGTTCCATAATACATCATCCTGCAACTAACTCATTAGTTACAATGCTTGCAAGGCTTATAGTGATGTGCATTACCGAGTGGGCCCAGAGATACCACTCCGACAATCGTAGTGACAAATCCTAATCTCGAAATACGCCAACCAAACAAGTACCTTCAGAGACACCTGTAGAGCACCTTTATAATCACCTAGTTACGTTGTGAAGTTTGGTAGCACACAAAGTGTTCCTCTGGTAAATGGGAGTTGCATAATCTCATGGTTATAGGAACATGTGTAAGTCATGAAGAAAGTAATAGCAACATACTAAACGATCAAGTGCTAAGCTAACGGAATGGGTCAAGTCAATCACATCATTCTCCTAATGATGTGATCCCGTTAATCAAATGACAACTCATGTATATGGTTAGAAAACTTAACCATCTTTGGTTAACGAGCTAGTCAACTAGAGGCATACTAGTGACACTATGTTTGTCTATGTATTCACACATGTATTATGTTTCCGGTTAATACAATTCTAGCATGAATAATAAACATTTATCATGAAATAAGGAAATAAATAATAACTTTATTATTGCCTCTAGGGCATATTTCCTTCATTCTCCCACTTGCACTAGAGTCAATAATCTAGTTCACATCGCCATGTGATTCAACACCAATATTAATATATGTATATGATTAACACCCATAGTTCACATCGTCATGTGACCAACACCCAAAGAGTTTACTAGAGTCAATAATCTAGTTCACATCGCTATGTGATTAACACCTAAAGAGTACTAAGGTGTGATCATGTTTTGCTCGTGAGAGAAGTTTAGTCAACAGGTCTGTCACATTCAGAGCCGTATGTATTTTGCAAAATATTATATGTCTACAATGCTCTGTACGGAGCTACTCTAGCTAATTGCTCCCACTTTCAATATGTATCCAGATTGAGACTTAGAGTCATCTGGATTAGTGTAAAAGCTTGCATCGATGTAACTCTTTACGACGAACTCTTTTATCACCTCCATAATCGAGAAACATCTCATTGGTCCTCACTAAGGATATTCTTGACCGCTATCCAGTGATCTACTCCTAGATCAAAATTGTACTCCCTTGCCAAACTCAGAGCAAGGTATACAATAGGTCTGGTATACAGCATAGCATACTTTATAGAACCTATGACTGAGGCATAGGGAATGACTTTTCATTCTCTTTCAATTATCTGCCATGGTCGGGTCTTACTCAACTTCATACCTTGCTACACAGGCAAGAACTCCTTCTTTGACTGTTCCATTTTGAACTACTTCAAAATCTTATCAAGGTATGTACTCATTGAAAAATCTTATCAAGCATCTTGATCTATCTTAATAGATCTTGATGCTCAATATGTAAGTAGCTTTACTGAGGTCTTTCTTTTGAAGAACTCCTTTCAAACACTCCTTTATGATTTCCAAAAAATTCTAAATTATTTCTGATCAACAATATGTCTTTCACATATACTTATCAGAAAGGTTGTAGTGCTCCCACTCACTTTCCTGTAAATATAGGCTTCACCGCAAGTCTGTATAAAACTATATGCTTTGGTTAACTCATCAAAGCGTATATTCCAACTCCGAGATGCTTGCACCAGTCCATAGATGGATCACTGGAGCTTGCACACTTTGTTAGCACCTTTCGGATTGGCAAAACCTTCTGTTTGCATCATATACAACTCTTCTTTAATAAATCCATTAAGGAATGTAGTTTTGACATCCATTTGCCAAATTTCATAAAATCTGGCAATTGCTAACATGATTTGGACAGACTTAAGCATCGCTACGGGTGAGAAAGTCTCATCGTAGTCAACCCCTTGAACTTGTCGAAAACCTTTCACAACAAGTCGAGCTTTGTAGACAGTAACATTACCATCAGCGTCAGTCTTCCTCTTCAAGATTCATTTATTCTCGATGGCTTGCCGATCATCGGGCAAGTCAACCAAAGTCCACATTTTGTTCTCACCCATGGATCCCATCTCAAATTTAATGGCCTCAAGCCATTTTGCGGAATCTGGGCTCATCATCGCTTCCTCATAGTTTGTAGGTTCGCCATGGTCAAGTAACATGACCTCCAGAATAGGATTACCGTACCACTCTGGTGCGGATCTTACTCTGGTTGACCTACGAGGTTTGGTAGTAACTTGATCTGAAGTTTCATGATCAATATCATCAACTTCCTCACTAATTAGTGTAGTCGTCACAGGAACCGGTTTCTGTGATGAACTATTTTCCAATAAGGGAGCAGGTACAGTTACCTCATCAAGTTCTACTTTCCTCCCACTCACTTCTTTCGAGAGAAACTCCTTATCTAGAAAGGATCCATCTTAGCAACGAATATTTTGCCTTCGGGTCTGTGATAGAAGGTGTACCCAACATTTCCTTTGGGTATTCTATGAAGACGCACTTCTCCGATTTGGGTTCGAGCTTATCAGGTTGAAACTTTTTCACATAAGCATCGCAGCCCCAAACTTTAAGAAACGACAACTTTGGTTTCTTGCCAAACCACAGTTAATAAGGCGTTGTCTCAACGGATTTTGATGGTGCCCTATTTAAAGTGAATGCAGCTGTCTCTAATGCATAACCCCAAAACGATAGTGGTAAATCGGTAAAATAAATCATAGATCGCACCATATCCAATAAAGTGCGGTTATGACGTTCGGACACACCATTACGCTGTGGTGTTCCATGTGGCGTGAGCTGTGAAACTATTCCACATTGTTTTTAAATGAAGGCCAAACTCATAACTCAAATATTCTTCTCCATGATCAGATCGTAGAAACTTTATTTTCTTGTTATGATGATTCTCCACTTCACTCTGAAATTCCTTGAACTTTTCAAATGTTTCAGACTTGTGTTTCATTAAGTAGATATACCCATATCTGCTCAAAACATCTGTGAAGGTCAAAAAATAACGATACTCGCCATGAGCACCAACACTCATTGGATCGCATACATCGGTATGTATTATTTTTAACAAGTCAGTAGCTCGTTCCATTGTTTCGGAGAACGGAGTTTTAGTCATCTTGCCCATAAGACACGGTTCGCAATCATCAAATGATTCATAATCAAGTGATTCCAAAAGTCCATCTTTATGGAATTTCTTCATGCGCTTTACACCGATATGACCCAAATGGTAGTGCCACAAATAAGTTGCACTATCATTATTAACTTTGCATCTTTTGGCATCAATATTATGAATATGTGTATCACTACAATCGAGATCCAACAAACTATTTTCATTGGGTGTATGACCATTGAAGGTTTTATTCATGTAAACAGAACAACAATTATTCTATGACTTTAAATGAATAACCATATTGCAATAAACATGATCAAATCATATTCATGCTCAACACAAACGCCAAATAACATTTATTTAGGTTTAACACTAATCCCGAAAGTATAGGGAGTGTGTGATGATGATCATATCAATCTTGGAACTACTTCCAACACTCATCGTCACTTCCCCTCAACTAGTCTCTGTTTATTATGTAACTCCTGTTTCGCGTTACTAATCTTAGCAACCGAACAAGTATCAAATACTCAGGGGTTACTATAAACACTAGTAAGGCACACATCAATAACCTGTATATCAAATATACCCTTGTTCACTTTGCCATCCTTCTTATTCACCAAATATTCACGGCATTTCTGTTTCCAGTGACTATTTCCTTTGCAGTGTAAGCACTCAGTTTCAGGCGTTGGTCCAGCTTTGGGTTTCTTCGCGGGAGTGACAACTTGCTTGTCATTCTACTCGAAGTTCCCTTTATTTCCCTTTTGCCCTTTACTTGAAACTAGTGGTCTTTTAAATTATCAACACTTGATGCTCTTTTTTGATTTCTACCTTTGTTGATTTCAACATCGCGAAGAGCTCGGGAATCATTTTCGTCATCCTTTGCATACTATAGTTCATCACGAAGTTCTACTAACTTGGTGATGGTGACTAGAGAACTCTGTCAATCACTATCTTATCTGGAAGATTAACTCCCACTTGATTCAAGCGATTGTAGCACCCAGACAATCTGAGCACATGCTCACTAGTTGAGCAATTATCCTCCATCTTTTAGCTATAGAACTTTTTGGAGATTTCATATCTCTCAACTCGGGTATTTGCTTGAAATATTAACTTCAACTCCTGAACATCTCATATGGCCCATGACATTCAAAACGTCTTCGAAGTCTCGATTCTAAGCCGTTAAGCATGGTGCACTAAACTATCAAGTAGTCATCATATTGAGCTAGCCAAACGTTCATAACGTCTGCATCTGCTCCTGCAATAGGTCCGTCTGTTGGGGAACGTTGCAGAAAACAAAAAATTTCCTACTCGTTTCACCAAGATCATCTAGGAGTTCATCTAGCAACGAGTGATTAGATGCATCTACATACCTTTGTAGATCGCGCACGGAAGTGTTCAAAAGAATGGTGATGATGTAGTCGTACTCGACGTGATCCAAATCACCGATGACCAGCGCCGAACGGACGGCACCTCCGCGTTCAACACACGTACGGAACAGCCACGTCTCCTCCTTCTTGATCCAGCAAGGGAGGGAGGAGAGGTTGAGGGAGATGGCACCAGCAGCAGCACGACGGTGTGGTGTTGATGGAGCTGCAGTACTCCGGCAGAGCTTCGCTAAGCACTATGGAGTTGGAGGAGGTGTTGGGGAGGGAGAAGGAGGCAACCAAAGGCCAAGGCGTTCAGGTATGAAGTCCCTCCTCTCCCCCACTATATATAGGGGTGCCAAGGGGGGGGGGTGGCCGGCCCTAGGAGATCCAATCTCCTAGGGGGTGCGGCGGCCAAGGGGGGTTTCCCTCCCCCCCCCAAGGCACCTAGGAGGTGCCTTACCCTCCTAGGACTCTTGCCCCCTTAAACCCTAGGCGCATGGGCCTATGTGGGGCTGGTGCCCTTGGCCCATTAGGCCAAGGCGCACCCCCTTACAGCCCATGTGGCCCCCCGGGACAGGTGGACCCACCCGGTGGACCCCCGGGACCCTTCCGGTGGTCCCGGTACAATACCGATAACCCCGAAACTTGTCCCGATGCCCGAAACAGGACTTCCCATATATAAATCTTTACCTCCGGACCATTCCGGAACTCCTCGTGACGTCCGGGATCTCATCCGGGACTCCGAACAACATTCGGGTTACTGCATATACATATCCCTACAACCCTAGCGTAACCGAACCTTAAGTGTGTAGACCCTACGGGTTCGGGAGACAAGCAGACATGACCGAGATGACTCTCCGGTCAATAACCAACAGCGGGATCTGGATACCCATGTTGGCTCCCACATGCTCCACGATGATCTCATCGGATGAACCACGATGTCGAGGATTCAATCAACCCCGTACGCTATTCCCTTTGTCTATCGATATGTTACTTGCCCGAGATTCAATCGTTGGTATCCCAATACCTCGTTCAATCTCGTTACCGGCAAGTCACTTTACTCGTACCGTAATGCATGATCCCGTGACCAGACACTTGGTCACTCTGAGCTCATTATGATGATGCATTACCGAGTGGGCCCAGTGATACCTCTCCGTCATACGGAGTGACAAATCCCAGTCTTGATCCATGTCACCCAACAGACACTTTCGGAGATACCCGTAGTCTACCTTTATAGTCACCCAGTTACGTTGTGACGTTTGGCATACCCAAAGCACTCCTACGGTATCCGGGAGTTACACGATCTCATGGTCTAAGGAAAAGATACTTGACATTGGAAAACTCTAGCAAACAAACTATACGATCTTGTGCTATGTTTAGGATTGGGTCTTGTCCATCACATCATTCTCCTAATGATGTGATCTCGTTATCAATGACATCCAGTGTCCATAGTCAGGAAACCATGACTATCTGTTGATCAACGAGCTAGTCAACTAGAGGCTCACTAGGGACATGTTGATGTCTGTTATTCACACATGTATTACGATTTCCGGATAACACAAGTATAGCATGAATAAAGACAATTATTATGAACAAGGAAATATAATAATAATGCTTTTATTATTGCCTCTAGGGCATATTTCCAACAGTCTCCCACTTGCACTAGAGTCAATAATCTAGTTACATTGTGATGAATCGAACACCCATGGAATTCTGGTGTTGATCATGTTTTGCTCTAGGGAGAGGTTTAGTCAACGGATCTGCTATATTCAGGTCCGTATGTACTTTACAAATCTCTATGTCTCCATCTTGAACATTTTCACGAATGGAGTTGAAGCGACGCTTGATGTGCCTTGTCTTCTTGTGAAACCTGGGCTCCTTGGCAAGTGCAATAGCTCCAGTGTTGTCACAGAAGAGCTTGATCGGCCCCGACGCATTGGGTATGACTCCTAGGTCGGTGATGAACTCCTTCACCCACATTGCTTCATGTGCTGCCTCCGAGGCTGCCATGTACTCCGCTTCACATGTAGATCCCGCCACGACGCTTTGCTTGCAACTGCACCAGCTTACTGCCCCACCATTCAAAATATACATGTATCCGGTTTGTGACTTAGAGTCATCCAGATCTGTGTCGAAGCTAGCATCGACGTAACCCTTTACGACGAGCTCTTCGTCACCTCCATAAACGAGAAACATTTCCTTAGTCCTTTTCAGGTACTTCAAGATATTCTTGACCGCTGTCTAGTGTTCCTTGCCGGGATTACTTTGGTACCTTCCTACCAAACTTACGGCAAGTTTTACATCAGGTCTGGTACACAGCATGTCATACATAATAGAACCTATGGCTGAGGCATAGGGGATGACGCTCATCTCTTCTATATCTTCTGCCGTGGTCGGACATTGAGCTGAGCTCAATTTCATACCTTGCAACACAGGCTAGAACCCCTTCTTGGATTGATCCATATTGAACTTCTTCAATATCTTATCAAGGTATGTGCTTTGTGAAAGACCTATGAGGCGTCTCGATCTATCTCTATAGATTTTGATGCCTAATATATAAGCAGCTTCTCCAAGGTCCTTCATTGAAAAACTTTTATTCAAGTAGGCCTTGATGCTGTCCAAGAGTTCTATATCATTTCCCATCAAAAGTATGTCATCTAAATATAATATGAGAAATGCTACAGAGCTCCCACTCACTTTCTTGTAAACGCAGGCTTCTCCATAAGTCTGTGTAAACCCAAACGCTTTGATCATCTCATCAAAGCGAATGTTCCAACTCCGAGATGCTTGCACCAGCCCATAAATCGAGCGTTGGAGCTTGCACACTTTGTCAGCATTCTTAGGATCGACAAAACCTTCCGGCTGCATCATATACAATTCTTCCTTAAGGAAACCATTAAGGAATGCCGTTTTGACGTCCATTTGCCATATTTCATAATCATAGAACGCGGCAATTGCTAACATGATTCGGACGGACTTCAGCTTCGCTACCGGTGAGAAAGTCTCATCGTAGTCAACCCCTTGAACTTGTCGATAACCCTTAGCGACAAGCCGAGCTTTATAGATGGTCACATTACCATCCGCATATGTCTTCTTCTTAAAGATCCATTTATTTTCTATGGCTCGCCGCTCAACGGGCAAGTCAGTCAAAGTCCATACTTTGTTTTCATACATGGATCCTATCTCAGATTTCATGGCTTCTAGCCATTTGTCGGAATCCGGGCCCGCCATCGCTTCTTCATAGTTCGAAGGTTCACCGTTGTCTAACAGCATGATTTCCAAGACAGGGTTGCCGTACCACTCTGGTGCGGAACGTGTACTTGTGGACCTTCGAATTTCAGTAGGAGCTTGATCAGAAGTATCTTGATCATTATCATTAACTTCCTCTCTAGTCGGTGCTGGCACCTCAGGAACATTTTCTTGAGTTGCGCCATTTTCCGGTTCAAGAGGCAATACTTCATCAAGCTCTACTTTCCTCCCACTTACTTCTTTCGAGAGAAACTCTTTCTCCAGAAAGGACCCATTCTTGGCAACAAAGATCTTGCCTTCGGATCTGAGGTAGAAGGTGTACCCAATAGTTTCTTTTGGGTATCCTATGAAGACGCATTTTTCCGATTTGGGTTCGAGCTTTTCAGGTTGAAGTTTCTTGACATAAGCATCGCATCCCCAAACTTTTAGAAACGACAGCTTAGGTTTCTTCCCAAACCATAATTCATACGGTGTCGTCTCAACAGATTTCGACGGAGCCCTATTTAAAGTGAATGCGGCAGTCTCTAAAGCATAGCCCCAAAAAGAAAGCGGTAAATCGGTAAGAGACATCATAGATCGCACCATATCTAACAGAGTGCGATTACGACGTTCGGACACACCATTACGCTGAGGTGTTCCAGGCGGCGTGAGTTGTGAAACTATTCCACATTTTCTTAAGTGTGCCCCAAACTCGTGACTCAAGTATTCTCCTCCACGATCTGATCGCAGAAACTTGATTTTCCTGTCACGTTGATTTTCAACCTCACTCTGAAATTCCTTGAACTTTTCAAAGGTTTCAGATTTGTGTTTCATTAAGTAGATATACCCATACCTACTTAAATCATCAGTGAGGGTGAGAACATAACGATAGCCACCGCGAGCCTCAACACTCATTGGACCGCACACATCGGTATGTATGATTTCCAATAAGTCGGTTGCTCGCTCCATTGTTCTTGAGAATGGAGTCTTGGTCATTTTACCCATAAGGCATGGTTCGCACGTGTCAAATGATTCATAATCAAGAGACTCTAAAAGTCCATCAGCATGGAGCTTCTTCATGCGTTTGACACCTATGTGACCAAGGCGGCAGTGCCACAAGTATGTGGGACTATCATTATCAACTTTACTTCTTTTGGTACTCACATTATGAATATGTGTAGCATCACGTTCGAGATTCATAAAGAATAAACCATTCACCATAGGAGCATGACCATAAAACATATCTCTCATAAAAATGGAACAACCATTATTCTCAGATTTAAAAGAGTAGCCATCTCGAATTAAACGAGATCCCGATACAATGTTCATGCTCAAAGCTGGCACTAAATAACAATTATTAAGGTTTAAAACTAATCCCGAAGGGAGATGCAGAGGTAGCGTGCCGACGGCGATCACATTGACCTTGGAACCATTCCCAACGCGCATCGTCACCTCGTCCTTTGCCAGTTTCCGTTTATTCCATAGCCCCTGCTTTGAGTTACAAATGTGAGCAACTGCACTGGTATCAAATACCCAGGAGCCACTACGGGCACTAGTAAGGTACACATCAATTACATGTATATCACATATACCTTTTGTTTTGCCGGCCTTCTTATCCGCTAAGTACTTAGGGCAGTTCCGCTTCCAGTGACCGCTTCCCTTGCAATAAAAACACTCAGTCTCGGGCTTTGGTCCATTCTTTGGCTTCTTCCCGGCAGCTTGCTTGCCGGGCGCGGCAACCTCCTTGCCGTCCTTCTTGAAGTTCTTTTTACCCTTGCCTTTCTTGAACTTAGTGGTTTTATTGACCATCAACACTTGATGTTCCTTCCTGACTTCTACCTCTGCTGATTTCAGCATAGCAAATACTTCAGGAATGGTCTTTTCCATCCCCTGCATATTGAAGTTCATCACAAAGCTCGTGTAGCTTGGTGGAAGCGACTGGAGGATTCTGTCAATGACCGCATCATCCGGGAGATTAACTCCCAGCTGAGTCAAGCGGTTATGCAACCCAGACATAGTGAGTATGTGCTCACTGACAGAACTGTTCTCCTCCATCTTACAGCTGAAGAATTTGTCGGAGACTTCATATCTCTCGACCCGGGCATGAGCTTGGAAAACCATTTTCAGCTCTTCGAACATCTCATATGCTCCATGTCTCTCAAAACGCTTTTGGAGCCCCGGCTCTAGGCTGTAAAGCATGCCGCACTGAACGAGGGAGTAGTCATCGAAACGTGCCTGCCAAGCGTTCATAACATCTTGTTCCGCAGGGAGAACGGGTGCGTCACCAAACGGTGCTTGTAGGACATAATCTTTCTTGGCAGCTATGAGGATGATCCTCAGGTTCCGGACCCAGTCCGTATAGTTGCTGCCATCGTCTTTCAGCTTAGTTTTCTCTAGGAACGCGTTGAAGTTGAGCACTACGTTGGCCATTTGATCTACAAGACATATTGCAAAGATTTTAGACTAAGTTCATGATAATTAAGTTCAACTAATCAAATTATTAGTGAACTCCCACTTAGATTAGACATCCCTCTAGTCATCTAAGTATTACATGATCCGAGTTAAACTAGACCGTGTCCGATCATCACGTGAGACGGACTAGTCAACATCGGTGAACATCTTCATGTTGATCGTATCTTCTATACGACTCATGCTCAACCTTTCGGTCTTCCGTGTTCCGAGGCCATGTCTGTACATGCTAGGCTCGTCAAGTCAACCTAAGTGTTTGCATGTGTAAATCTGTCTTACACCCGTTGTATGTGAACGTCTGAATAAAACACCCGATCATCACGTGGTGTTTTGAAACAGCGAACTGTCGCAACGGTGCACAGTTAGGGGGAACACTTCTTGAATTTATTGTGAGGGATCATCTTATTTACTACCGTCGTTCTAAGTAAACAAGATGCAAAACATGATAAACATCACATGCAATCAAATAATAAACGTGACATGATATGGCCAATATCACACAGCTCCTTTGATCTCCATCTTGGGGCTCCATGATCATCTTGTCACCGGCTAGACACCATGATCTCCATCATCATGATCTCCATCATCGTGTCTCCATGAAGTTGCTCGCCAATTATTACTTCTACTACTATGGCTAACGCGTTTAGCAATAAAGTAAAGTAATTACATGGTGTTTCTTGATGACACGCAGGTCATATAAAAGAATAAAGACAACTCCTATGGCTCCTGCCGGTTGTCATACTCATCGACATGCAAGTCGTGATTCCTATTACAATAGCATGAACATCTCATACATCACATATAGATCATTCATCATTCATCACAACTTTGGCCATATCATATCACAAACCACTTGCTGCAAAAACAAGTTAGACGTCCTCTAATTGTTGTTGCAAGTTTTACGTGGCTGAATTAGGGTTCTAGCAAGAACGTTTTCTTACCTACGTTAAAGCCACAACGTGATTTGTCAACTTCTATTTACCCTTCATAAGGACCCTGTTCATCGATTCCGCTCCAACTAAAGTAGGAGAGACAGACACCCGCCAGCCACCTTATGCAACTAGTGCATGTTAGTCGGTGGAACCGGTCTCACGTAAGCGTACGTGTAAGGTTGGTCCGGGCCGCTTCATCCCACAATACCGCTGAAGCAAGAAAGGACTAGTAACGGCAAGAAAGTTGACAAATCTACACCCACAACAAATTGTGTTCTACTCGCGCAAGAAGAACTACGCATAGACCTAGCTCATGATGCCACTGTTGGGGAACGTTGCAGAAAACAAAAATTTCCTACTCGTTTCACCAAGATCATCTAGGAGTTCATCTAGCAACGAGTGATTAGATGCATCTACATACCTTTGTAGATCGCGCACGGAAGCGTTCAAAAGAACGGTGATGATGTAGTCGTACTCGACGTGATCCAAATCACCGATGACCAGCGCCGAACGGACGGCACCTCCGCGTTCAACACACGTACGGAACAGCCACGTCTCCTCCTTCTTGATCCAGCAAGGGAGGGAGGAGAGGTTGAGGGAGATGGCACCAGCAGCAGCACGACGGCGTGGTGTTGATGGAGCTGCAGTACTCCGGCAGAGCTTCGCTAAGCACTATGGAGTTGGAGGAGGTGTTGGGGAGGGAGAAGGAGGCAACCAAAGGCCAAGGCGTTCAGGTATGAAGTCCCTCCTCTCCCCCACTATATATAGGGGTGCCAAGGGGGGGTGGCCGGCCCTAGGAGATCCAATCTCCTAGGGGGTGCGGCGGCCAAGGGGGGTTTCCCTCCCCCCCAAGGCACCTAGGAGGTGCCTTACCCTCCTAGGACTCTTGCCCCCTTAAACCCTAGGCGCATGGGCCTATGTGGGGCTGGTTCCCTTGGCCCATTAGGCCAAGGCGCACCCCCTTACAGCCCATGTGGCCCCCCGGGACAGGTGGACCCACCCGGTGGACCCCCGGGACCCTTCCGGTGGTCCCGGTACAATACCGATAACCCCGAAACTTGTCCCGATGCCCGAAACAGGACTTCCCATATATAAATCTTTACTTCCGGACCATTCCGGAACTCCTCGTGACGTCCGGGATCTCATCCGGGACTTCGAACAACATTCGGGTTACTGCATATACATATCCCTACAACCCTAGCGTAACCGAACCTTAAGTGTGTAGACCCTACGGGTTCGGGAGACAAGCAGACATGACCGAGACGACTCTCCGGTCAATAACCAACAGCGGGATCTGGATACCCATGTTGGCTCCCGCATGCTCCACGATGATCTCATCGGATGAACCACGATGTCGAGGATTCAATCAACCCCGTACGCTATTCCCTTTGTCTATCGATATGTTACTTGCCCGAGATTCGATCGTTGGTATCCCAATACCTCGTTCAATCTCGTTACCGGCAAGTCACTTTACTCGTACCGTAATGCATGATCCCATGACCAGACACTTGGTCACTCTGAGCTCATTATGATGATGCATTACCGAGTGGGCCCAGTGATACCTCTCCGTCATACGGAGTGACAAATCCCAGTCTTGATCCACGTCACCCAACAGACACTTTCGGAGATACCCGTAGTCTACCTTTATAGTCACCCAGTTACGTTGTGATGTTTGGCATACCCAAAGCACTCCTACGGTATCCGGGAGTTACACGATCTCATGGTCTAAGGAAAAGATACTTGACATTGGAAAACTCTAGCAAACGAACTATACGATCTTGTGCTATGTTTAGGATTGGGTCTTGTCCATCACATCATTCTCCTAATGATGTGATCTCGTTATCAATGACATCCAGTGTCCATAGTCAGGAAACCATGACTATCTGTTGATCAACGAGCTAGTCAACTAGAGGCTCACTAGGGACATGTTGATGTCTGTTATTCACACATGTATTACGATTTCCGGATAACACAATTATAGCATGAATAAAGACAATTATCATGAACAAGGAAATATAATAATAATGCTTTTATTATTGCCTCTAGGGCATATTTCCAACACCGTCACCTAGCGGAGCATCAAGGACATAATTCTTCTGCGCAGCAAATGAGGACAATCCTCAGATCACGTATCCAATCTGCATTATTGCTACTAACATCTTTCAACACAGTTTTCTCTAGGAACATAATAAAATTAAACATATGAAAGCAACAACGCGAGCTATTGATCTACAACATAATTTGCAAAATACTACTAGGACTAAGTTCAGATAAATTAAAGTTCAATTAATCATATTACTTAAGAACTCCCACTTAGATAGACATCTCTCTAATCATCTAAGTGATCACGTGATCCAAATCAACTAAACCATAACCGATCATCACGTGAAATGGAGTAGTTTTCAATGGTGAACATCATTATGTTGATCATATCTACTATATGATTCACGCTCGACCTTTCGGTCTCAGTGTTCCGGGGCCATATCTGCATATGCTAGGCTCGTCAAGTTTAACCTGAGTATTCTGCGTGTGCAAAACTGGCTTGCACCCGTTATAGAAGGACGTAGAGGTTATCACACCCGATCATCACGTGGTGTCTAGGCACGACGAACTTTGGCAACAACGCATACTCAGGGAGAACACTTTTATCTTGAAATTTAGTGAGAGATCATCTTATAATGCTACCATCAATCAAAGCAAGATAAGATGCATAAAAGATAAACATCACATGCAATCAATATAAGTGATATGATATGGCCATCAGCATCTTGTGTTTGTGATCTCCATCTCTGAAGCACCGTCATGATCACCATCGTCACCGGCGCAACACCTTGATCTCCATCGTAGCATCGTTGTCGTCTTCGCCAACTATTGCTTGTACGACTATTGCTACCGCTTAGTGATAAAGTAAACCAATTACAGGGCGATTGCATTGCATACGATAAAGCGACAAGCATATGGCTCCTGCCAGTTGCCGATAACTCGGTTACAAAACATGATCATCTCATACAATAAAATATAGCATCATGTCTTGACCATATCACATCACATCAAGCCCTGCAAAAACAAGTTAGACGTCTTCTACTTTGTTGTTGCATGTTTTACGTGGCTGCTACGGGCTTAACAAGAACTGTTCTTACCTACGCATCAAAACCACAACGATAGTTCGTCAAGTTAGTGCTGTTTTAACCTTCTCAAGGACCGGGCGTAGCCACACTCGGTTCAACTAAAGTTGGAGAAACTGACACCCGCCAGCCACCTGTGTGCAAAACTCGTCGGTAGAACTAGTGTCGCGTAAGCGTACGCATAATGTCGGTCCGGGCCGCTTCATCCAACAATACCGCCGAACCAAAGTATGACATGATGGTAAGCAGTATGACTTGTATCACCCACAACTCACTTGTGTTCTACTCGTGCATATAACATCAACGCATAAAACCTAGGCTCTGATACCACTAATGGGGAAGATAGTAATTTCAAAAAAAAATCCTACACACACGCAAGATCATGGTGATGCATAGCTACGAGAGGGGAGAGTGTTGTCCACGTACCCTCGTAGACCGAAAGCGGAAGCGTTAGCACAACGTGGTTGATGTAGTCATACGTCTTCACGGCCTGACCGATCAAGCACCAAAAGCACGACACCTCCGAGTTCTTGCACACGTTCAGCTCGATGACGCCCCTCGAACTCCGATCTAGCCGAGTGTCGAGGGAGAGTTCCATCAGCACGATGGCGTGGTGACGATGATGATGTTCTACCGACGCAGGGCTTCGCCCAAGAATCGCTACGATATTATCGAGGAGGACTATGGTGGAGGGGGGCACCGCACACGGCTAAGAGATCAATGATCAATTGTTGTGTCTCCAAGGGGTGCCCCTCTCCCCGTATATAAAGGAGTGGAGGAGGGGGAGGGCCGGCCCTCTCTATGGCGCACCCTAGGGGAGTCCAACTCCCACCGGGAGTATGATTCCCTCTTTCCTAGTAGAACTAGGAGCCCTTCCAAGTAGTGGGAGTAGGAGAGAAGGAAAGGGAAAAGAGAAGAGAAGGAAGGAGGGGGCACCGCCCCTCCCCCTAGTCCAATTCGGACTAAGCCTTGGGGGGCGCGCAGCCTCCCCTCTCTCTTTTCCCTAAATCCCAATAAGGCCCATATACTCCCCGGCGAATTCCCGTAAGTCTCCGGTACTCCGAAAAATAACTGAATCACTCGGAACCTTTCCGAAGTCCGAATATAGTCGTCCAATATATCGATCTTTACATCTCGACCATTTCGAGACTCCTCATCATGTCCCCGATCTCATCCGGGACTCCGAACTACCTTTGGTACATCAAAACACATAAACTCATAATATAACCGTCATCGAACTTTAAGCGTGCGGACCATACGGTTTCAACAACTATGTAGACATGACCGAGACACGTCTCCGGTCAATAACCAATAGCGGAACCTGGATGCTCATATTGGCTCCCACATATTCTATGAAGATCTTTATCGGTTAAACCGCATAACAACATACGTTGTTGCCTTTGTCATCGGTATGTTACTTGCCCGAGATTCGATCGTCGGTATCTCAATATCTAGTTCAATCTCATTACCGGCAAGTCTCTTTACTCGTTTCCTAATACATCATCCTGCAACTAACTCATTAGTTACAATGCTTGTAAGGCTTATAGTGATGTGCATTACCGAGTGGGCCTAGAGATACCTCTCCGACAATCGGAGTGACAAATCCTAATCTCGAAATACGCCAACCCAACAAGTACCTTCGGAGACACCTGTAGAGCACCTTTATAATCACTCAGTTACGTTGTGATGTTTGGTAGCACACAAAGTGTTCCTCCGATAAATGGGAGTTGCATAATCTCATAGTTATAGGAACATGTATAAGTCATGAAGAAAGCAATAGAAAGATACTAAACGATCAAGTGCTAAGCTAACAGAATGGGTCAAGTCAATCACATCATTCTCCTAATGATGTGATCCCATTAATCAAATGACAACTCATGTCTATGGTTTGGAAACTTAACCATCTTTGGTTAACGGGCTAGTCAAGTAGAGACATACTAGTGACACTATGTTTGTCTATGTATTCACACATGTATTATGTTTCTAGTTAATACAATTCTAGCATGAATAATAAACATTTATCATGAAATAAGAAAATAAATAATAACTTTATTATTGCCTCTAGGGCATATTTCCTTCAGTCTATGTGTTGTAGCACGACTAGGTTTGCTCTTTCAAAGTCGGCGAGTCAACCCTCGAAGTCGACATGCATTTTGCGGCGACCCTCACGGTGACCCCATCTAGCGAGCTTGCCGAGGTGCCTGTTGATGGGCAGACCAATGGGGTCCTCGATGCCTAGATAATTCGTGCAGTAGGAGATGCACTCTTCAGTCAGAAAGCCCCTGGCTATGCTTCCCTCTGGACGTGACATGTTGCGAACGTATCCTTTGATGACACCATTCATCCTTTCGAACGGCATCATGCTGTGCAGGAACGTCGGCCCGAGTTGGATGATATCCTCCACGATATGGACCAGCAGATGCACTATAACATCGAAGAATGTGGGCAGGAAGTACATCTCAAGATCACATAGTATCACCACGATCTCTTCCTGTAGCCTTCTGAGTTGCCTCACGCCAACCGACTTTCGAGAGATGACGTCGAAAAAGTTGCATAGGCCAAATAGCATTTCACGGACGTGCGCGTCCATGATCCCACAGATTGCAACTGGAAGTATCTGCGTCATCAGCACGTGACAGTCGTGAGACTTCATCCCGCTGAACTTCTGCTTCGCTGAGTCTAGGTATCTGCTTATCTTCCCCGCGTAACCGTAAGGAAGTTTTACTCCTACGAGGCAGGTGAAAAACTGCTCGATCTCCTCCTGACTTAGAGTGAAGCACGCGGGAGGGAAGTCATTTCCGATCTTCTTGGCCTTTTTGCCTTTGCCACGACTTTCCGTGTCCTTCGCCTCATCATCATTATTAGCGTGAAGCTCCTCCCTGATGCTCATTGATTTCAAGTCTGCCCTTGCTTTCGGCCCATCTTTGGTCCTCTCTGGCATGTTGAGCAGGGTACCAAGCAGACTCTCGCACACGTTCTTCGTGATATGCATGACATCAAGGTTGTGAGGCACAGGGAGGATCTTCCAGTATGACAAGACCCAGAAAATAGACCTCGTTTTCCATACCTTCAGCAGCGGCTTTGGCACCTTTCGCTTCTTTCCCGGCTCCGGGCACTCTTTCCAATTTTTCAACAGCTCATCTATTTCCTCGCCGCTCCTCATACGCGGGCGTCTTCGGGGTTCGGTTTTACCATCGAACAGATCCTTGCATTTTCTCCATGATTCATCGTCGCGAAGCCACCTTCGATGTTCCATGAACATGGTTTTCGAATACCCGGGATCTCAGTCTAGCTGGCGATACGTTGTGTCATCCATGCACCTGACGCATCCAGAAAATCCGTGGACCACCTGCCCCGCGACATATCCGTAACTGAGATAGTCGTGCACCGTCGTGAGCAGTGCGGCTCTCATAGGGAAATATTCTTTCTCTGCGGCGTCCCACGTATTGGCTGGCATTTTCCACAGCGTGTCTAGCTCCTCTTTCAGCAGCCCCCGATACAGATTGATGTCGTTCCCTGGTTGTTTCGGCCCTTCAATTAGCATACTCATGTGAATGTACTTCCTCTTCATGCACAACCAAGGGGGAAGGTTGTACATCCACACAAACACAGGCGAGGTGCTATGTGTGCTTCTCTGGCTACCAAACAGATTGACTCCATCGGTGCTCACGCCCAGCACGATGTTCCTTGGATCGTCCCCAAATTCTGGGTGTTCGAAGTTCAACGCTTGCCACCGGCTCGCATCCTTAGGGTGACTCAGCATCTTGTCTTTTTTATTTATCTCCGGATCATTTCCGTCATCTTATCGCTTCTTCTCCTCCCTATCCGCATGCCAACGCAGGAGCTTTGCTACCTTAGGGTCCGTGAAATACCGTTGCAGACGAGGAGTGATCGGAAATTACCACACCACTTTTCGAGGAGCTTTCTTCCTCTTCTTGTATCGAGTGACGCCGCACACCGGACATATGGTAGACTCCGCGTGCTTGTCCCGATAAATGATGCAATTGTTCATGCACACATGGTATTTGACGTGCGGTAAATCCAGAGGACACACGATTTTCTTCGCCTCCTCGAAACTAGTCAGGCACTTGTTCCCCTTGGGAAGACATTCATGCCAGAATGACATGTTCTCGTCGAAGCATGCGTTGGTCATTTTGTGTTTTACCTTCATCTCCAGAACCATGAGCGTTACTTTTAGGCGGGTATCCTCGGGCCTGCATCCTTCATACAATGGAGTAACCGCGTCTATCTCCAGTTGATCCAGCTTGGCTTTCTCTTATCTCTTGCGTTATCCGTCGGCTTGAGAATCAGCTCTTGAATATGAGGGTCCTGCACCCATCCCATCGATGGTCCATCGTCGTCTGCTCCGGCATCTTCATCTTCATGATCATGCCCTTCATTTGCTCCTGCATCTTCCTCGTCATCATGTCCGGCATCTTCTACATGATGACTGTGTACTGCATCTACTTCGTGATCATGTCCTGGAGATTCTTCATCTTCTCGCCCGCCCTCGCCGTGGTTGCCTTGCTGCCCTTCCTCATTTCTTGCCCGGCCCCCATGGACGACTTCATAATCATATTCATCACCTTGCCACCGATAGCCATCCATGAAACCACGCAAGAGCATGTGGTCCCGCACCTGTACGAAATCCGGGTCCATAAGGTTCTTCAGCTTGCATCTTCGACGTAGACATCTTATCTCCGTCTCGTTCTTTTAAAGCATCTCGGCCTTCGCGGAGCTCAAAAACCTATTCACGATGCCTTCGGTCATCGTGCAGACCATGGTCGCCTGCGGGGTAGAGAAAAACGATATTTTAGAACCAAAAAAAAAAATTGACATGACTTTGCCTAAAAATAGGACCAAAAAGAATGCATAGTGTCAAATTCTCGCCGAAAAGGAAATGAATCAACATTCCAGCAAAATATTGGCAACTATCGCATTTCAAATACCGGTACCTGCAAACACAAACATATGCAACACCACAAACATATGCAACACCATAAACATACGTAGATCTAGGCCATAAAAAGTGCATGTGCATGTTGTTGGAGGGAGAAAAAAGTAGATCTACAACATAAAGAAAGCCTTCCCCTTACTTACCTATTAAAAAAAGGAAATTTAACCACTTAATTTGGGTGAATCTATGGTGCAAATGAGGTGAGGAGGAGGAGGCACCCGAGACAAGCTTGGAGGAGGTGGAGAGAATGAAGTGGGGAAAATGAGTGTGGTAGGTGGTTGTCCAAAATATCTAGCTACTCTCAGGTTACCAATGACGCACCACCTAAAAATGCGCCATTAGTAACCCTGGTTACTAATGGCGCACCTGTTACGTGGTGCGTCATTACTAGTTTTACAAAAAAATAAAAAAATAATTTTTAATAGTGGCTCACCGTGGTTGTGGTGCACTATACCCTGGTGCGCCATTACTAGTTTTAAAAAAAAAGTAAATAAAAAATTTATCAGTAGTGGCGCAGAGAGTGTGGTGCGCTACTACTAGTTAAAACTAGTAATGGCATACTATACCCTGATGCGCCATTACTAGTTTTGGAAAAAAATTTGTTAGTAGTGGCGCACCGAGGGTGTGGTGCGCCATTAGTGATATGGACATTAATGGCGTACCTACACATGGTGCGCCAGTGCTATATAGCAGTGGCGCACCACATTTGTGGTGCGTCATTAATATCCATATTAATTAGCTATAACCCTTTTTCTAGTAGTGCTAGTATGTGGTGCTACTTCTAAGGGTCATATCTCTGTCTCATGTCTTTCGAAGTGCTATATTGTGTTTTCTTGTAGTTATCTACTAATATTATCTCTACTCATTTTTTTGTGGATTGTCATTTTTTCTTTTTTGCAACTTTCTACTGCGTACTTTTCTATATGATCTTTTTACTAGTTGTCTATTACACCTTTTGTCAATTTCTACCGCATCTTCTACTGGTGTCTACTACACTTTCTTGCAACATTATATTGCATATTGTTCCCTACTGCATTTTCTATGTTTATCTACTACACCTCTGCCTACTCTTAATTAAGTGTTTAATTTCCACTAGTTAATAAACTTGTATACATTCACTAACTAAGAAGTTGCTCCAGAATTGCACGATTATGTAGTTTATACTGCTCTTGCCTCCAAACACACAATGTAGAAGAGTTAGCAAGGTCTTATATGGCCTTGCCACTCGGACATTCCCAGGACATCCCCGCTCCCAGTTGTACTAGCACCCACAACAAAGTCCAGAACATATGCTTCTACGTGTTGAAACTAGCGACATCCTAGGAAATTTGATGTATTCAACAAACATCAAAGTTTGATTTTGGTTGGATCTGGCATCAACAACTTACTGGTCCATTTGGTCTTTCTAATGGAATTCTTCCTAATGCCCTCCCTTTCTCAAAATCATCAACATTCGTATTGATAGCAAGCCCATACATATTCTCCAATCATGAATTTACAATTTATTGGTCCTCTAGCTGGACTATCTATCTTTTTAGTGACATGATCAACAATACCTATATATTGATATTAAAATTGTGATGTGGAAAGTGTGGACACTTCAAAGCATGAACATGTGAGAGTACTAATGAAAGAGGTGTATATATATGGCCGGGTTAGGTTGGTCGAGTTATAGAACTTCAGATTTAGGAGGCGTGGGGTCCACAAGCCCCTCAGTAGGAATTTGTTTGAAGAGAGAAGCATTTCAGGCGCGAGGTTTTTGGAGTGAAGGTAAAAAGTATACCAACTACATTATGTTGTGCGGTGTGTTAGAGCTAATCCAAATGTTCATCATTTGTAGTGTTTTTTTTTCTTTTGGAAAACAACAGGACTCTACTGCATGTTTTTTTTATTAATGTTCAAATAAATAATACAAGGTTCAAAGAACAAATAAAAACAAAGGAAAAGAAAGCTATACAGGTATAATAAATATACAACAACAAGGCAAAGCTCTATCTAAAAGCCTTAACCCAATTCTCATAGTTGTTGTATTCCTGTCGTTTGGCTCTGAAGATGATCCACTTTAGTTCCTTAAATCTTTTTCTGCATGCATAGACAGTAGGAGGAATGCCTTTAAAGATAGTCATTTCAAGTGTTCCAAATAGCCCAAGCAGCTAGGATGATAATTTCCAAGGAAAATAAACATTAAGCAACTGCTTGAGGTATTCATTTGTAGTTGATGCAAAGCAAAACAGAACGTGTTGGTCAAGGATGATTAATTGTGTTGCCCAGTACTGTAGAACAGTGGCGAAGCTACATTTCAGGCCAGAGGAGCCGCCGCCCCCCGACGTGGAGGCTCTCATCTGAGCTCCTTGTTGTCGTAGGTGTTTTTTTTTTCTATTTCTTTTGCTGACTACAACTCGTGTGGCACTGGAGCTAAAGAAGGCGTTGACACGAAAGAGGCGTTGTACTAGTACACATGCATGACTGATCAACATATACTCAAGGGACCAGAGCGGCAGAGTAGTACGTATAACATTGCTTATGTATGTTAAAGCTACATACTACGTACATATATACCTACCTACCCTGCTTTGGCTAAGAAGGAATACAACAAACATTCAAAGAGAAACAAGCCTAACAAAGAGTTGTAGTGAATATTTACTCTACAGCAGCAAATGTTATGAAATAAGCTACTCCCTCCGATCCATATCAATTGATGTTGATCTAGTATAAAGTTATAGTACTAGACCAACGTCAATTAATATGGACCAAAAGAAGAAAAGGGGAGGGTCAATTTGGTGCTCAAGCTCAGCTGCACCCTAAATCTGAGCCTTTGGTATGAGCCACAGTTGACCGGTGAGTTTCTCTAGCCCGACTGTCGTCCTAGATCTGCGTGCTTCCATGGATTCACCATCTCTCCGCCTTGGAAGCTTACTCTGGCGCGGCTTGAAGGTTTCCACTGAGGGATGAGTACGCGGCCAGCTTTTCCGGTGGTGCCTCTAGTGCCGCCGCCGCGGGAGGAAGCACCGGCTTTGCCGGCGTTTTCTACTTGTGGCTCCGGCTGCGCACAACGATTGGGGGACTGCAGCCCAGGAGGTCTGCACAGTGCGCAATCGACAGGGAACGTGGTTTTGGGAAGCGCCTGGGTGGACTTAAAAGGTCATGCAGTCATAGTTTCGTTTTAGCTGAGCATGCCCAAAATATTTTTTAGACTTGCGAAATCGTACGATTTGATAGCTGATTTAGCACTTGTCCATTGTATCTGCCTCATGTTCCGTGGTTCTAGTGCAGCCTGAATGATGTAAGTAGGTGATCTACTAAAATGTGAAGATTCAGGAGATGTGTAAACAAATAGTGCTTCCTGGTTAATTCAGGTTGCGCCTTGGTAGTGCTAGTGCACCTCCTGAAAGGACACCGTGATTCAGGTTGTTCGTGGGTAGTGCACCTCGTGATAGGAGCCTACTAAGACTGTGATGAAACCAGAACCTGGTTTGAGTTTTGACTCATTGGGTGAGGCGTACGACTTTTAGGTTGACTTTGGCATATGAGACGGGAAGAGCCGGCTAAATGCCGACCGGACCAAGTCCATGCGGAAGGTCGTGTGCGGCTGTTCGGTAAGATCTTCCGTAGAGAACGGCGTTTCGGTGCCCGGGTGCATCTGCACCCGGTTAAAAAAACGTAAAAAATTCAGAAAAATTCTAAAAATTCTAAAAAAAAATTGGGTGATAGACAATTTGATGCGTGAGGTACACTTCAATTTTCAAAACATTTGGACTTCTGTGCAGCTCTCAGCAAAAAAGACAAATCAGACTAGAACAGTATATGAACAGTACATATTTTTACAGACCTCCGATTTGTCTTTTTTGCTGAGAGCTGCACAGAAGTCCAAATGTTTTGAAAATTGGAGCGTACCTCACGCATCAAATTGTCCACCACCCAATTTTTTTTGGAATTTTTTGAATTTTTCTTGTATTTATTTTGATTTTTTTCGTGAGCACAGGTGCAGATGAGCTCGGGCTTAGATTCGAATTTTCCCTTCTCGTATGCATGCCTTTTAGTCTTTTTCTTGGGGTGAAGAACCATTTTCAGAGCATTATATTGGCTGGTGTGTTTGATGAGGGACGAGCAAGCAAAAGGTTTTGAGTCGGTGTTTGCAGAATTTTTGATGATGGGTGGCCCGGCTCTGAAAACAATACTCACCAGTTGTGCACTCTACATGTTCCTAAAAAAAAGTTGCGCACTCTACATATTTTGTTAAGTAGTATTTTTAGTTCTGATTGGCTTGCATTTTCATATTGCTTAGTAGTTGTGGTGACAATCTTTGCAGATCAGAAGTTCAGAACAGAGCTGTGGAGATGGCAAAGCTGACCCGGATTAAATCCGTAAGATGGACTTCAAGCTAATGAGATACAGTACAAGATTGAGTGGCTAAAAAAGGTAAACCCATAGATCTCCCATATGGCCATTCAGTCTGGATGCCCTCACATCGACGTAGTTATGTTGCAAATACTTAATTTCAGTTTTATGTTCCCGGTGTACTGCATGGATTGTTGGTCCTTGTACATCCTGGACACAGAGAAGAAGATCTTCAGGGTGTTGGACCCGACTGAGACACACCCCAGTGACGAGATGGAAACGAAACACAGTGCCTTTGCAAAGAGATCCCAACGTCGATACTGACAATGCTTCAACGACATATTCGGTGGATGATTAGTTGATGTGGATGGATGGACTTATGTCTATCCGTTGGTGGCCCATCGCGGTCCTCGTACAAGGTGAGTGAATGCCAAGCGCCCCCCCCCCCCCCCCCTACATCTTGTGATGAACATAGGTTACAGTAATATGTGGTCTCATTTGTGTGCGCAGATATTGTTTTATCACCTGCGGAAAAGTCTCGAATATGAGATCGTGACTATGAGAGAGTATCAGGGTGACCTGCCAAGTTTCCTGTGCCTCGAAATCGTGGACTGAGGGGATGAAGTCAGAATAGTTGCAGGGCGGCCCTATCTTTTGACCCTGTTGCTCGTGTGTTCCCTAGTGTAGTTTGTCACTTTTGGTTTTCGCGCCTGCGAATTTGTAAAACCCAAGTGTGTGTTCTCTGGACAATGGATTTGAATGTGTATTGTTGGACGTAAAGTGCTAGTGGAATGTTGAAGTTACAGCATTTCCCTGAAACTTCCATGAAATGTTTGAAGTCGGACCTAAAGTGCCAGCGGATATAAAAGGATGGCTAGTGTTGTGTCAGGCAGTTTGTGAGTTGCAGATGGAACATGATGGCTCAGTATTAGAGCTGAGCCGCGGGGGACTGGTTGTTCCGGCCGGACGGCGAGGACGCCTACCGCAATAAATGAGCCAGGGCCCACATCATTTCTATATCACATACAGTGAGAATATCAGATGGAATACGAGTTGTGACGCGAATCCACATGTGACTGGGCAGCTAAGATATTAGGTTCAGATGAGCCTGAGCTCAGAAACGAATTTTCCTCAAAAGGGAGGAGTACTATGTTTTGTGAAATGAAGAATAGTAAGAAGACGTGGAGTTTCGGTGCTCGGGCGCAGCTGTACCTGAAATCTCAGGCGCAGCTGTACCTGAAATCCCGCTCGTTGGTTGTCGTCTGGGGATTCCCATAATGTCGTCTGACAAGTCTGCAGCGATGCGTTAGTAATTCCGTATACGGCGTGGCAGCGTATGGTACAGTGCCTGGGCGCGGACCCGAATCATAGGTGTGGGCGAACGTCCCGTGTGCTTAGAGCAAGTACAATAGAGCTGAGTCAGCTGGCTATAAAAAATAAACTAGTATATTCTTACTTAGTTGGAGGAAAGAGAAGAAGAGAGAGAAGGAAAGCGGGCTCTTGGTGAAGAGCCAGCTCTAGCACGTGCTCCTAGGCACTTTGTGAGAGTGAAAGGTGGGCCATATAATAAAAAAATAGTACACTCTTCTAATCAACTATTGTACATATTGGCTATAAAATGGGCTATAGATGACATGGCAATGGCTTATAGCCAGCAGTTGGCTATACTATTAACCATGCTCTTATAATTCTGGTCCGTTGACCAGATAGTTTACCTGTAGGCTGAGCCGTGGAGCATGGGTTTGGCTCAGGATCGCGTGTCTCGACGGCGTGTGTGACAGACGATTGTGGGGCCGCAGTTATGGAGAGGCAGCTGCCGACAACTGAACCCCGCAAACCCTTCCTCTCGGCGGTTCTCGAAACCAGCCACCGCCGCGGGGCACCTATATAATCCATCCCCATTGCCATTGAAGGTTGTTGCGGTAAGCGGCAATGGAGGACGCTGGCCTGGACTTCCTGCTGGACGCGGTCGACAGGTAAGAGAACTGTGCCCAAATTCGAGATCTATCTTTTTTTTTGGCGGCGAGGAGGATACTGGTCGACGCCTGAATATTTGGTGCTCCTCAGCATCTTGGACATGTATTTGCAGATTTCCCCTCTGTAAAGACTTTGCGGATTGCTTGGAGCACTGTAAGACAATAAGTTTTTGGAAAACAGCGCAACCCTCTAGGGGTGGCTTATCTCATATATATAATGGATCTGTTACAATACGTACAATATACGTATACAAGTACAGAAGCTATACATAGTCTAACACCCTCCCTCAATCTTAGCCACTTTCTAAAGAACTGAGAAGGGTAAGATTGGGCCTACAAGCCTCAAACTGCGGCAGAGGTAAAGGCTTAGTGAAGATGTCTGCAAGTTGATCCTTAGATGAGATAAACTTGATCTGGAGCTGCTTCTGCGACACACGTTCCCGTACAAAGTTATAGTCAACTTCAATGTGTTTCGTTCGGGCATGAAATACCGGATTTGCAGAAAGGTATGTAGCACCAATGTTATCACACCAAAGGATAGGAGGCTATGGTTGGGACAAACCTAACTCCTGAAGCAAAGACTGCACCCAAATAATCTCTGCAGTAGCATTAGCCACAGCCTTGTACTCAGCTTCAGTACTGCTACGTGACATAGTAGCCTGTTTCCGAGCACTCCAGGCGATCAAATTAGAGCCAAAGAATACTGCATAACCCCCCGTGGATCACCTGTCATCTGGGCTACCAGCCCAATCTGCATCAGAGAAGGCCGAAAGGACCCGGGAGGAAGTCGGTCGAATATGCATCCCAAATGTCAGAGTGAACTGAACATAACGAAGAATGCGTTTAACAGCAGCCCAATGAGTATCTCTGGGAGCCTGAAGATACTGACAAACCCTGTTAACAGCATAAGAGATATCTGGTCTCGTGATTGTCAAGTACTAAAGTCCACCAACAATGCTCCTGTACTCTGTGGCATCCGTAGGAGACAAAAGCTCACCATCAACAGCTGTGATCTTGTTAGTAGACGACATGGGTGTGGTAGTTGGTTTGCACTTCAGCATGCCAGCTCGCTGTAACAAATCCAAGGAGTACTTCTTCTGCGTAAGAACAAGACCATGAGCACGAGAAGTGACCTCAACTCCAAGAAAGTAGTGAAGCTTCCCAAGATCTTTAACCGCAAAATCAGCACCAAGAGAGCAGACAAGAGCATCAGCAGCATACTGAGAAGAGCTGACAAGGATAATATCATCGACATAGACCAAAAGATACATAGTGACTTCTGGCTTCTGTAGAAGAAATAATGAAGTGTCAGCAGTGGACGGCACAAACCCATGAGCACGAAGGGCAGAGGCAAGGCGGGCATGCCAGGCACGAGGAGCTTGCTTCAAACCATATAGTGCTTTGGTGAGACGACAGATATAGTCAGGATGATCAGGATCAGAAAAACCAGGCGGCTGTTTCATATAAACCTCTTCCTCCAAGAATCCATGGAGAAAAGCATTCTGCACATCAAGTTGACGAAGTGACCAACCACGAGAAACAGCAATAGAAAGAAGAAGCCGAATAGTGGTCGGCTTGACGACAGGACTGAAGGTGTCCTCATAGTCAAGACCATGGCGCTGCCGAAAACTGCGAGCAACAAGTCGTGCTTTGTAACGCTCAACAGATCCATCTGAATGCTTCTTCACTTTGAATACCCATTTTGAGTCAATAACATTTACCCGTGGTGGTGGAGGAACGAGAGTCCATGTCTTGTTACGAAGAAGAGCATGAAACTCCTGCTCCATAGCCTCTCTCCAATGTGGAATGCGCATGGCAGCCTGATATGAGCGAGGCTCAGAAGATGGATCCGCAACAGCAGCAGCCAAACAAGCAGCCAACCAAGCAACCGTACCATCCTTACGTTCCTTGGGTTTGAAAATGCCACTGCGACTGCGTGTATGTGGTCGGGACACAGGAACCACCGAGGTCGACGGAGCAGCCTGCACCGGGCTGGAGGACGGCGACGTAGATGAGTCGGCCGGTGACGAGGAGCCAGACGCGGTGGCCTCGGTGGCCTCGGGCTCAGTCGGTGTAGCAGACCGGCCCACAGGCGAACCCGGCGAGGCAGACGGAGCTGCTGGCGATGCCGGCGTCACGGGCCGAGCCGATGGCGAGCCCGGCATAGTGGGCCAAGGCACTGGCGAGGCCGGTGCCGCGGGCCGAGTGGCGGGCGAAGGCGGCTGGATGTCCCGAGCCGCGGGCGAAGACGGCGTGACGGGCCAAGCCGCTGGAGACTCGGCGGCCGCTGGCGTAGGGGGCCGAGCCGCTGGAGACTCGACGGCCGCCGGTGTAGCGGGCCGAGCCGTGGAGAGGCTCGGCGCGACAGGCTCTTCGGGCGACCATGCATGGGCACGCAAATCGATGTCATGCAACATAGGGCGAGCAACGTGCCCATCAGAAGGCGTCGGTGATGATGGTGAATCCTCCAACAGCTCCAAACGAGCCCCACGTCCGGTTCCTGCACCATGGTTAGGTAACAGCAAAGGAGAGTATGCAACATCATCAAATTGGTCAGAAGCAACAGAGGATGAATTCAGAGATGGTGGTTCGGCAGTGGACACAGGAAGTTTGGCAAAGGGAAAAACATGCTCATCAAACACGACATCCCGAGAGATATAGACACGATTTGTGAGAACATGAAGACATTTGTAACCTTTATGAAGAGAGCTATAGCCAAGAAAAACACACTTCTTGGAACGGAACTCAAGCTTGCGCTTATTATATGGACGAAGGTGCGGCCAGCAAGCACACCCAAAGACCTTGAAAAAGGTATAATCAGGTTGTTCATTAAGGAGAACCTCAATGGGAGTCTTCATGTTTAAAACACGAGTGGGAGTACGGTTGATGAGAAAGCATGCAGTGGTGAAAGCATCACTCCAAAACCGAAACGGAACAGATGCATGAGCCAAAAGAGTAAGACCAGCTTCAACAATATGACGATGCTTACGTTCTACTGAACCATTCTGCTGATGTGTATGTGGACATGCTAAACGATGAGCTATCCCAAGCGACTGAAAGAAGGAGTTGAGGTTGCGATACTCGCCCCCCCCAGTCCGACTGGACATGAACAATTTTGTGCTTGAGAAGACGTTCAACATGTTTTTGAAACTGAACAAAAATATCAAACACATCAGATTTGCGTTTAATAAGATAAAGCCAGGTAAAGCGACTATAAGCATCAACGAAACTGATATAGTAATTATGGCCACTGACAGAAGTCTGAGCAGGACCCCATACATCTGAAAACACAAGTTCTAAAGGATGTTTCACCTCACGACTGGACTCTGAAAAAGGAAGTTGATGACTCTTCCCCTGCTGACAAGCATCACACACTGCTACATCTTTATTACTAGACAGACTAGGAAGCTCATGACGACGCAAAATATGACGAACAATAGGTGTGGCCGGGTGACCAAGACGAGCATGCCACTGTGACGGAGAGACCCGAACTCCACTGAAAACGCGGGCGACACCAGGATGCTCCAGACGGTAGAGGCCCTGGCGCAACCGCCCACTAAGAAGAATGTCCCTCGTGCCCCGATCCTTAATAAAAAGATCAAAAGGGTGAAATTCACAAAGCACATTATTATCACGTGTGAGTTTAGGAACTGAAAGAAGATTACGTGTCACAGATGGAACTCGAAGAACATTGCGAAGCTGGAGACTCCTATTGGCATGTCTAGTGAGAAGAGATGCTTGACCAATATGAGAGATGTGCATACCTGCTCCATTGGCGGTGTGGATCTTGTCGGAGCCATGATAGGGTTCACGAGTGTGAAGCTTCCCCATCTCGCTGGTCAGATGCTCTGTCGCCCCAGAGTCCATATACCAGTCTGGATCGATGGAGTAGGACTGAGTGTGTCCCTGTTGCTTCTGCGGCGCCGGACGATCAGCCATGGCGACCTGACGGGCATTGTTGCGTGTATCTTTGCCGTCATTACCAAGACCAAGGAAGCTTCGCTGAAAGCGCTTGTGACACTTGGAGGCCCAGTGCCCATCACGACCACAAAGCTGACACACATGCGGACCGCCAGCCCCCGGTAAGGTCGCAGTAGGTGGGGGGCGGAGGCGGGCGACGGTGGTAGCCCCAAGGGGGCCCGGGGTGATGAAGAAGAGCGGCCACCCTTGGTAGCGGCATTGGCCGAGAGGGGGCCAGTGCCCCTGGAGCGGCGTGTCTCGACCCGTTGCTCAGTAAGAAGGAGACGAGAGAAAACCTCGTGTGCCAGCATGGGTGTCGAGTTGCCCCGCTCGTTGATGATCTCAACTAAGGCATCATACTCCTCATCAAGACCATTGACAATAAACGAGTTGAACTCGGAGTCGGTGAGGGGCTGTCCAATGGAGGCCAATGTGTCGGCGAGGCCCTTGACCTTGTTGTAGAACTCAGTGGCAGTGGAGTCAAGTTTCTGACACTCGCCAAGCTGACGACGAAGTGCAGAGACACGAGCCTGAGACTGCGCTGCGAAGGTGCATTCAAGGATGGTCCAGGCCTCATGAGACGTCTTCGCGAAGACAACAAGTCCGGCAACTGCCGGCGAGAGCGACCCCTGGATGGAGGAGAGGTTCGCCTGGTCCTGCCCCGTCCAGACACGATGGGCCGGGTTGTAGACCGGACCGTGCACGCTGTCAACCAGTGCGGGAGGGCAGGGAAGAGATCCGTCGACGTAGCCGAGCAGGTAGTGACTCCCCAACAGCGGGAGAACCTGCGCACGCCAGAAGATGTAGTTGTCGGCGGAGAGCTTGATGGTGATGAGATGACCGAAGTGAAACGGCGGCGGTGAAGACGATCCCATCGAGGGGGCTGCCTGAGGTGCAAGGACCATGGAGGCAGCCGGTGGCAGCGAAGCCGATGCGGGAGGAGGCGGGACCGCAGCCGGGGCGGACGCCACAAAACTCGTGGCCGGGGTGGACGCCGCAAGACCCGCGGCCGGGGCAGACGCCGCCAACCCCGCCAGCGAGGCGGTGAGATGCGCTGCCGGCAGGGGCGGCGAGACGACGTCCGCGGAGGTGTTGTCGGACGGCGGCGCCGCGGTGTGGACCACGAGGTCGCGCCCAAGTGGGGGCGCCGGCGGGGTGGAGTAGACGGAGCCGATGCTCCGAGTCCCGATCGGGGACGGAACGGTGACGGCATCCAGCGGGAGGTTGAGCAGAGCCGCAAGAGAGGCCGGGAGGAACCCCGCGGCAGTGGAACCGGTGGCGGCGGCGCTCGACATGGCGGCGGCGGCGGTGAAGGCGGCGGCGGCGGCGGCGGTGGTGCGGGAATTAGGGTTTGGTAGCGGAAGCGATCGTAACCTAGCGTGATACCATGTAAGACAATAAGTTTTTGGAAAACAGCGCAACCCTCTAGGGATGGCTTATCTCATATATATAATGAATGTGTTACAATACGTACAATATACGTATACAAATACAGAAGCTATACATAGTCTAACAAGCACCCAGATCCGATTCCTCTGGCGCGGATTGATGCGCCCGAGCGTTTAGCAGTCTGAATCGAACGCTGGTTCCGGGTGCGGGCAGCCAGTTGGCGGCTGTAGCCAGGAGCGGCAAGCAGGCGATGGGAGCCGTCGCCGCGAGACATCTCCGGCGAGGTCCGCACAGTCAACAGACCAGTCCTGCAAGGGTGAACCCGGAGGCGCTGGGGTGGACAAAAAGGTTCTGTAACCATTGCATTCCGTCTGCTCTGAATTTTTTCCTGGAGTGCAACTCCATTTGTCCTAGTACGGAGTGTACTTCACTGCCATGATATCTGTAACGAACTGTGACAGATTGACAGTAATTGTTTTTTGATGAACGGTTGGCAGATACCAGGCATGCTGAATGTTGTCTCCGGCAGGGGATTAGTCACTCGATTTTAGGCATGTCAACAAAGGTGCATGTATTGGTACATACAGACAAGGAAATGTTATTCAGAGTTCGTAGATTCAAAAATCTAGAAACCCATAATAAGTAGAACTCTAGTTGACAAAATAAGCAGGAGGCATGATTTTCAATTTCACGGCAGACCATCAATAGTACATAGGAAAAATGTATTTCCTGTTTAAACTGTGTTTGCTTTGGTTCAGGTGTCAATTTTTTTGAATAAGTTGAAAGTTTGTTTCCATGGTTAGTGTGAGCATCCCCGTCATCAGAAAACATATTTTGCATCTGATATCCTGAACTGCTTTTGGCGCATTTCAGGTTGCTGAGACTTATAATTATTTGTTGTTCGTGTACCAGCCCCGCCTTCCAGGCCCTGTCTCCTGTTGTGCACAACTGACCAAGCTTGCATTTTGATGTAAAATCAGGTTGCGTCTTGACAGTGCGCCACCAGACAGAACCCCGTGTGCATCAAGGATGAGTGCTCTAGAGACGTCGTTTCGCAAGTTTGCCGAGGAACCAACGAAAAGTGTGGTTCGTCCTGAATTAGGATTAAATTTTGATTCACTTGGTGGGGCGTATAACTTCTACAATTTGTACTCAAGGGAGATCGGTTTCGGGATAAGATATGGGAAAAGCATGTTGAACGCAGAGATGACGAAATCAATGCAGGAGATTGTTTGCGGCTGCTCGGTAAGATGTTCAAGCAGCTTTGTTGCAGTATATGGAAGTGTTGGGAGTAGTCTAGGAAACATTCTTGCAGATTGGTTGGGTTTCGAGTTTTGTTGCATTATATGGAAGTGTTGGGAGTAGTCTAGGAAACATTCTTGCAGATTGGTTGGGTTTCGAGGACCGTCAGGGAAACATTCTTGCAGGGGGGCTGCCTGGGAATGGTAAAGTTACGATACTAGCAAACGGTGGTGCTGACTGCGAAATGGGCCCAACTCAGTCGGTCAGTGTGAATGTCCTAGTAGGATTAGCTCCACCAGATAAGCAAAGAGGGGCTGGCAGGCCAACGAATAGCTGAGATAAAGCACCATATGAGGGTTTGAGCAGGCGAACACGGTTCTGCAGTATTTGTAGGCGCGAAGGACACAAGAGGACAACCTGCCCCGGCCGGGGAGATGCCGCGAAGAAACGGCGCAGACCAGGGAAGTGCAAAAAATGTGGCATGAAAGGACATCGCCGGAACACGTGCACGCGACCACTTGGTGGGGTGCAGAATCAAAATTGTTAAACTAATTAGTTTTAAATTCTGTACTTGCAGTATGAGGATTTTCCGGTGTATTTCAGTGAGATGTGCTCCAACGCTTGTTCCTCCAGTTCTAGACATGCAACTAACTTGTGTAAAGGAGAAGAACTTGGTTCGGCGTTGTTGAATATCTGTGGTGGATGCACATTTTACGTTGCTGTGTGTGTTCTGATCAGGATTGCAATGCTATTTCTTTTCTGCTCACCATGCGTGTTTGGGACTGATGCGTTGTGTGTGTGTTTATGCTCCAAGGGATTCAAAATTTGAATCATCTATCTGAGTAACTGAAGAATCATGAGGGGTTCAGGGGTGTCCTCCAAAGCCCGCCCCACCCCCACGAAGACATGGCGAGCAGCTCATTCCTTAGCAGGCAGCAGGCAAGGTTTGAAAAACCAGCACGGTGACCTGTGTTGAATGGCGCCTACACCTGCAGGCGGGACGACGGGGAGGTCTGCCGGCGGTGGCGAGGGAGCATGTAAGGAAGCACAGGTACGAGGTGTGGTTAAGTTTTTGTTTTGCTTGGTAACCTCTGCATGATTCTTCGGCGTCTGTATCTTCTGCAGCTGCCTGAAGCAATTAGGACGATGGCGTCAACTGCATGGAGCTGCACCGACCTGGGTGATGGAGCTGCGGACGATGTCGGCGAGGTGAGTAGGGGAACGGCAAATTTGACAAATTTGACCTATAGACGGAATCAAATCATAGAATGAACTATCCATGAAACTATTTCACGCGGCTGACCTTTTTGTGTGACGCCCGTCACGAAGGCGCCACACTACACTGTGCAACGCCTCACAGCTAGGCGCTACACGGCCAGCGTCGCACACGTGTAATCAGAAAATTACTAAGTCGTGTGCAGCGCCTGAGAGCTAGACGCCACACCATACAGTGTAGCGCCTAGCTCCTAGGCGTTGCACTGGTGCAGCGCCTAGCTCCCAGGCGTTGCACTAGTGCAGCGCCTGAGAGCTAGGCGCCATGGGTCAGCCGCGTGAAATAGTTTCACGGAAAGTTCATTCTGTGATTTAATTTCGTCTATAAGTCAAATTTGTCAAATTTGCCTAGGGGAACAACCTGTTTGTTAGTACTACGTAGCTTGGAGTGTAGGTAAGCACGTGGTGACGTGGACCAGTTACGACGGTTGCTAACAAGTTTGAGACGGCTCAGCCAGGCACGGGAAAGAGAACTGAGCCGTGCGGAACCAGGTGTTCCGCTCGATCGGGCCGGCTGCCGTCGCAATTAATGAAGTCACGTGCACCCCACATTTACGTAGAAATACAGCCAATATACCCTGCAGTATTACATTGGGTGGCACAAATCCCCATGAGATCGGACGATGATGAGTGCGGGAGCAGCTGAGCCTGAGCTCAGAAACCAATTTTCGGAAACTAACTAGAGTTGGTCTCTTAGAAGGCGAGGGTATCGATCATATAGGGGGAAGTATCCAGTGAAAACGCCCATTCAGCGAAAACTTGAAAACTATCCTCGTGGGCCATGGGATTGCAAATGTATGGTCCAGATCAGAGGTGGGAATCCCACCAGCCATTTAACCACAGTTTTCCCGATAACACCCTGCTAACAATAATCCTACCTTTACTACAGCCGCGAGGTCGACTTGGAGGCGGTGGCGATTCAACGCCGATTGACTGCGGCGCCGCTCACGACGGCGGCTCGAAGGCCGCGGGAGCGCACCGACACGACCGCATCTCGGCACTGACCACACCTGCTGGCGGGAGGCGCTCTCCCCACGCGACCCACGGCCATGGTGCGCAGCGGCGACCTCCGTGACCCGCACTGCACCGATATGCAAGGGAGACCAAGCAGCCGCGGCGCTTCATCCATGCGACGGCAACCCGTCGCTGCCCCCACACGAGGGAGACCGAGCGGCCGCCGTGCTGCATCCATGCGACAGTGACCCGGCAGCTTGCTTGCCCTTCAAAACTGCTCCACGTGAATGTTTTGTTGGCGTTTGACAAATAAATGGCTGATGTTTTGCTCTAACTGAATGAATGTAGATGTACAGATAAATCCTAGTTCTTTTGCAGCACGTGAATCAGTGTTGATCTACAAAAAAAACTTGAATGAATGTTGATGTACAAGAAATCTTTACTGTGACATGGATAACACAAAAGGATTCAAAGTACTGGTGTGCTGAATTCCATGTGCTGATGTTATCTCTGTATTTGTACTTCCACTGATGCCAAGTATGTATGGCGAAGTATTCAGAGAAAACTGAAATTCATGAGATAACATTCAGAGAGCTAGAAGTGACAAGCCATGTATGTACTGGTGGTTAACATCCTCAGTCTTGCTAAATTCAGAGTTGACTAAGCCATCTGCTACAACCAACAGGAATTGGAATTAACCAATTAACCTCTTGTAGCTTATTACCCCGTCTAGTTGTAGCTAGTAGAAAGGAACAGTTTGCCATGAGAAACAACATTCTTTCACAGCTATTCAGAGATACAAGGCCATCTAAAATGCATACAACAAGTCAGCTTCAGTACAAACATTCAGAGATAAAATATTCAGGCAATGAATTCAACACCACTTCTATGCAGTAAACTGGAGCAAACAACATGCCGTGAGAAACAGGGTTCTTGCACTGTGAAATGAAATTCCACCATGGCCATTTTGATGAATATTCAGACATAAATATTCCAAAGAACTACAATGTTCAGTAATACACTTGCACTGCATTATGTGTAAACTTTCATCCAACATACACCCTTGCACTGTATTATGTGTAAGCTTTCATCCCAACATACACTTGCTTGTATTCAGAAAATTTTGTCTTGCACAAATTCTTAGATAACATCATTGGAGCACCGTTCAGTCTAAATAAAGAGAATGAACAATGCTTTCACGTTGAGTGACAACACCTCACAAGTTCAAAATTGCATTAAGAAATTTCGTCTCTGCATGACAAGCTCGCATAACAAATCTGCTAAATTTTGTTGGAAGGGGGCACAGTAGAATCAAGCTTCAAAGGAGCAACAGCCCATTCCGCCACCGGTGGAAATCCTTCGGCAATGTGTACGCCTACACCTCCATAGCATCCACCCGGCGGGGCATTGTTTATCAGATTTACGATGGGGCATTGTTTACTCCCTCCATCCGAGTTTATTGGCCCCCCTTATCCATTTAATTGAGTAACAACATATAAATTGTATGCTATAAAGGTATATTGTTTGATTGGTATCTGAAAGAGGTTTTTCATGGTATAATTTTCATGACATATGCATTTTTTAGTTAAATTCATGATCAAACTTTGGGACAAAATAAAGGGGAGCCTAATGAACCTGGGTGGAGTGGGTATCGAACAATGGGATTGGGGGGAGTTAAGCCTTGTAAGCCCCCACCCCTCGGTCCCCTCCAATTCTTTCCAATGGGAAGATGATTAATTAACCAAACAAGGCCTAAAGTTGCTGCTTTTGAAGGGATCCTCTCAATTCACGGCAGTAAGTGGAGTAGCCCTTGTTCAATTCTTTACTACTCCATCATTTCTATTGTTGGGGTGCAAGAGCTAACTACGATTTGCTTTGTTTGGATATGCAGGTGCTAGTACCGGTTGACTAGCTAACTTGTGATTTCTTCGCTATCATGAAGAGCCTGGCTTACAAGAGATGACCAAATGTCGTGGTTTATAGAGCAGTCAAATAAATGAATAAGTTTGAAAGAAAATGTTAAGGGGCTAAGCTAACAAGAAATGTTTAAGGTTTAAGAAATTTAGGTATTCCTTAATATGTAAGTTATGTGCAACAGAGCAGCCTCAAGAATTGTCTCCTTGTTGAGAAACAACACAAAGGAACATTGTATGCATAGCAGTTCAATAGACAACCTTCCATCAGCATATGTGCATGGAGAAGCAACAGATTCTTATCCTTCTTCACATGGAGTGGTGCATGGATAATTGTGTTATAAGCGGAAAATGTACAAGACGTGCCGGTAAAAACAGCTAGTGAATGCATACTGAACGCGCCATGTATCATTCCAAGCATACAACTCCCTTGAACTAGTATATCAAGCGCCTCACTGGTAAGGCTGCAACCTCTTTTGCAGTGATATTTAAAAACTTCAGCAGCTTCTTGGATCCGCTCCATGCGGCACAAATCTTCTACCAGCTGATTGAAAGATTCTGAATTAAGTACCAAATTACTAACATGGCCCTTCTGAACAGATCTAGTGCAGTCCTGCACAATCCTAAGTGACAGTAACAAGATACAACAGAAGAATAAGTAGTCTCATCAGCTCTAAAAGAAGAAATTGTCATTCTACCAATAAGCTCTGATGCTCTTCTAATATTTCCTTCATTGCAGAACTGAGTGATAACTATGTTCCATGAGTGACAATCAACCAGCCCCCTTGCGCGAAATTTCTAAGATAGCTAACTAAATCTTGCAGGGTGCCTGTTTTACATAACTCTCAACAGTACATTATATGGTTCTGTTTCTGCGACTTCATTTACCTCAATAAAACTCACAACTTTGTGGAACTAGGATAATGTACAGTAGCAATCCACAACATTCACATATGTATTTGTCATCGGTGCATGACCTGACGCTGTCATTTCTTTAAATGTTGTGACAGCATCATCCAGTAGTTGGTTCTCACACAAACATTTAATCAAGGCACTATACAAATGTAGGTCCAACTGAAGGCTATCTTGTTTCATCATTTGATGCAATTTACTTGCCTCCTTGGGTTTATTGAACTTACAAAATAGGGGCAGGACTTGAACATAAAAGCAGCGATCAGGGATGCATGTCGGATGCACCATCTTCTCAAAGAGTTCTATCGATTCATCTGATCTGCCGCGAGAACAAAGTGCTTCTATGAGTATCTTGAAAGTACGACTATTAGGAGTACACCTTCTTTTGCTCATCCTGTCAAACTGAATCAGTGCTAGGTCTAATTTGCCAGCTTCACACAACGCCCCAATTAACCAATTCAGGAGTTTCCACATCAGGAAGGACTATCGCCTTCACAATCTCCATGTACGCATGGATGAATGGTCACAAACCCCTCCCTTCCCTAACCAAACCACACAGCACAGCATTGCAAGATGAGACTGGCATCTTGAGCTTCCGAGAGCAAGCGTTCTGAATCACCAGCAAGGCTTCATCGCAACGGTTTCTACTGCTCAGGAATTGAACTAAATTGTTTAAGATTTTATCCAATATAGGAGCATTCAATTTAATCATCTCCTTTAGGAGGCTGTCCATCTCATCACAATTCCCAACAACACCGAGCTTGGAGATCATACAGGCATATGTATCAACTGTACGAGCAAATATCCTCTGACTTGATGCCCATTTAAATATCCGAAGGGCCAAGTTCAAATCTGAAGTAGAATCAAGAACACGGGTCAGTATCTCTGGCTGAAGATTGCTCTTCAGCGACCGGAATGCAGACTCAAACTCAGCAGACCCCCCCTGTAGACCCACAAGCACGAGAAGGCGGCACATCCGAGCAAGAGTGGTATGTTAGCTTGCTCGACAACGGGCGCAGTCTTGAAAACCGTATGCAAGACGCAGCCTTCAAAGCCATGGAACCAACTACATGACTACAGAATCATGCTAAGCTGCCAAGGTGCAACTCATGGATTTGTGTTGGAGTTAGAATCCTTAAGCCAACTGCAATCATGTGTCTCCCTGAAATAAAAACAAGAAAAAACAAATGAAACCATAAACATTTGTGGTCCCAAAAACTGCAACCTGTTACACTAGGAACGGTATAAGTACTGGTATTAGTATTTCTAATGTAAATACAAGATCACTGAACTATAGATGAGCGGACCAAGAAAGGAGCAAGCCGCAGAATTCTGCATAAGTAAGGCACTTCCACTTGTAAACTATTGTCGAAGCGTCTCAACTCCCTGGAAGGGAGCCCGCGTGCATATATATTGATAGCGAGGGAAGGACCTCCCGAGAGGATTACAGATCGTACAGTTAGAGGACTAACCGAAAGAGTTTACAGAAGATAGGGAATAGAGATAGATTACAACACGTTTAAACAAAAAAGAAAACTATCCCTGTCTCCTGGAAGTAGCGCCCAAGACATCTCTCGGAGGCCCATGCTATTGCATGTTTAACACCCTCCCTTAATCTAAACTCCTCAAGTTGAGATTACGTTTAAACTCTTCGAACGGTTTTGTGGCTAAGGCTTTTGTGAAACCATATGCAACTTGATCTCTGGAGGGTACAAAACGAATGTCCAATTCCTTGTTGGCAACTCGTTCTCTGACAAAATGATAATCTATCTCAATGTGTTTAGTTCTTGCATGACACAGAGGATTAGCAGACAAATATGTAGCACCAAGATTGTCACACCAGAGGCGAGGAGTTTGTGTATGACGAAGACCAAGTTCCTTAAGAACAGCTTGTACCCAAATAATTTCTGACCTTGCATTTGCCAATGCCTTATACTCTGCCTCAGTACTGGACCGTGAAATTGTAGCATGTTTCTTTGCACACCATGAGATCAAATTAGGACCAAAGAAAACTGCAAAGCCTCCTGTTGACCTTCTGTCATCCACACAGCCTGCCCAGTCAGAGTCTGAAAACGCACGCACAAGAGTGGACGAGGACTTACTGAAGGTCAATCCAACACTCAAAGTATTTTTCACATATCTCAATATACGTTTTGCTGCAGTCCAATGGGCAGTAGCGGGTGCATGAAGAAACTGGCAAACCTTATTGACCGAAAAGGAAATATCAGGTCTAGTAAGAGTCAAGTACTGTAGTGCACCTACCAAACTTCTGTAGTTGGTGCCATCCTCCTGACTCAAAGGTTCACCTTCAGTGAGAGAGAGTCTTTCTGAACTCGACAAGGGTGTTGGTGAAGGTTTACAATTCTGCAACCCAACTCTCCTCAAAAGATCAGTTGCATATTTTTCCTGAGAAATATGAAGACCACCTTCCCTGTTTTTATTGACCTCAATACCAAGAAAGAAGTGTAAATCTCCTAGATCCTTGAGAGCAAATTCTGAATTCAAATCTGTCAAGAGAGTTGTCACTGCTTCATCTGAAGAACTTGTAACAATAATATCATCAACATAAATAAGCATAAATATTGTTGTATGAGACTTGTTGTAGATGAACAGTGAAGTATCAGACTTTGAAGGAACAAAACCAAGTTGCTGCAATTTTGTACTTAAATGAGAGTACCATGCTCGAGGAGCTTGCTTCAGTCCATAGAGAGACTTGTCAAGCCTGCACACATGATACGGTTTGTTCTTGTCTTCAAACCCAGGAGGTTGCTTCATATATACTTCCTCTTCCAGAACACCATGAAGAAACGCATTCTGCACATCTAGCTGCCTGAGACTCCATCCTCTAGATATAGCAATAGACGATACAAGATGAATAGTAGCAGCTTTAACAACTGGACTGAAAGTATCCTCGTAGTCTATGCCATACCTTTGCTTGAAGCCCTTAGCAACAAGCCTAGCTTTATAACGATCTATTGTACCACCAAACCTTCGTTTTATTCGGAATACCCACTTGCAATCAATCACATTTTTACCTTGGCATGAAGGAACCAAATGCCAAGTATGGTTTTTCTGAAGAGCCTGAAATTCATCATCCATGGCTGCCTTCCACTTCGGATCAGCAAGAGCCTCAAGATGTGTATGTGGTTCTCCTGTGGATGCAGCCAAACCATATTTTGTTGTGTAATTTACAGGTTGAATAACACCTGCTTGGAGACGTGTGTGTGGCGGTTTAGCAGTTTGCGGCACAGAAGATCCAGTGGCCGCAGGTGAAGAAGAATCAGCTGCAGGGCTCGGAACCGATCCCAAGAAGGTGGCTGCATCGTCCATTGTAGCCTCCACTACCGCCGGATCTTCTGTGGCCAAACGAACCATAAGAGAGGAGGAAGGAGCCACAGAAGATCTCGGGGACGCAGCAGGATCGGGCTCGGATCCCACCCGGACGCACGCGTCGGGCGCAGTTAACAGGGGTGGACCCCGCCTGATGTAGATGCGGGGCTCAGGGGCAAACTGAGTCGGCCCAGCGCCGGGAGTGGATGACGTGGCAGCGGACGAGTGGGTCGGGCCGGGTGGAGGCAAGCGCCCAGCCGGTGGACGTGAGCCAGGCACAGGGAATGGACTCGCCTGGCAGATCGGCAATCCCAAGGCCGTCGTTGTCGGTCCTGGCGCGATCAGAGGCGCAGATCCCAAAGGAGATCACGTCGGATCGTCCGTGGCGGCTGCGGAATGTGTAGAGGCACCGTTTTCTGCCACTTTTGCGCCATTGTGTGCATCGTTTTCGCCACTGTTGGCACCTGTAGCAGCACACTCATATGCAGAATTAGAAGAGTTAGTCGTAATTGAATCAATACAGTCATCATTGCCCACACAATCAACTCCGATTAGATTAGAAGGAAGGAGAAGAATTTCCTTTCATAGGAGAGCACCAGCATTAGGATGTAGTTTTTCAAAGGGAAACTGGGTTTCATCAAAAACAACATCGCGAGAAATATACACATGACCAATTGGAATATCTAGGCATTTGACACCCTTGTGTTGAGCACTATGGCCAAGAAAACGCATTGTTGTGAGCGAAACATGAGTTTGCGAGCATTGTAGGGACGAAGATTAGGCCAACACGCACACCCAAAAACACGAACAATAGTATAATCAGGGTGACATGAAGAAGAAGTTCTGTGGGAGTTTCATTGGCAATAGTGCGACTAGGCCACATGTTGATAAGATGAACGGCAGTAAGAAAGGCTTCGTCCCAAAATTTTAAAGGCATGGAGGCCGCAGCTAGGAGAGCTAGGCCTACCTCAACAATGTGTCTATGTTTCTGTTCTGTGGAACCATTTTGCTGATGGGTGTGGGGGCAGGACACATGATGAGAAATGCCTATCCTTTGAAAGAAAGAAGTCAGCTTCTCATATTCCCCACCCCAATCAGATTGCACAGCAATGATTTTGCTATCAAACTTGCGTTCTACAAGATCTTGGAAATTATGAAAGACTTGAAAAACATCCGAGCGTTTTTTAAGAAGACAAATCCAGGTATACTTGCTAAAATCATCAACGAAACTTACATAGTAAGAATGTCTACCAACCAAAGTGGGTGCGGGACCCCATACATCAGAAAAAATAAGTTGTAAAGGTTTGGTAGATACATTAGTGGAAACAGGATATGGTAATTGATGACTTTTTGCTCTTTGACATGAATCACAAATAGTTTCTGAATCTCTCTCACCAACAACTGGGAGTTTATTTCTACTAAGAATTTGATGAACAGTGGAAAAAGACGGATGACCTAAACAACTGTGCCACCTTTCAGTGGAGAGTTTTATGGCACCATAGACTTGTTTATTAAACTTGCAGTATTGAGGAAGCAACGCATATAGCCCTTGAATACAGACACCCCTATGGAGAACACTCTTCGTGGCCTGGTCCTTGATAAAAAAGAAATAGGGGTGAAATTCTAGAAAGACATTATTATCAAGAGCAATGTGATGGACTGAAAGAAGAGTTTTGGAAGCATTAGGAACATGCAAGATTTCTTTTAGGACAAGATCTTTATGTGGGGTTTTGATGATTGATTGACCAATACGATTAATCTCCATACCTGCACCATTAGCGGTGTTGTAGATCTGATCATGGCCATGATATTTGTCATGCATGGTCAGCTTCTCTAACTCTCCAGTGATGTGGTTTGTTGCACCCGTGTCCATGTACCAATTGGTATCGAAACCATATGATCCTTCTGCTGCCGCTGCAATTTTCTTTTTCTGGGAGTTGTCATCGGCGTAGCGCCAATCACAATCCTTAGCAATGTGATTTGTTTTCTTACATATTTGGCACTTGCCTTCATAGCCCTCATAGCCTTGGAAGTGGTGCCGGTTGTTGTTGGAGGGGGGGGTCGTCGATTGTTGTTGGAGTGATAGTAGCCGCCGCCACCACCACCCTGATAGCCGCCACCACCATTGTTGTGGTGATAGCCGCCACTGTAGCCTCTTCCACCACCATTGTTATGGTAGCCGCCGCCACCACCACTCCCTAGGTAGCCACCTCCACCACCAGTAGGGCCACCGCTGCCGCCAGCATGGCCGCCGCTGCCAGGGCCTCCACGAGATCTGTTGCCAGGGCTGCTCTTCTGGTTGCGATAGCCACCTCTGCCTCCCTGCCTGCCTCGGGAGGCAGAGTGCGCTGAGGATTTGAACCCGCCTCCACTGTTACCGTGCTACAGTTCGACCCGCTGATCAAAATTGGCCACCAGAGAGAAAAAGAGATCGACCGTGATGGG